>NC_136065.1:1549255694-1549733955 GCF_964261635.1 Lissotriton helveticus
TAAATAGCTCACAGTATTTTTGGTCATTGATCAGTGCCCCTTTTCTGAGAGATGAACAAATTATGACAACATGGATCAAACCCAGATCTTTTGACTGGGTGTGAGTGTTTGATTGGTTCAGATGCTCCGTCCATCACCACCCCCTTTTGTACCGCAAATTATGACAACAGACACCCATGTGGACCAGGAGGCGTGGGTTACACATTTTGAAGGCCTGTTTGGTAACACGCAGGAGCTAGCTGTCCAACCTCCCCCCCCCCCCCTCTCTGTTATTACCTAGTCTAGGAGGTGGGGTACTCTTTACTCTGGAAGAAACAATACATGCTCTTAACCAGTGCAAAAGAGCAAAGGCACCTGGACCTGATGGTGTCCCGATTGACTTTTTTCTAGATAATCAAAATCTTTGGGTGCCACAAATGTCTTCAATAAAATTGTTCAAACAGGTGCGCTGTCTTCCTGGAAGATGACCGTAATTGTACCTATTTACAAAAAGGGGGACAAGGCAGTTCCAAAAATGTATAGGCCCATATCCCTATTTGACTCAACTGCCAAATTAATGGGCCGGTTACCTCTAAACAGGCTTGAGGATTGGGCTCAGGAACAGAATATAATAATCCAATGGCAATATGGCTTTAGAAAAGGAAAGGGAATGGTGGATCAGTGTTTGAATTTAAATTTAATAATGGCCCAATACATGGCGGCCAAGAATGGTCACTTATACCTTGCCTTCATGGATCTGTCGGCAGCCTTTGATTGTGTGGCACACTCTAAGCTGTGGCAGATCATGGAGGCAATGGAAATTGAGATCCAGATCATTAATGTAACCCGTAATCTATATGCCGAAGCCATGGCCTGTGTTCAATTTGGCAAGGGAGGAGAATGCATAAGACACTTTTGATTTACTAGGGGCGTGAGGCAGGGGTGCGTGCTTGCGCCGTTTCTGGTTGTCTTATATACTAATGCCATAGAATCGGCATTGCTAGGGTCTACCACAGATGCTCCTTTCATTAATTCTCTTCCTGTCCTGATACTCCTCTATGCTGATGACACAGAGATCCTTGCGCACACAGGCAATGTGCTGCGTCGACTCGTAAAGGAGTATGCAAAATTTATGAACAATTTGAATCTGAAAATTAACTACACCAAGTCCTTTGTTCTTGTGGCAGGTCCAAAACAGAAGAGACAGCCTCGAATATACATTGAGGGGGTTAAGCTAGATGTTGTAGATTCTTATAATTACCCAGGGATTGTGTTCGATAGAGACAATAATTGGAGAAATATGATCTCTAACAGGGGATTATTGATGGAAAATAAATATTGGGGCCCTTTTTAAATATGTGAAAAAACTCAGGACCAAGCCAAGTGAAGTGATAAAAAAGGGTTTTCAAGGCGAAAACATTATCTGCAGCCTCTTATGGCGCCGCTGTTTGGGGCATCTCTGATGCCTCTAAACTGCAGCACATAGAGGATGCAATTTCGAAAAACCTGGTTTTGCTTCGCCTGTGGTGCTCTAAATATAACGGTCGCTTGGAGTTGAGAGTTCCTTATATTATTGATAAGATTCGTATTGCACCAATTATGATGTGGCATTCAGTTTGGTGTAAAGAAACCCTTTCACTGACTAGAGATATTATAAATGGCACCCTGAAATTAGATGGTGTAAGTAAAATAAGATGGTTAAGATATGTTGAATCTAATCTCCAGGCGGTTGCCCTACATTTCCTTTATGAGGATCCGAAGATGTGCTTGTCAATGTCTAAGAGGGAGCTGAAGACTCGCTTATTGGTCCATTTACAGGCGAGGAGGCACAACTCTAACTTTAAACTTCCCACAGTTAGACTATATCACGCTGCCCCAAGTATAATTAATCTGAACTCCTCCTACATATCGTGTGTTACAAATCTTCAACATAGATATATTTTAATGAGATTTTGTTTAAATTATATCTCCCTTATGTTAGGCCACCCGCCCAAATCCTATGCAATTACTGCACTCCCATTTTGTCCGTGTGACAAGCGATCTGCCCTGAATGACCTTCACTTTCTATTTTTTTGTAAATTTTATAGTGATGAAAGAAAAACATTTATTATCCCCCTTATCCGGAAATTGATTTTAAGCAATGTCATGTAGCCTTATATCATCTTCAGTTACTGTCTGATCCCTTTACAGGTTTTTTGTTGGCCTCTTTCTTTTTATCGACCTTGAGCAATAGGAGATCAAATTGATACTTTGACTTTTAAAATGTAATTCAAGACACTGGGCTGTGTAACATTTGTGTGTATATGTATGAATTATTATTTTTAGCTTATGATTACTTTTAAACCAATGTTTTTTATCTCCTCACAAATTATGTCTTAATATATGTTAATTTAAATTTTAATTGATAGTTTTTATCTATTGATATACATGTGTTTGTAGAATACTTTTTAGGCCGATATTGTATCGGCGAAATAAAGTTCTTTCTGACTGACTGACATGTCACTCCAACACCTTGTAAACCAGTGACGTAAGTAACATTTTGGATACACTGACTTACAAAAGTATGATTGTCTATGTGTAATGAGAGTGTGATACACTCTGACACCCTACACTGATATGAGTAGGACTATATATGCATGTGAGAGAGAGGGGTTATGGAGACTTGGGCACTGTTAAAATGTGGCGCGGCGAAATCGGTGATGGAGGAGGTTATTTGGGGGCGCCAGTCAACATTGTAGCACCGGGCGCCAACAACGCTAAAGCTGGCCCTGATTACAAAGTTAAAAGAGCAATTAATGACTGTGTTCAAACCTGTGTCACGTGTTATTGAAGCACAGCCAGGAAGGTGTTTAACTGTTGTGCTTTGTGTTTTTTTGTCTTGAACTAAAAAACAATGTCATTGTTTACAGCTTGACACTTCTAGGCAGCATCTACCTCTTTAGAGAGCCACATCAGCCCTGTCAAGTACCACGCACAGGGGTCAGACTAACGCATTTTAATGTGGTGGTCGGCATCACAGCATTAAAATGTATAGTTACGCATTATTAGCGCCTTGACCCCATCTGCTGCAACGTACTGCGAGGCACAAGCAGGCCGGGAGAGTGTGACTGTGACAGACCAGAGTACTCAGGAGATGGATTTAAAACACAGCGCAGCAAGTGCTACTGTGCTGCACTGATGAGACCCATACTCTGCATTCTGGTCTCTGTAACTTTAATTTGACAGATTATCAATACAAGGTTAACAGCCCGCATCTACAGTCTGTTCAGCAACTGAATGCAATGAATCATTCAGTCCTGACTGCGACCTCGGAGGCCGTACCATCATTTCACGTGTTATGTTATATGTTATAAGCTGTTTTGTAACGCGCTCAATTACTACCGGAGTATCCTGGCGCTGGGGAACCCGTCCTGGCTTTCCCTGTGGGATGGTCCCTACTGGGAGTCCCCATGGTGAAGCCAAGCATCCCCAGCGTTGATGGGGCCGTTGTGGAGATTAGACAAGCTAATGCCCAGAGTTGCCGAGTGGGACCCCAGGTTAGAGTAGGCACCGAGGCGAGAATTATCGAGTCCGCTGACCCTGGTCCACGACCCTGCCGCGTCAGGAATTGAACCCTGGTCCCGGGCCGACTCCTGCTTCCGGGTCTGCCGCCTCTAACCAGTGAGCCACACCACTCCACTAGCGGAGTCTTGAGTGTCATAACACGTGTCTTGAGTGTCATAACATGATCACCCTATCCAGCGTCTGTCAGTGTTATAACCCCGCAGTGACTAGCCTGATGTGAATTCAGGGGCGGTGCCTAGTTGTCTCGTGTTGTATTTCCAGCAACTGGCACCACCCCCACCAGTGCTTCACTGAGCTACTGTGGCAGGCATTACAGATTATCGGCAAAACTTTTTTTGGAAGAGCCCACAATCAGGGAATGGGCACTTCTTTAAGGTCCATATGGCACATCACATCTCTTTCTTATGGCAGCCAATGCACCCCTCTGAAGAGTTTAGCCAGCTGATAGTTTTGAGGCTAGAAGGAAATGGTCGGGTCAGTGCAGGCAGCATCAGATTTTAAATTAATTTAATTTTCTTTAAGATAGCATTGCTGCGCTGTCTGGATGGTGTGGCCCACCAGAAAAGGACAACTTTTGAACTTGTGTCACTCTCAGTGAACTGAAGTTGCGTTCTCTCATGTGTGCTGCCCTGCTCGTGTGTGGGGCAAAAGGAAGGGGTAGGGGACCGGGGGTCAGCTCTGTTTGAGTTTGGTCAAGAGAAAGGCACACGCCATGGACCGCTCTCACTACGACTTCAAAGTGTAATCTGACAGACCTGCATCATCTGTGCCAGTCTGCCAGCCAAGCTGCCCTAGGATCGGGACAGATCAAAGAGGAGGGCTATGTCATTTGTGATCTCCAGATAGGCAATGTGCACCAGCACTTGAGTTCCTGAGCAACTGTCAGCAGTGAGTGAGTGTGAAGCACTCCTGCGACAGCCCGACGCAGCATGCATTATTTTCCCCACCACTAAGGGCCAGATGTAGGTGGCCTATTACCGGTCGGTAACGGCCGATTTCGGCCGTTACCGACCGGTATTTGCAGATGGAGATGTAGGGGCCTGAAAATGTGACAAATCAGTATATTTACCGATTCTGTAAATTTACCGATTCGGTAAAATACCGAATCGGTATATTTACCGAATCAGTAAATCCACATGTAGGCGGCACTGTAATCAGTGCCACAGGCCCTTACCGATTCGTTATTTATCACCAAATACTATTTGATGGTAAATAACGAATTCCTGTGTAGATGCACATCTGTGCATGTACACCTGTGCCATGGCACAGGTCATGCCTGGCACACAAGCCAGAATCAGGGGTGCAACAGGGTGTCAAAGTGACACCCTGTCCCCCTTGCAAAATCGGTATTTTTACCGAATCGGTATTTACCGATTCGGTAATTGACATTGATTCCTATGGGCCTTGTAATTACCGAATCCTACAGATTCGGTAAAAAATACCGAATTTTTAACTACATCTCATTTACCGAATCTAGAATACCGAATTGGTAAAATTCGGTATTCTAGAGTCGGTAAATGAGAATAAAAAATTTGCTAACATTAGTGCCAAGAATTTTCAATTCTATTAAGGACAGGAGGCGAGGATTATGCTTTCTCTATTTCTTTACTGACAGAAACAGCAGCCAATCAGTATACAGTAAAGAAAAAACTACAATACCCATGAGTACTCTTATAGTATAAATAGGGTCACAGTGGTCATAACTTCCTCTTTCTTTGTCAAAACAGGTAAGTCATAAAGTCAAAAACGAAGAAGGAAAAACCAAGGATCCATGAAGAACATCCGGCCGCAGAACATCCACAAGGCAATCAAACAGGCAAATCCAAGGACCAGAGGGACGAGCCACAGCAGCAGTCGCAGACGCCGGAGCCAGAGTTCACTTGAGGTCGGAACCTGAAACGTGAAACAAAGTCGTAATACCGACACCCAAACTGAACAAGGCAAAAAGTCAAGAGAGGGCGGGAAACATTGTATAACAGTTCAAATAGACATATGTAAGTCAGAGCAGAACAGTAAAGTAATGCATACACATATAGAATAACAAGGGTGGGATAATCCTCGCCTCCTGTCCTTAATAGAATTGAAAATTCTTGGCACGAATGTTAGCAAATTTTTAATTCTATGGCAGGACGGAGGCTCCGATTATGCTTGTTTAAAGCTCAGCCACCACAACAGAAGCAACATCAACAATTGGTTTAAAATAAAAGGTCTTGAACACAGACTCAGATGACCAATCAGCAGCCTTCATGATGTCATGAAGGCTAGCACCCAGTGAAAAAGCCTTCGAAGCCATAGCACCTCTAGCGGAGTGTGCACCAAACAGGCTAACATCAATGCCTGCCTCCTGCATGAGCCAACAAACCCAACGTGCCAGAGTAGCAGGAGTCACAGGCTGGAAAGGCTTCTGTAAAGCAATAAGAAGTTGCCCTTGTAAATCATGGCGCAAAGATGCAGTGCTTACCTCGTAATCCTTGAGACACTGGACTACACACAATTGAGGATTGTGGGGGAACGAGGGATAAGACACAGAGGAGGTATTACACTTCGTCCGTCTAGAAATAACAAAAGTGACACCCTCCGGTGAAAAAGTGCGACCGGCAAGATCCAAAGCTCGCACATCAGAAACTCGTTTGCAAGATAGCAAACATAGAAGCATAGTCAGTTTCGCAGAGAGCTGTTTACGGGTCAAGAGCGAATTGGAGGGCCAAGACGATAGAAACCTCAAAACCACAGACACATCCCATAAGGCAACGTACTTAGGACATGGAGGTTTTACCATCCGAATGCCTTTAAGTAATTTAGAAATCTTGGGATGTTCTCCCGCAGGTTTGCCATCAATTGGCGGTAGGGAGGCGGTGGCAGTGTCTCCCAGACCCGCTGTTCACTCAACGGTAGTGTAAGACCTTAGTCTGTTTATCTGGCTTGAATGCGAGGGCTGCAAGGAGCTAGGAAATAATTGTAAAATTTGGCATCTTTTAACTGGCGATTGATTTTAAAAATCGTTTTCACTTTGGGATTGATTTAATAATCCACATTGATTTATTGCACCATATTTCCTAACACTCTCCCCCGCACGGCCTGGGCTCGATATTGTAGCCTGCCCGCCCCCGTCCGACTCGGCAATTATTGCCGTAGAGCGGAGGGCGGACAGGTAAGAGCCAGGCACACGAAGATTCCACTTCCGCTAGAGCGGAGGTCAGCGCTCTAGTTGCCACCGTCCTCAGGGCTATTTAGACTGGGCTAAACATCGAGTGGCTGCGGTAGGGAGGCGGTGGCAGTGTCTCCCAGACCCGCTGTTCACTCGACGGTAGTGTAAGACCTTAGTCTGTTTATCTGGCTTGAATGCGAGGGCTGCGAGGAGCTAGGAAATAATTGTAAAATTTGGCATCTTTTAACTGGCGATTGATTTTAAAAATCGTTTTCACTTTGGGATTGATTTAATAATCCACATTGATTTATTGCACCATATTTCCTAACACTCTCCCCCGCACTGCCTGGGCTCGATATTGTAGCCTGCCCGCCCCGGTCCGACTCGGCAATTATTGCCGTAGAGCGGAGGGCGGACAGGTAAGAGCCAGGCACACGAAGATTCCACTTCCGCTAGAGCGGAGGTCAGCGCTCTAGTTGCCACCGTCCTCAGGGCTATTTAGACTGGGCTAAACATCGAGTGGCTGCGGTAGGGAGGCGGTGGCAGTGTCTCCCAGACCCGCTGTTCACTCGACGGTAGTGTAAGACCTTAGTCTGTTTATCTGGCTTGAATGCGAGGGCTGCGAGGAGCTAGGAAATAATTGTAAAATTTGGCATCTTTTAACTGGCGATTGATTTTAAAAATCGTTTTCACTTTGGGATTGATTTAATAATCCACATTGATTTATTGCACCATATTTCCTAACACTCTCCCCCGCACTGCCTGGGCTCGATATTGTAGCCTGCCCGCCCCGGTCCGACTCGGCAATTATTGCCGTAGAGCGGAGGGCGGACAGGTAAGAGCCAGGCACACGAAGATTCCACTTCCGCTAGAGCGGAGGTCAGCGCTCTAGTTGCCACCGTCCTCAGGGCTATTTAGACTGGGCTAGACATCGAGTGGCTGCGGTAGGGAGGCGGTGGCAGTGTCTCCCAGACCCGCTGTTCACTCGACGGTAGTGTAAGACCTTAGTCTGTTTATCTGGCTTGAATGCGAGGGCTGCGAGGAGCTAGGAAATAATTGTAAAATTTGGCATCTTTTAACTGGCGATTGATTTTAAAAATCGTTTTCACTTTGGGATTGATTTAATAATCCACATTAATTTATTGCACCATATTTCCTAACACTCTCCCCCGCACTGCCTGGGCTCGATATTGTAGCCTGCCCGCCCCGGTCCGACTCGGCAATTATTGCCGTAGAGCGGAGGGCGGACAGGTAAGAGCCAGGCACACGAAGATTCCACTTCCGCTAGAGCGGAGGTCAGCACTCTAGTTGCCACCATCCTCAGGGCTAATTAGACTGGGCTAAACATGGAGTGGCTGCGGTAGGGAGGCGGTGGCAGTGTCTCCCAGACCCGCTGTTCACTCAACGGTAGTGTAAGACCTTAGTCTGTTTATCTGGCTTGAATGCGAGGGCTGCGAGGAGCTAGGAAATAATTGTAAAATTTGGCATCTTTTAACTGGCGATTGATTTTAAAAATCGTTTTCACTTTGGGATTGATTTAATAATCCACATTGATTTATTGCACCATATTTCCTAACACTCTCCCCCGCACTGCCTGGGCTCGATATTGTAGCCTGCCCGCCCCGGTCCGACTCGGCAATTATTGCCGTAGAGCGGAGGGCGGACAGGTAAGAGCCAGGCACACGAAGATTCCACTTCCGCTAGAGCGGAGGTCAGCGCTCTAGTTGCCACCGTCCTTAGGGCTATTTAGCCACGCCTCCCCACTAAGCGCGCAGCGGTTGCGCGCAGGGGGGGCGCCTTCGAGCGCGCCTAAGAAGCGCCGAAGAAAAGCCCGTCTGCGCCCGTCCGCGCCAGGACAGGACCAAGGGACATGGCACTAACTCATGATACATCAGACTCCCAGGTTAGCATTACTAGATCTTATTCAAGGGAACATCTTCTTAGCTTGATCCCGATTACTACTACCAATTGTATACGTGAACCATGGCCTAATTTTGAGGGTCCTTTTTCCTGTATGAACTGTCGTTTTCAAACTGACCACACATATATAACAAGGGATATCGTATCTGACAGTCTTACTACAGCCGCGGCTGGGAACTTCCGCCAATTACCTTTCTTACATCGTGGAGCTAGCATACTTCCTGCTAACAAAACTGCTGGCAACACGTATTTAGGTCTCAAATGTTTTCTATTGAACCTACGATCCCTACCTAAACACCATCAACACCTATGGGACCTTATAAATACAGACAAGCCAGACTTATGTTTTCTCACAGAGACCTGGCTAAAACCTCATACTATTCCCGCAATCATGCTAGGAATCCCTGTAGGATATAAGATTCTCCACCTAGATCGTCCAACTAAAATTGGCGGCGGGGTGGCTGTAATACATAAAGAGAGTCTAAGGGTCTCAATACTTGATCAACGGAGCAATGATCAGATGGAAATAATGATCTTTAGATTCTCTCTCTCTTCGAAATCACAGAGAAAAGGAGCACTAGTATATCGCCCTCCTGGTCCATGTTCTGATTTTTCCCTTGTTCTCATGGAATTATTAGCCCCTTATTTTAGAGCTAATGAAGACTTCATTCTCCTAGGAGATTTTAACGTCCACATTGACCTACCACATCTCCCTGATAGTAAATCCCTACTTGGCGACCTCTCAAGCTTAGGACTTAAAATTCAGAATAAAGGTCCCACACATTTGGGTGGTCATACACTTGATTTAATCTTAACTAACTGCTGTAAAATAACATGTCTCCCTCCCATTATTGTCAATTGGTCAGACCACTACTTGTTAACTTTCAATTTATTAGGCCCTCGTCCGCCACACCAAAAACCCCTTCCAGCAATATGGAAGCGTAAATGGCATAAAATCACTCCAGAAGCATTTCAAAGAGTATGGAAAGAACCCATTCTCTCTGAAGATGACGATATCGAACAAGGTCCTGCTAAGCTCCATAAAGCACTTCTGGAAGCTATTGACTCTCTTGCACCATTAGAATTATGTAAGCAAGGCTCGAAAACTAAGCAAGAAGCATGGTATACAGAAGAGCTAAGGGCCGAAAAACAGAAATGTAGGAGTCTGGAGAAAAAGTGGAGAAAAACTCATACACCTACCAGTAAAACACTTTATCTGGAGGCACAGTCAAACTATTTCAAAAATATAAAAATAGCCAGGAGAAATAGATTAGAGTTACAAATAACAGAGGCTGGGAACTCTACCAGGGAACTTTATAAAATCCTGCAATCATTTGTTAAGCCCTTAGCCTGTGAAAGCCCAGATGATTTCAGTCAAACCTTATGTGATAATGTCTCATCCTTTTTTGAGAGTAAGATTGATTTAATCTATGAAAAAATCACTAAGGCCTCTAATACTAGAGATATTATTAGACCCCCCTGCTCTGATTTAGTCAAAAGTGATAACAACAAGATTATTATGACTATGATTCCAGAGATTAGCCTGACAGAAGTAACCACTCTAATCAATAGAATTAAATCAGGCTCTCCCACTGACCTGCTACCTGCTAAGATGATAGCTCCATTAGGCAGCTCATTAGCCCGAGCTTCAAATCCCTAATCAACCTCTCCCTCAAAGAAGGAAAGATCCCTAGCGACTGGAAAAAGGCAGTTGTGAACCCTGTTCGAAAAAACACCGCGCTATCATGGTCTGATCTTAACAACCTCCGCCCCATATCTCTACTACCCTACTTGAGTAAGATGACTGAGAGACATGTCAACTTCCACCTGTCCAAATTCATCAAGGCAGCGGGCGGCCTGGACCCTTCTCAATCTGGGTTCAGGCCAAATCATAGCACAGAATCAGCTCTCCTCTCCGTCACCAATACCATCCGGATGACACAGGATAGAGGAGGCTCCATGATTCTGGTGCTTTTAGATTTGTCCGCTGCCTTCGACACAGTGTCTCATGACATTCTTATCAGTCGTCTGAAGAGGGTGGGAGTGGATGGAGTAGCCCTTTCCTGGCTAAAAAGCTTTATATCAGACCGATCGCAAAGTGTTCGCCTGGGCTCCCACAACTCCATCTTTAGGGAGCTCACAAAGGGGGTTCCACAGGGCTCTTGTTTAAGCCCCACATTGTTTAATGTGTATGTGGGCCCCCTAGCGAATATAGTGAGAGAACATGGGTTCACACCAATATCTTATGCTGATGACACCCAGCTCCTATTCCCTTTCCAGAATATGACACCAGCAGTAAAAAGTTCATTTGCTGCAGGGATGAGAGCGATTGCCGGTTGGATGACCTCCAACTGCCTACAGTGTAATGTGGGTAAGACGGAGGTCATGCTTTTCGGAGATGCCCCACTTCTTTGGTCTCCTGAGTGGTGGCCCCCTGAACTCGGTACCGCTCCTTGTCCAAAAGAAAATGTAAAAAATCTAGGTGTCAAGCTTGATCAACCCTTGGTACTTAAAGACCATGCCATACAGGTTACAGGAACCTGTATGAGGGTGATTGGATTACTAAGGAGAGTTTTTCCCTACTTAGCTGATCATCATAGAAAAACTCTGGTGCAGACCTTAGTGATCAGCAGACTAGATTATTGCAATGGGTTACTCATATCTGCCAATGAGGAACAGTTGGGGAGGCTACAAGTAGCTCAGAATACGGCTGCCAGGCTGATCCTAAATGCCCCTGTTAGATCTCCCTCTCGCCCCCTGTTAACCAAGTTACACTGGCTTCCCATTCGCCAGAGAGTGAAATTCAAGATCTGCTGCACTATCCATAAATGCCTGTTTGGAACTGGGCCCAAATATCTTACAGAAATCTTCAAACCCTATCAACCTGGCCGAACCCTACGGTCAAAAAACCAAGCTTTGCTTCAGATCCCTAGGATAAAAAAAGAGAGACAGGGAGGTAGAGCCCTATCATTTAAGGGCCCCACCCTCTGGAACTCCTTGCCCCTTACTCTTAGGCTGAATCCCAGTCTGCCTACCTTTAGGAAATGCCTGAAGACACACTTATTCTCTAGCCAGTAGCCCAGTATTGGTTTTGCCAGCATTGTCAATCGGACTTCTCATTCAGAGCTGATGTCGGTAGAACAAAGCGCGGAGATATCTCTTCGGAGATCGAATTCCGGCGCTATAAAAGAACCTAAATAAATAAATTGGAACATGACCTGCCGAAATGGCAGAATGAAAACTGTTCACAGTTCTATAAGCCAGCCCCGAAGAGGCTAAAGAAGCCAGAAAATTACTAATCAGAGCGATATCCGCAGAAACGGGATCCACCGACCGTTGTGCGCACCAAGCACACCAGCGTTTCCAACTGGACGCATAACGCTTGCGTGTGTTGGGAGCCCAAGCTTCATTGATAAATCGGGAAGATTCTCCCGATAGCCCTGGGACTTGCCAGCGTCCCCCGAAATCCTCCAAGCCACCAACCGTAGTTGATCTGACAAAACCAGAGGGTGAGGATTGTGCAGAGGATCCAACAAAAGGTTCCACAGATGTGGAAGGAGGAACGGCGTCGAGCAACTCATCTCCAGAAGTACTGGAAACCACGCTTGTGCCCTCCAAAGAGGGGTGATCAGAATGAGTTCCGACGAGAATTGACTTACCCGGGCAAGAACCCGGGGAATCATCATGAAAGGGGGAAATGCATAGCACAGAGACGGAGGCCAAGGCTGGAGAAAAGCATCCGTCGCCAGGGCTTCCGGATCCGGGCGCCAGCTGAAGAATTGGGGAAGCTGGGCGTTCAGACGAGACGCGAACAGGTCCAACTGACAAGTCCCCCAGATGCGAATCAAGTGGCGAAAGACCCGAGGATGAAGCCTCCAATCGCTGAAGTCGCGAAGGTGACGAGAGTTCCAGTCCGCAATCAGATTGCAAGAACCCGGCAGGTATTCTGCAATAACTGTGATCTTGCGTTGCAGACACAGGTGCCAAAAATCCTTCGCAATCTCCGAAAGAATCTTGGACTTGGTCCTCCCCAGTTTGTTCACATAACGAACTGCCGAAATGTTGTCCATCCTGAGAAGAATGCAGCAATTCGTTTGTTGAGGGGAAAGGCACCGAATAGCAAAGGAACCCGCTAGAAGTTCCAGACAATTGATATGTAAGGACAGCTCCTCCAGTCGACACGGAACCGCAACGGGCTCCCCAACCCCAAAGGCTGGCATCGGACTCGATCACCACATTGGGAGTTCTCCCGAACAACGCCCGGCCGTTCCAGGATTCCATGTGGTCCAGCCACCACAACATCTCTGAGCGAGCATCCTCCGATAGGGGAACAAGATCTGAATATCGCAGACTCTTCTGCAGATGCCGGATCTTGAGGCGCTGAAGCGCCCGATAATGCAAAGGACCCGGAAAAATCGCCTGAATGGAGGAGGATAGGAGACCCACAACGCGGGCCACCGATAGCAAGGAAACAGTCTGTTTGGCAAGAAGGAGACACAAATCCTTCTTGATAGCCCTGATTTTCTGTCCGGGGAGAAGGAGTTGGCAAGAGACAGAGTCTATTCGAAAGCCCAGGAAATCCATCGACTGAGATGGAATAAAGTCGGATTTTTGAGGATTCACCAGGAAACCCAAAGATTGTAACAGATCGACGGACTATTGCAAATGAGAACGAAGAAGGATGGGACACTGCGCCAAAAGAAGGACATCGTCCAAATAAACAATCAGACGAACCCCGTGAGACCTCAGAGATTCCATCACAGGACGGAGAAGCTTCGTGAAGCACCACGGAGCCGAAGAAAGACCGAACGGAAGAACCTTGTACTCGTACCAGGTCCCCATCCATTGAAATTGAAGATAGCGACGATGAGGGGCAAATATTGGCACTGAGAGATAAGCGTCTTTGAGATCTAGCCGCACCATCCAGTCGCCTTCTTGCAGCAAGTCTTGCAAAAGATGAATGCCCTCCATTTTGAAATGGCGGTAGACTACCCTGCCGTTGAAATCCTTTAAATTGAGGACCAACCGAGACCCTCCCCCTTTTTTCTGAACCAGAAAAACATTGCTGACGAAACCTCTGGGATGAGGAGTCGTGGGCGCAATGGCCCCTTTTGACAAAAGAGAGGCGATCTCTGCGGAGATAACCTCTTGATCTTGTAGGGAAAAAACAAGAGGGCGTGGCCGAAGATGCTGGAGAGGGCGAGAGTAAAACTCGATCTTGAATCCCTGCACCGTTTCCAGCACCCAGGCATCTTTGGAGATCAATTGCCAATTGTGGAGGAAAAATTGCAGTCTGCCCCCCAAAACCACATCTGAAGCGAGAATCAAGCTCACCTGAGGCGGAATCTGGACGTCCTCCCTGGTTACCGGTGTAACCACCTTTTCCGTAATTGCCTCTACCCTTTTTGGAAGGATAGAAAGAAGATTTGTTGCTGGAATAGGTCTGGTTTCCACGCTGGGACTTAATGCCTCGCTGCGAGGCCTGCTCAGCTCCACGACCGGACGAACGCCCCCTTCGTCCGGCTTTTCAAAAAAGTGGACGAAAAGCTCGACGGAGATTGGCTTGGGCCTTGTCCAGCCCACTGAAGGTGGAAACGAACTTTGTCAATTCCTTGAGGAAGGGAGCCCCGAAAAGTAAGCCTTGAGCCTGTGGGCCTGATTCAGAGGATGCTAGATCGGTCAACCTGGGGTCCAGTTTCATGAGGATAGAACGGCGTCGTTCTGAGGAAAGAGCGCAATTTGCATTGCCAAGAATGCAAACGGCGCGTTGGGACCACCCAACCAACTCGTCCGGGTCAATCAAAGCACCGGATTCCTTGGCTCGATAGGCAAGATCCAGGATTTTAGTGAGTGGTCCCAAAAGATCCAAAAGTTTGTCCTGACACGAGCGCCAAGAACGATCCAAACCCTTAGTAGGGTCCTTGGCATATTTCTTCATGTAAGTAATCATAGTCGGATCCACCTCAGGAGTGAGGGCCAACTTGTTAGATAGATCAGGACGAGGGCACTCAGATAGTAAACGTGCTCGCACCTCCTTCTCAAAAGGGGTGCGGATATGCTCCTGAACATAATCGGCAACCTCAGGAAAGGGCAACCAAGAAGAAGAATTCGGATGCACAATATCCGTTGGATCAAAAGTCAATACTTGAGGAACAGCAGGGGCATCCACGAAGTGCTCCTTTATAGATTTTTTGGAAGGAGGAGGCTTCGCCGGTTCAGAAGAGGATGAGGAAAATGAGCCGTCATCTGTAGACGAAGAAGGAGAGTCACGAGGAGGAGCAGAGCGCTTCTTAGCTCTCGGCGCTGAAGACATAGACTTCGCCAACTTAACAAAGTCTGAGCGATGTGGATTTTTGGGCGACTTCCCACTGCGTCCAGTGGAAGGAGGAAGCCATCCCTGCTGGGCAGCATAGTCAGACAAGTGTTTCTTCAAAGGCGCAATCGCCTGAAACAAAGCTTGACCCATGAAGTCATCCATGGAAGCAGAGGGTTCCCCCTCATCATAGTAGTCGTACCCCTCCTCATCATAATAATCAGCCATTTCCTAATATGGAACAGCAGTGCCCAACTTGGAGTAAAAAATGAACGAAGTCCAAATTAGTTAAAGGCCAAGCCAAAGTTGGGGGAGTGGAACCCCTAATGCAAGCAAGACAACAGACCTGACACGCAGGATACCAACAATTGAAGTGGAGGGAGGACTTGCACCAAAACACAATGGAACCACTCTAGGCAGAGCCTATGCGTTAATTTTACAACCCCAGCAGTTAAGAAGATAAACTGGGGCGTCACAGGGCTCAAGCGGCAGGCAAAAATGCGGGCACGGCGAACCAGAGTCTCCAAATTCCTCGAATGCTTGAGGAGATGTCAAACGCCACAGGAATGCGCTTCGGCAGTCCAAAACAAACGCTGACGCGCATGCGCGACAGCAGCCAGCCGATAGGAGGGACGCGCGACACACGCGCGTCTCTCCACCCCCTGTCATCCTCCTGCCCCACTGTAAACAAAGACGCGACACCACGCGTCTAGAAGAGAGGCGAAAACACGCGCTCCCAAACCAAGACCGAAGTCGGATACACAAGCCGCGGAAGACCGCGGAGAACAAAGAACCGAACGCGCCGCTAATTAAGCGAGCATGCGCGAAGAAAAGCAAAGAAGCGCACAAAGCCGCTAATTAACCAAGCATGCGTGAAAGCGTGGGCAAACACACCATTTAAGCAAAACAAGCAAACAGTGAGTAATAATATCTAATGTACTTAACTGGCTGCGCAGCAGCAAAGAAAGAGGAAGTTATGACCTCTGTGACCCTATTTATACTATAAGAGTACTCATGGGTATTGTAGTTTTTTCTTTACTGTATACTGATTGGCTGCTGTTTCTGTCAGTAAAGAAATAGAGAAAGCATGTTCGGAGCCTCCGTCCTGCCATAGAATTACCTACATCTAACCCCAAGTGTTGTAAATCAAGTGGCCAGTTATAAACTAGAGGTGGGGGAAATAACCTGGCCGGAACCTACTCATGATGTTGTCATTACAGGGGCCAGCCCCTCCCCCCCCCCCCAAAATATTCCTGGCTACTGGTGCAAGGTTGCCTTTCCTTTAGCCACGCTCCTAGGTAGTGGTATGCTCTTTTTGTTGCTAAGTTATTACTGTCCAGTCTCCACTTTAAGCACACTTTTTTCAGATATTGTCCAAAAACTGCGTTTGTTTTACAGGGATTAGCCATAAACTCGTTTACCTCGTTATCGATGTTTAATGCACTCAAACCTCTTTGCAGGCCTACTCTGGTGTGGTCGAGAATCACCAGGTCGTCAGAGTACTGGAGCACGTGTAGAAGTTGCTGTCTGATTTGCAAATGCAGTTAATGAGCATTAAATGATCAAGGTGCATGACTAAGGTTTTTTTAATTAGATGAGGTCAGATTAACCTTTTAATCGTGGAGGTGTGAAACTTTGACATATGAAGTTCTTTGAGAAAGGAAGGTGGTACCGGGAATGATGTCATTCCTCATTTGAAGGTTATCACCCTCCTTGGACTCGCCTTCAAATGAAGCAAAATGCATCCTGTAGATTTCAGTGGGATTACCAGCTCTGGTAACCTTCCTCACTTTAAAGATCTGACTTGGAGTACAACCCAAGGCACCTATTCTCTGTCCCTTACGCACACCACCCTCTGCTTTCTGTTTCAGGTTGGTTCATTCAGGCTCCGATACTCACCTCTAGCAATAAAAATGCTGAAGTGTACTTTATGAAGCATTCAGAACACCGTTAAGACCAACATGTTTATTTTTTATGCAAATAAGGCGTAATTTTTAACTGCTTTCAGCGTGATTACGCCCCTAGGATAGCTACGATAGGGGTATGTTTGCAGCCATTTACATATCTCGCAGGCTTGAGACTCCTGCAGCTATGGCCCATAGGAGCAGCCATACATTGAGAGCCCTGAGCCCGCACTGCCCTGGGCTGGCGCATTTGAAAGAGAAACAAACGGGAAAGTCCTTGGGAGGAGCTCACTTCCTTAGTCTATCTTCATTTTCCATTAAAATGGTTACTCGGTTGATGTCCGTTTTCTGTGTTGATTCTTGGGGTGTCCTCGGTAGTGCCAGTAATCAATGTATGTTTTTTGTCAGGACCCTTTTTCTATTTCTCTGCTCTTGCGCCTTGACACCGTGGAGGGCGGAATAAAGGGGCTGACCCGTGCCCGGCAGTAACGGCGGAAATATGAACCTGGAGCTGTTAGGTGAGGGTTTTAAGGGATCCCTGTAGTGTCAACTTTATATCGTTAAACATGCTCTTGTTTTGATAGCTCGAGTCCTGTGTTATTCGCTCACCTGACTGTCATTCATAACGTGAAAATTTAGCCACTACTTCATCTCTGTTGACATGCAGATGCTGTTTATGAGTGAGCCAGCATCCACGCTTTTCCAAATAGTAGTTAATGTTCTCTGTAGAGCCTCTTTGACTTAGATCGGTACTACCAACTCAGAGTAGCAGATTGCAAATAAAAACAATTATGAATGTAATTTATCGAAAAGAAGTATTAAGCATTTTACAAAGCAGCATTTCACCAGGCAGTCTCGAAACTTTAACAGAGAACTATAATTCCATTGTTTAGAGAAAGCTATAATTATAAATAACAGAAGATGTTGCGTCTGTGGGTGGCAAATACTCTATAGAATAGCACCCAAAGATTCCTTGATTAAATATCACACAATTGATAAGCCTGGACATTTCATTTGAACAAATGTTACATGATGTCCATGTTTGCTTATATGTATCACTGCATAGATCTGCATGAATGCACGTCATAATTTAAAAACTATGCTAAATTAAATGGTTCGGTGTTTTAACGGACGTGTGCGCTAGCACATTTTACAGCGATTCTTACACTAGAACTGCGAGGCATTCAGTGCTGCTAGGCACCTGTTTCTTAATGAGATGTTTAATTGTAGCTAAAAGGAATTGTGTAGAAACCGCTGTTTTAAAGAACAGGCATGTTCTCCATAGTTCAGTCAGGCGGGACCATCCACAGATCATTCTGGTAGTCCCAGATTGGGCTTGGAGAGTTTAGCATCATTCCTTTACGCCTTGCTTAGTTCCCTTGATCTGCCCTCATTATTCAATTTACCTATTGTGATATATTTTTTTAGAGTATTTCACCCATGACCTGCCTATTCCCTTCATTTTGCTTAGTAGGACTTTAATTTGGTCTTAACCATCCTGATGTGTTGCCCCTTCGAGTCTCCTAATGGACTGCTGATCGCATCATAGCACTGAAAGCCTGGTCAGTTCAGCTTTCGTATACCCCTTTTTTCCTGGCAAGTTGTGCATCCTATCTTCTGAAGGAGGTGTCGCCTTTCCAATATGGGACAGCCCTCCATGCTCCTTGATTTCTCTATTCCACCCATATCCCTCTAAGGAGGAGAAGGTTGCATTAGTTGGACCCACGGCACCCCCTTAACTTCTGTATTGATAGGACTAAGAAGTACTGCCTGGATGGTCAGTTGTTTGTTAGGCTCGCCGATGTAAAGAAAGATAAAACGGTCAAGAAACAAACGCTGGGTTGAATTTATTTATTTTCTTACGGCTGTATGTTTTGTCAAAGCCAGTGTTCTATATATCTTATATGCAGTTTACAGCATTAAGACTGACGTTGCAGAGTGATAATGAAGGTACGCAGGAAACTGGGGGAAGTTGCGAGTTCCAGTTTTATGCCAGTGGGAACTGTGGAATTATGTAGAGATGTTGGTGGGTGCAGTTTGAAAAATTGTACAGAATATAATACTCCAGAAGTTATTTTACAGATGATTAGAGTCTAGGAACAGATAATATCCATGAAAAACTAAATGTTTTTTATTTTTTATTTTGTTGCAGAGTCGTTTGGGCAGAACTACCCAGAAGTAAGTTGAATCTGACTTGCATAACTCGTATAGACTGCTTTCCTTCGAGAGGAGTCATTTGAGGCCTTGTTTTTTAGTTCTTCATAAAACGTTATGTGCATTTTTATTTGGTCGCAACTTCATGTCTCCACGATTCAGCTGTAAAATAAAAATTGTATTTGTATCTAGGCTCCTATGAAATAAAGCTCCCATTCACAGTCCGGTGTCGCTCCATCCTGCCAATTGATTGAGGGTGTGGGGTTTTTGAACTTATCACAAGAATTTAAGCTCTTGTCAAAACGTTTTCATTTCAAAACATACAAAGGTGCTGTTGATAGGGAAGATGAAGTGCATTTTTTGATAGTTGCAAACAATAAAAATGTGATTTCATGGGACCCTTTATCAGGGGAAGAAGCAGGCTTGCTTTAGTGATCCCTTTTCCAGCTCTTTTTCTGCTGTCAAGTTACCATCAGCCATAGGCTATCAGGTGTCCTTCCGTAGTAAGCAGGCAACTCATTAAGCCCAGACAACTCGAGTATGTTAAATACAACAGAGTTTGTGCTTTTAGGTATATTTTGAGTGAATCAATTTGATACAATACAGCTGTACGAGATGTCGCTAATCCAGATTAAGTAGAGCATCGATTATGTTAAAGCAAGGATTTCCGTGTCACATAAAGTATATGTACAGGATAACATTGTAGTTATGTGCACAAGGTAAAGTAAAGGGGGAAATGGGTGAAAGCAGATGGGTCCCCAAGAGATTTTAGGATTACAATTCATATTTTTTAATCCACAGTTACAATACACACTTTTTTAATCGACCATCATTTCATAACACTATGATAAAGTGAATAATTTAAATATTAATACCGCAGTCAATGTCGTGTTCTACAATCGTTACAGCACCTACCTTTATTGACCAAAGTCTCTTCATTGCAATGTAGTTTCCTCTTATAGATAAACCAAATTTCATAGACGTCATTGCTGCACAATTAACACAAGAGCTGCAGAACTGACATGGGACTCTGAATAATAATTTGAAAAATGTTTGTGCGTTTTAGGCCTAAATACCTGACATGATAGCAGGCGTGCAATGCCCATAGGGCTGAAAGAGCTTCATCCCCCACCGTAGTGTGAGTCAGCCCGGCTGCTGCAGCTCGAGTGGCTGTGGGCTTGGCTGGGCAGTGTCTGGAGTCTTACCTCCGGCACGCCAGAGCTTTTCACAGGTCTTTAAAGACCATTTGCATATTTACATACCTTTTGTTAACTGGTCACCGAGGCTTAGTTATTTTTTTCTGGTTCCAGTACCCCCTGGGCCCCCACTCTGCCTATTCCTTACATTTGTATTTTACATTTACTGCCGTAGTGTGAGATGCATTTCATAAAAAATATAAAATAGGGTTGCCAAAAGAAAAATACCAGCCATTTTTTGTTTAAAGAGCCTGCAAAGGCCTCGTCTTGACACTAAATAGGGTTATAAATAAAATCATATATACACATTTGTAATGTGACTTTTTTGTCTTTGTTCACTTTTATTATCACTCATGGATCATTCAGGAAGCCACTGAGCACAATTAAAAATCCTTTTTATTTTGTTTTGCTGTTCCATGTATGCACAGATAAGTGTTTAAAAATAGGCTTTAGGTGACTGCTTATTTTTGTAATGTTTGGGACATCAATATAATGAGGGGGCAACCCTAATCAAACTACTGGAAGTTTGTTACAGGATGAGCCAATATTTATTTCTTCCACCCTCGATCCCTGAACAGGGCAGGACTGGAAACGCAAACCGTCCTTGGCAATTGAGTCGGACCGGCCTTGGGAAGGGTGCTGGAAGAGGAGGAGGGGGGGGGGGGGGGGTGCACATGGAAAACACTGCAGCTGCTTTTGGTACAGGGGGCCGATATTGCAGCACTGGTGCAAAACTGGCCCCCTTTAACAACCAGCATTTGCAATGCAACAGGTCTCTCATTTGTTATAGTTAGTTATTGGCATTGTAAATATAATATTGGCTATGTGGTTTTGTTTGCAGTGTAGAGAATTTATGAAACAATAAATAGCTGCAGGTATTGTAGTGGACTAAGTATGTGTATTTTGAACTGTAATGTAAGAGGTAGTGGTGGTGGCAAGAGGAGTAGGGTGCAGTAGTGTGCAGTGTTTGCGTATTTGGACTTAATAGTTGACGTAATGAGAAAAGCATCTGTAGCATTACCACGATTGTACTAATGTGGTATGATAGTTGTATTAGAAAAGCAGCTGTAGTACTGTGTAGAGGTGTAAGAAGTAGTAATTTGTTTGTAGCATAGTAGTGTAAAGTGTAGTATATGCCTTTTGAGTGTGTTATAGTCATGTGCTGTTTATACACACAGTAGAACACCAACCAGGACCGTAGCATGAGTAGACTTGCTAAAATGCCTGGTGTTGCTCTAAAGATTTAGAAGCCACAAACCCAAACCGAAGCGCCACAGCTTGGTACAGTAAAAGTGGCATGAGATCTAACAACCGGCTACTAAAAGCTATTCGGCGAGATGCGGTAAAATGCAAGTGCCACAAAAAACGAAGAAGGCACACATCAAAGAATACAATTCCAAGATTTGTCAAAGTGAAAGCGACATGTAAATCTAAAATGAAACATATCCAAAAATGAAATGCAGAGGTTCGTAAAACTAAATACGCCATGGAGACACTATGGTTTGTTAATACAAAAGCGCTCAAAAAACTCCTATGCGAGAACGCAACGCCGCAGTTTGCTAAAGTGAATGCTGCATGAGAACCTAGAAACGCGCATAACAATAATGGACGCCGCAGCTTAGTAAAGCAAAAGCGCCAGCTCCCATATGGGAGAACGCAGCGCCGCAGTTTGATAAAGTGAATGCGGCATGACAACCTAGTAACTCGCATAACAATAATGGACGCCGGGGCTTAGTAAAACAAAAGCCCAACTCCCATATGGGAGAACGCAGCGCCGCAGTTTCCTAAAGTGAAAGCTGCATGAAAAACTAGAAACTCGCATAACAATCATGGACACCGTGGCTTAGAAAACCGAAAGCGCCGCCGTGTACTGTAAGAGATTACCTAAGTGAATGTGGCATGAGAACAAAAAACTCGCAAAACAATAATGGACGCCGTGGCTTAGTAAAGCAACAGCGCCGCCTTGTACAGTAAGAGGTTACATAAGTTAATGAGTGTTGGACAGGCCCCATGAAGGGCTCGCTCCCTCCCCGCATGACAGGGCCCTGGTACCGGCCTTCCAGGTACTACCCGCAGAAGCAACTCCCAACCCGTCTCCCATGGGACGTCTGCTCCTGGGAATCCCTGTGTCCCTGGCCTGGGCCACCGTCAGCACCCTTGCCCGGACCAGCCGCCATCTTAGACACTGCGCCACGAGGCCGCGTGGCCTCAGCTCGACCCCAACCCCGGGCCTGGCCAGGTCCCGACATCCCGGCACCACCATCCACCCAGGAGGTGAACGGACCACTTGGCAGGTCAATGGGAGTAAGAAGTGTCGATGGCTCTCTCCCGCCAGGTGCCGATCACCCCCAGCCTCCTCGGGTGCTGGCTCCACCCCCCTGCTGGGTGTCTGGACTCCCTCATCCCGGACCTCCCGACCTCCAAGAGCGAGGGTCCGGACATCAAAGAGTGCCAGACCTATAACTGAGGCAGCCCCAGAACAGGAAGGCAGTTGTATCCTGGAGTCGAGAGACACCGCGACAAACTCATCCTTGACGGACTGCCGGCGCTGCCGCAGCCCTGCCTTGTGAACTATTGTCCTGCCTGCTGGCGCTGCCGCGGCCTTCTGCAACCTTCATCCTCGTGGGACCTGCTGGCGCTGCCGCGGCCCGTTGTAACCCTTCATCCTCGTGGGACCTGCTGGCGCTGCCGCGGCCCGTTGTAACCTTCATCCTCGTGGGACCTGCTGGCGCTGCCGCGGCCCGTTGTAACCCTTCATCCTCGTGGGACCTGCTGGCGCTGCCGCGGCCCGTGGTAACCTTCATCCTCGTTGGGACCTGCTGGCGCTGCCGCGGCCCGTTGCCACCTACGACCTCTTCGGGACCTGCTGGCGCTGCCGCGGTCTGACCCGTCCGAACACCGAGCTCGAGGATTGTGAGCTACCACCGTTCCACCGCCGTACCCACGGGTACCAAGACTGTCCCGCTACCCCCTTCCCTAATAGAGACTAGAATTGAGAGGATCATCGTGTCCTGATCTCATTGTATCGTACTACCTTACTTCAAGAACTGCCTATAAACGGTGTTAATCTGATCTTCGTGTGGTGTCCATCTGTGGGGGGGGGGAAGTTACTTGTCTGTACGATCGCTGGGGACGGCCCTCCCGGAGGCCTCTCCCCTCGTGCTCGGCCGACCCTCCAGGTCGCCGTCTAACATTGGTGGCCAGCGGCGTGATCCGAACCAACGCGTACCGTACAGATAGTAACTCACCCTACGACTAAACCACAATGACGACCAAAGAGAGCGGATCGGCAGAGAAGTTCCAGATGGAAAAACTGGAGGAATACAGCCACCGAGAGCTAAAACAATTTTGCATGGACTTAGGCATTGCTACCACCGGGCTAAGCACAAAAGAAGACTTCAAAAACGCCCTAGAGGCCTGGACAGAGACGAATACCGCCATACCCCGGGACCTCGAAGCCCCGGAAGTCAACACCACCCTGACGGAAGAACGGAGAACAGGTCCCTCCCGAGAAGAGATCCAGGAGCGGGAAAAAAATAGACTACACGAGCTAGACTTGGCACGGCTCAAATTAGACAGAGAATTGAAGCTGGCGGAAGAGAAAATAAACTTAGAACACTTACGGCTCAGAGAAGAGCGAGAGGAAAAACAGAGACAGAGGGATCTCGAAGAAAAAAGACTGGCATACGAACACGAGTGCAAACTAGCCGAGATAGAAATACGCAAACTGAACACAAACCTAGGGGTGCCCGAGCCACCGCGCTCCCCGGGTACTACCGAACAGAAGGTCCACATCCCCAAGGATGTGGTCCGAGAATACCACCGGAACGACGACATACAGCAGTGGTTCAAGGCCTACGAGATCGCCATGACGGCCCACCGGATCGCTCGAAGTGACTGGGGAGCTGGGCTATGGGGAAGATTCGTCAATGAGGGCCGTGATGCCCTGCTGCAGCTCTCGGATCATCAAATGACGTCCTATGACCACATGAAGGCCGCCCTCCTCAGCCGATATGGGCTTACGCCCGAAATGTACCGCCAGAGGTTCCGCAACTGCACCCGGATCCCAGGTACAACTTGGTTGGAGTACGTAAACTATTTCAGCCGAGCCTTCGAGGGGTGGATCAAGGGTAACAACGTAACCACCTACGAACAACTCTTCAATCTCATTGTGTGGGAGCACCTCTCCAACAACTGTTTCGTCGAGCTCAGGCAGCACCTCCTCGACAGTAAATTGACTGAACCACGGCAGCTCGCCACCGAGGCGGACCGGTGGGAGAGCACCCGAGTGGCCCGGAGTGGGCCGAATGAGCAGAACAGATCCAACCAAGGTTATCATCGTCCCCGAGGAGGAGGAGGAGGAGGACCGGGCCGGGGCAGAGACGCTGTCCCGGTCACTCCCGCTAACACCACCCCGCCCCCAGCCGGCCGGGGAAACCCCCCGATGCGACCGGGGTTCCGAGCCAACGTTGCGTGTCACCGATGCCAGCGAGTCGGCCACTACGCCAGTGACCCGACCTGCCCGAAGAACCCGGCTCCCGGGCCCCGCCAGGTGGCGGCCGCCGTCCTAGGAGAAGAACAAGTCTCCGAAGACACTGAAGCATACGAGTCGGAACAGTTCGAGTGGGAACCTGCCGCCATGACCCTGGCCTGCCTAGGGGGAAGAGACATGGTCCCGCGGACTCCCCTGCCAGCCAACACTCGGAAGTACAGCCAATGGGTGAGCATCAATGGGCGCAAGGCCGAAGCCCTGCGTGACACCGGGGCCAGTGTGACGGCCGTCCGCTGTCACCTGGTGACCCCAGAACAAATCCTGCCAAACGTTCTTTGCCCCGTCCGATCGGCAGACAATTCGGAGAGCCTGTGTCGGATGGCCTGCGTCCCCTTCGAATGGGGAGGAGTGTCCGGCATGCTAAAAGTAACTGTCCGCGACGATGCCCCCGTGGACTGCCTCCTGGGGAACGATCTCGAGAGCTCCCCGTGGGCAGCTGTTGAAAGAAGAGAGCATCTGGGGATGTTGGGCCTCCCGGACTGGGCGTGCGTGACCACCCGGTCCATGGCCACCCGCACCATCCCTAGACCGGAAGAACCCGAATGGTCAGCACCTCCTCCCCCGATCGCTCCCGAAGACGACTCCATCCATACCGACCACCCGGAACCAACCCCAGAGGGGTCCGCACAGCCCCCCGAACTTCCCGACCTGGCTCAGTGGCGTCAAGAAGGGGGGCAAAATTGTGAGACAGCGGGCCATCCCGTTGTCAAACTGGTAATGTTCTGCACACTTTCACTGGGAACCCGCTATGGTTCTCTTCAGGTAAATCCATAGACAATAATAATCCAATTCACTGGTCTCGTTTCAAGACTTTCATATTTATTGATTTCATTTCATCTTTTGATTATTTGCGTTATATCCACGACATTTTGTATTGACATTTCCCATTTACCCAATGCATTTCGGGTCTATAGTGACCCTTCTTCCGGGGTCTCTGTCAGAAAAATCAAGAAAAAATGCAATCAGCATCACAGCCATCTCTGTGTATGTACAACTGTTACTTTAGTAAACGTTCTAGCATTATTATGCATGCAAAAATTCTGCGCCTTCAAAAATTATATGGCATTCAACTCTAACCCATTTAATGAATGCTTCACGGTTGTACACCCTGTTTCTTGAAGGGTTACTCCCAAAAAAATGACCGCCAAAATTAAATCGAGTTGCTAGCGCAACTCTAAAAGTGCTCTATCAAACAATGCGTCCAGCCTTATGCAGTTGCTCTAAATCAAGAAATAAACAAACAAAAATCCCAGAGTTTCTAATACATAACAACCGTCCTGTTCTTCGTTCGTTCTCACTTACTAGGAAATGCGCCCGTCTTCAGATTTCAAAATGCCGACCAATCCGCTACATTCTCACATAGAAGGTAAAGCTATATGATGCGTGGATTAATTGACAGAGGAAAATAGCATTAATCAGAGTGCTGGATGGACTCAATAAAGTTTCAATAAAGTCAAGAAGGGGGGCCCACCCAAGAACAATTCCGGCAGGAGCAAAAGACCTGTCCCTCCCTCGAGGGACTGCGACAGCAAGCGCTCGCCCAGGGCCAAGGAGACCCCACCGGGGCCCACTGGATTTATTGGGACAATGATCTCTTGTACAGCGAGCAGAAAATCGCAGAGCTGGGGGCCGGTCGAGTGCTGGTGGTGCCCCTCCACTTCAGAGACTTCCTGTTGAACTTGGCCCATGATGTCCCCCTGGCTGGCCACCTGGGGCAAGACAAAACCTACCACCGCCTGGTGACTCACTTTTTTTGGCCCAAAATGAGGAATGACGTCTCCAACCACTGCCGGTCCTGCCCGACCTGCCAGGCCAGCGGGAAGAGCGGCCGCAAACTCAAGGCACCCCTACAACCATTCCCCGTGGTGACCACCCCGTTCGAAAGGGTGGGAATAGACATTGTGGGGCCCCTGGACCCCCGAACAGCACAAGGGCATCGCTTCATCCTGGTCCTGGTGGACCACGCCACCCGCTATCCTGAAGCGGTCCCCCTTCGTACTATAACAGCCCCAGTAGTGGGTCGAGCCTTAATGGGGATCTTTTCTCGAGTGGGCTTCCCCCGGGAAGTCGCCAGCGACAGGGGTACGAACTTTATTTCAAAGTATATGAAATCCCTCTGGCAGCAGTGCGGGGTCACTTACCGATTCACAACCCCCTATCACCCCCAGGGAAACGGACTGGTCGAGCGGTTCAACCGCACTCTCAAGGGGATGATCATGGGGCTAGAAGAACCCCTACGCCGCCAGTGGGACGTGCTACTACCGTGCCTCCTCTTCGCCTACCGAGAAGTCCCCCAGAAGTCCCTCGGCTTCAGCCCCTTCGAACTCCTGTACGGACACCCCGTTCGCGGGCCTCTCAGCCTCGTGAAGGAGGAATGGGAAATGGCCCCCCTAAAAGCCCCTCCAGACGTCTACAAGTACCTCCTGACCCTCCGCAATCAGACCCGGAAATTCAGGGAGATCGCCAAAGCCAATCTTGAGGCCAGTCAAGAGGACATGAAGAAGTGGTACGATCAACATGCCTCCTCCATCGAGTTTGAACCGGGTCAGCAGGTATGGGTGATGTCCCCCATCGAACCGGGTGCCTTGCAGGACAAATGGACAGGGCCCTTCAAGGTGATCGAGCGCAAGAGTCCCGTCACCTATCTCATCGACCTGGAGTCCCCCCGGAACCCCCTCCGGGTTCTCCACGCCAACAGACTCAAACCCCACTTCGTGCGCTCAGAGCTCAGCCTGCTGATGGCTACCGACAGTGGCGCAGAAGGAGACTCCGAGCCCCTCCCTGACCTACTGAGGACCCGTGAAAGAGATGGTTCGGTGGACGGGGTCCGACTCTCCGAGGCCCTGACCCCAGAGCAGCGTCAAGATTGTCGGGCCCTCCTGCTGCCGTTCGCAAACCTGTTCTCCCTCGCACCCGGAGTCACCTCCTGGTGCCTGCACGACGTGGACACTGGGGACAGTCCTCCTGTCCGACACCGGGCGTACCGAGTACCGGATCGGGTACGTACATGCATCCAAGAAGAAGTCTCCAAGATGCTCGCCCTCGGGGTCATCGAACCTTCGGACAGTCCCTGGGCCAGCCCGGTCGTCCTGGTCCCCAAGGCCGCGGCCCCGGGCACCACACCTGAGCTCCGATTCTGCATCGACTATCGGGGTCTGAACGCGGTCACCCGAACCGACGCTCACCCTATCCCCCGAGCAGATGAACTAGTCGACCGCATGGGGGCAGCCCGCTACCTAAGCATCTTCGACCTAACAGCGGGCTACTGGCAGATCGGCCTCACCCCCAGGGCCCAAGAACGTTCCGCTTTCTCCACCCCGGATGGGCACTACCATTTCAGAGTGATGCCATTCGGCATGAAGAACGCTCCAGCCACTTTTCAAAGACTGGTGAACCAGGAATTGGCGGGCCTCGAGGAATTCAGCGCCGCCTACCTGGACGACATCGCGGTATACAGCCGCCACTGGGCAGACCACCTCCACCACCTCCGAGAGGTCCTGCAGGCCCTCCAACAGGCCGGCCTCACCATAAAGGCCAGCAAGTGCCAAATCGGCCAGGGGTCCGTGACCTACCTCGGACACCAAGTGGGGAGCGGTCTGGTGGCCCCCCTCCAACTCAAGGTAGCTGCCATTCAGTCCTGGCAACCCCCCGAAACACAAACCGAGGTCCGAGCCTTCCTGGGGCTCACCGGATACTACCGGCGGTTCGTGAAGGACTATGGAAGCATTGTGGGGCCCCTCACGGAACTCACGTCTAAGAACCACCCAAAAAGAGTCAACTGGACTCCCGACTGTCAAGCGGCCTTCGAGAAGCTGAAGGCCGCCATGTGCACCGCTCCTGTGCTCCAGGCCCCCGACTACAGCCGCGAGTTCATCGTTCAGACCGATGCCTCCGACCATGGTATTGGGGCCGTCCTCTCCCAACTGAACCCCGAAGGAGTCGACCAACCAGTGGCCTTCATCAGCAGACGCCTACTGCCCCGAGAACAGCGCTGGAGCACCATTGAGCGAGAGGCCTTCGCAGTAGTATGGGCCCTCAAGAAGCTCCGGCCTTACCTCTTCGGAACCCACTTCCGGGTACAAACAGATCATCGGCCCCTGCAATGGCTCATGCAAATGCGGGGGGAGAACCCCAAACTATTGCGATGGTCCATCTCCCTGCAGGGGATGGACTTCACTGTAGAGCATCGCCCTGGTCAAGACCACGCCAATGCGGACGGCCTGTCCCGCTTTTTCCGCCTCGACGAGGAAAGTCCCCAAGAGGATGGGTGACTCTCCCCGCCTTCAGCTGGGGGGGACGCATGTTGGACAGGCCCCATGAAGGGCTCGCTCCCTCCCCGCATGACAGGGCCCTGGTACCGGCCTTCCAGGTACTACCCGCAGAAGCAACTCCCAACCCGTCTCCCATGGGACGTCTGCTCCTGGGAATCTCTGTGTCCCTGGCCTGGGCCACCGTCAGCACCCTTGCCCGCACCAGCCGCCATCTTGGACACTGCGCCACGAGGCCGCGTGGCCTCAGCTCGAGCTCGACCCCAACCCCGGGCCTGGCCAGGTCCCGACATCCCGGCACCACCATCCACCCAGGAGGTGAACGGACCACTTGGCAGGTCAATGGGAGTAAGAAGTGTCGATGGCTCTCTCCCGCCAGGTGCCGATCACCCCCAGCCTCCTCGGGCGCTGGCTCCACCCCCCTGCTGGGTGTCTGGACTCCCTCATCCCAGACCTCCCGACCTCCAAGAGCGAGGGTCCGGACATCAAAGAGTGCCAGACCTATAACTGAGGCAGCCCCAGAACAGGAAGGCAGTTGTATCCTGGAGTCGAGAGACACCGCGACAAACTCATCCTTGACGGACTGCCGGCGCTGCCGCAGCCCTGCCTTGTGAACTATTGTCCTGCCTGCTGGTGCTGCCGCGGCCTTCTGCAACCTTCATCCTCGTGGGACCTGCTGGCGCTGCCGCGGCCCGTTGTAACCCTTCCTCCTCGTGGGACCTGCTGGCGCTGCCGCGGCCCGTTGTAACCTTCATCCTCGTGGGACCTGCTGGCGCTGCCGCGGCCCGTTGTAACCCTTCATCCTCGTGGGACCTGCTGGCGCTGCCGCGGCCCGTGGTAACCTTCATCCTCGTTGGGACCTGCTGGCGCTGCCGCGGCCCGTTGCCACCTACGACCTCTTCGGGACCTGCTGGCGCTGCCGCGGTCTGACCCGTCCGAACACCGAGCTCGAGGATTGTGAGCTACCACCGTTCCACCGCCGTACCCACGGGTACCAAGACTGTCCCGCTACCCCCTTCCCTAATAGAGACTAGAATTGAGAGGATCATCGTGTCCTGATCTCATTGTATCGTACTACCTTACTTCAAGAACTGCCTATAAACGGTGTTAATCTGATCTTCGTGTGGTGTCCATCTGTGGGGGGGGGGGAAGTTACTTGTCTGTACGATCGCTGGGGACGGCCCTCCCGGAGGCCTCTCCCCTCGTGCTCGGCCGACCCTCCAGGTCGCCGTCTAACAATGAGGCATGAGAATTAAAAACTCACATTACAATAATAGACGACGCGGCTTAGAAAAGCGAAAGCGCTAACTCTCATATGGGAGAACGCAGCGCCGAAGTTCCCTAAAGTGAAAGCAGCATGAGATACTAGATATACGCATAACAATAATGGACGCAGCGGCTTAGTAAAGCGAAAGTGTACTGTAAGAAGTTACATAAAAACATTGTGAAACGCTGCAAACTATAAAACGAACATACCGGAAAATGCAGCGTCGCTGCTATTGTCTCGGAAATTGTGTGCATAAAATAGTACTGAAGACACATACGTCCAACCGTGTGAGGCCGCAAGTGCAAAATCCAGTCCGTATGGGCGAGCCAGAAAGGAGACGGGGAGTGAACAAAAAAAGCCTCACTCCAAATCAAAAGCGAGTGTTTAACATAATGTGTGATTTATCCTGACTGAAACTCTGATACGAAACTCTGGACCTTCGACATCCTACTCGATGTAGAAGACTGAAGAATCTCCCTTGTGGTCAAGGAGTGACCACCCTGTGCTAGCAGGCACCATCAAGCGCTCAACGGTTTGCTTTGTTGTTGCTTCCGCCGTACCTTGAACACAGAGCCTGACCAAACCCGGACTTCCATACTTCCTTCAGCCCGATCCACAGCCACAGCAAAGCTGAGACCCGTGGAGGCGAAGCGAGACGTGGGACCGGCCATCTTTAAAAGCCAGCGAATTGCTTTCCGTGCAACTTCTGAGGCACCCTCGAAGTTGTGCATTGGGGATTGAGAAGCCCCAACCCCGAGCACCAACTGCACCGAAGATCACCTCTCCACACTCACCGAGTGCTGCGTGGGGCCCTTTTGCATTTTCCTGCTCGACGCGTCTGTCCGGTCGCTTGCCCGTTGGCTAGTGGCCTCTGCGACGACGAAACCTTGAATTTCCACCGCTGGTCTGGTTGCTCCTGACTGGCCCTTGCTCCCCTGAAAAGGAGCAGTCCATCAGACCTTGCTGGTTTGATCCAGAAGCCATCTTCGATTCCTGCGTGGGTTGCATTTGCCAAGGCCTGTTTATTCCGAATCGAGAACCGACACCGCCAATAGTGAGAGCCTTTGTGGGACAGTCCGTGTCCAGCTCCTGGTCGTCGTCGACGCCTCCTGGTCCACGTGGCAGCGGAGACAAGCTCCTCGATATCACCTGATTGCTTCGCGACATCACCTGGTTCCTACCTGGTTCCACCCTGGTCACTGGCTAGTGACCCAGACTCTGTCCCCTCTGCTTTCAGGTACTCTTCATCCTCGATCCACCCTTGGATCCAACCGGACTCTTCTCTCCTGGTCGCCTGCAGCATCTTTTCTCCAAGGCTCCATAGAACTCCTTGGCGAAACCCGACACACTTTGGGACCTATGCACCCGCTTCCTGTGGGTGAGGTAACGTGAGTACTGCGGTGCTCCTGTGAAGATTAACTCTCTTAGTGTCCTAGTTTCAAGTGGTTAGTTTCTAGTCCAGTCGGAAGACTCCTAAACCTTTAACTTTCTAACTTTACGCACCCATTGACTTCTATGTGTGCACGCGTGTGCATTTAGACACTGCACCCGCATCCTGTGGGCCTCCTGCTTCCTAACAACTGTTAGTTCAGTGTAGTCCCAGCGATTCCCAAGGCCCTAGGCCTTACCATTGTTCGTGACGTGGTTCTTATACCACTATTTTAGTATATGGTTTAGCGGGCCACCAGGGCCTATCCATATTTGTGAAACTTTTGTATGTTATATTAAGTTACTTGTTATGCGCTTGTGCTTCTGTGCTCATAAAGAATTCAGAGGGTTGTTTAAGAAATAAATACATATATATTTTGAATATATAACCTGTGTGGTATCCTTTCATTTGGTATTAAAAGGATTGCATATGGTAAAACAGCTGGCTTTACATGCCCTCTTGAGTTGAGCCTAAGACTGCTTTTGTCCATGCTACCCCTAGGATAGCTGGTCCATAAGGTTGACTTTACAACCATCACCATAAGGGTTGTTTGGACTGGTGCAAAGTGCTCACTAAAATAATGAACATCATATACCAGGCCAACTTCTCACAGTTACTGTGCCTGCTACAAAGAACATGTACCATGCAGATCACAGAACTGAGTGTGAGTAAACTACGAGTAGCCCTATAAAAATAATGAAATGTTTGTCAGAAAGGGGCTATATAGAGATCAGGTGCATTGTTGGAGAATGGTAGTGAGGGAATTCATGGAGAAGGAGGAAATGGGGGAGGTGCGCCAAAAAAGACTGTTGCACGGTGCGCGACCAGTGCTATGGCCAGCCCTGGCTGGGAGTCTTAGCCCCAGGGCTGGACTGACCGTAGCGGGCAACGGGCATTTTCCCGGTGGGCTGGAAGGGCTGGGGCCATTTTTGGACCGGTGGGCGCCGTTTTTGGTACAGGGGGGGCGGTTTTGCAGTAGTGCTGCAATATCGATCCCCTGTAAGAAAAGCAGCTTCAGCTTTTTCCACGTTGTTCAAATTGTAATGATCTGAAAACACAAAGTGACTGCTTCTCGTACGCAGTCTTTTTAGTGTGCATTCTCCTTATCAAAAAAATCATTTCAAATCTCTTTATTGTGGCTTGTATGAAATAAATATTGCTGTTATGCAAATGCAACTTTCCTGGTAAAAGTGTCTACCAAACAGGTGGTCAGTGCGGGTTTGCACTGAAATTGCTTGCTCTTGACTTTTCAATCTACTTACTACTAGGTGGAGGGAAATAATGCAAAACTTAGCTGACATATCACAGGAAGTCATTCCTCTAACCTGTAAGAGGTGTGGAGTAAATTGCAGTGCCCAGCACTATGATAGGAGATTTTTGTAGCAAAGTTTGATCCCAGCCGTAGGACTTGAAAAGGGAACACATTGCCACTAGACATATAGGTCAAGTAAATTAAAAGGTTTCTAGACACAAGAGGTTTCCACTCAACCATTTTTTTTAAAGGAGCAGGTAAATATTGTTTAAGTTACACTTATTTTAATTTGTCAACATTATTGTGCTTGTTGCTCCTTGGACTAATGGATTTTTCTGCATGCATCTATTATTATATTGATCCCATGGTCACAGGATTGTAATCTTACTGGTGCTCTGAGCCTTTCATCCTTCTGAGGTTGATAAAATCACTCAGTAAGATTGAGCTAAAAAAAATAATTTGTTATATTTTAATAGAATCAAGGGGACCCCCGCCCTGCTGTTTTTTACGTTTACTTAATTTTCATCACTTGTTTATGAAATGCAGCAATGCTGGCGTGGTGACGGTCAGGTGTAGGACGTTGTTTGGGATGTGACTGGCTGTGCCTCAACTCTTACATTTGCAGATGAAGTACTGACAACTCACCAAATATGTCCCAGTCTAGCCAACTTCTCAGAGGTGACACTGACTTGTGACCTGTGCGCTCTACTACTAACATTGTCATTGACATGTGACTGAATGTGAACTCGCTCTACTGTCATTTCAGAGGCCAGTTTGTAGATGACCGCCCATTACACAGGCCGATTGACCTTTTCAAGAGCAACCGTCTAAATATAGCTCACTCCTGGTAATTTCAACATGTGAAAGAGACTGCCCCAAGATTGCCTGTAATTCAGTGATGATCCTAACAGGTGATTGCAGTGCTGCCAAGTTGCGACATGTCATCTGTGACATCTTGGGGCAATCCAGACTTCATCAGCACTCTGTCTTCTCAGACTTGTACATTTGCTATTTCCCCATTATAAGTGTGCTCCCAAGTTTTGCATTTAAAGTTCCGGTCACTAAAACGCAAGAACGGACTGTTTGGGTCACACTTCACTGGAGACCTCTTTGCCAATATGTGACTGTGTTCGCCCCACCTCTACTAACCATTCAGAGGCATGTAGCGGGCGGTGGGGGGGAGGGAAGGGGGGGTGGTGGAGAGGTAGGGGGAAGGGGGGGTGGTGGAGAGGTGGGGGGGAAGGGGGGGTAGAGAGGGGGGGATAGAGGGGGGAGGCAGGGAAGGGTGGCAGTCATGCTTAAAATAATGATAAGCAACACAAGTCAAGTAAGTAAATGTATAGATTACTAAAACTGTACACGTACACACCTTCTAACACTGCCTTTCAAGCTGGATTATTAGTCAAGTGATTTAGTTCCTTCTCAGCACTTGATGAAAAATAGATGCATAAAGACGAGGTCCGAGGCAGATCACTGACAATTGGCTCTCAAGGATTCCAGGAATTTCTACAAGATCACAGACATAATGCGAAAATATTTTGCTAGCCACTTAGGTCAAGTTAAGCGATCAAACCGGCTTAAGCTTCAGTAACTCTCCCTTACATTGCGTAGACTTGAGGAGATATTCTGTTGTCTGAGAAACTAAGACCACGGAGTGTCTACGTACAATGCAGAATGCTCTTTTGAACAACACTGGGTTTAAAAAAATGTGTTTGCTGAGACACCGACTTCATTTATTTATAACCCTGTCTTCAGTTTCCATTTTCCAAAACGTAATCCTTGCATTTGTTTATCAAAAAGTAATGTTTGTGCTTTAAAAATAAGAAAAAGGACCAGCTCTTCTACGATGCTGGAAATATTGCCCTCTGGAGGAGTGAGGGTAGTGTGATCTGTTTCTCTGTTTATATTTAATTTGAAAAATGTAGTAAAAAATCCCTGTACTTGGATAAATGCCCCAATGTGCTGGTTTAATTAGTTCCTTTATAATGTCACCCATTGACTTCTATTTTGGGATTCCTCTTTTGGTGTTCGGGCGTAGTGCCAGGTAAGTTTTTGGTTGGGGAAATAAAACTTGCACTGGCTTTCTACAAGACCCACTTTTAGTCTGCTCGCTAGAGAGGGAGAGGAGAAAAGGTTGAGGGAAGATTACAGGAGGAATAGAGCGAATGGGATAGAATATGGATAGAGAACAAAACGAGAAGATAATGATGAGTGGGAAAAGTTCATAAGTGCAGTGGATGTGAGGCAGAAGAAATCGGGGACGACAGATATGAAAGAAAGATGGAAAGTCATGATGAGCAAGTGTGAGAGGAGAGAGAGTGACAGAAAGGTGGTAGGAGAGGAGCTTGAACAAGAGACGACCGTGCAAAAAGTGAAAGTCAGTGAGATGCTAAGTTTGCGAGCCAAAGGGAGTTGAGAAAGAGAGTGAGAGAAAGAGAGAAGGGTGACAAAGATGGTGAGAAGGAAAAGGGTAGGAAAGCGAGAGGGATGAAAATATGTAAGGGACAGAAAGATAGTTAGATTGTAAGATAGAGGTATGAGAGCGATGTCACGAGAAGGAAAAAGATGGTGCGAGAAACGCCCCACTGCTGCTTCCCGGGAGCAGCAGCGCCTGCTATATAGTGTACCAAAATGAGGTGCACTGTGCAGAGAGTCCAGTTATCTCTCAGTGTACAGGGGCTTGCTTTAACAGTCTCAAGGTGCTCTTTTTGTGGTAGTGTGGTTGAGCAGCCTTAGGCGTATCAGAAGGGCGTGTTAGGCATTTGTTGGACACACAAAGTCAATAAATGAGACACATTCAATAAGGAAATCCAACACCAGTTTAGAAAAAGAACACAGATTTTTATATTAATTTAGACACTAAGAGCTGAGTTTAGGCAAGCACTTTTCGAGTTAGTGATTTTTAGAAACACACAAAAATACAGCATAGGGTTGTTCTTCTGGATTTAAGGTAAGTAGGAGCCGAGGTCCTTAGAACCACCAGTGTGTCCGGGTGCAGAGGGGCTGGTTGCAAGGGTAATGCTACCGCGGAAGGCTGTGGAGAAACCTGTAAGAGAAGAAAAACGCTGCAAGTGGGGACTTGGGACAAGTTCATCAGAACCCAGAGGAGGGTTAAGTTCTTAAGGGTCTCTGGGGCAAGGGTGCAACGTATGCTGTGGGGCTTGGGAGCAGAGGTGTTTCGTCCGGCGGGTCGCCTGCGTTGGAGGCTCTGAGTGTTTAGGTCGACCTAGAGATGTTGACAAAACAGGACAGCAGGGCCTCTCTCCATGATGGCTGCTGATGCTTACGTCCTATGTCAGTAGGTGAGTCTTGGGAGTGTTGGTGTCCGGGCTGGACACTGAACAAGCTTCGGCTGCTGCAAGGGCCCTGGTACCCTGGGAATTGGTGCAGGACGGCTTCTGGGGGCCCGGCTTCTCCAGACTTGGTGTGGAGACTAATCTGACCTCCTGAAGCACGGTGACCTCCTCCCTCCTGGGTGGCGGCTGCTGCTTCTGCGTCGGTGGACCCATTGGCCACTAGAACGGTGAACCAGACGTTGTGCCAGCGACCTCCACTTCAAGGGAGATGCTAGCTGGTTGACGAAGCGCTGGCAGCCTTCCGAGGCTTTGGGAGGATACATAGCTGCAGGACGAGTCGGGTCTTTGCAATTGTTGGGACAGGATCAGGCAAGCAGGGTTTGGCGGCAAGTCCTCAGTTATTGCGTCCTTCGACTCTTCTTTTCTCTTCTTCTTTAGTCAGGTGAACCTGAGCTCCTGGTGTCAGGCAGCCACCAATATACTGAAATTAGAGGCGTTAGGGGAGTGAAGGCAGCCAATGGGCTACTTCCCCTTGGGGTCACTTCATCCCCTATATGACCACTTGTTTGTGGAGTGGGCATAAACTGCATCAGAGTTCCTAATTCCACCAAAAACAAAATGTTGGAATCCTTCTTTTGTGGAGCACATCATGCAGCCCACTTTAAGGTTGTGATTGGCCTTGTGCTGAGACATGCTTACCTACATAGCTAATTTCCTGCCAGTCCAGGTGCCAAATGGGCCTCCGGGCAGGGGTGGCATCTCCCAAGTCTGGGAGAAGCAGAGGTAGCATATCAAAGGCAGCAGGGGGTTTGAAGCCCCTGGCCTTGATATGCTAAATCACTAGCCTTCCTGCTGGAGTAGGTGTGAACACTTTCTTCTGGAGCAGCCATTGTTTCTGGGTTTCTGAGTGTGAGCTCTCACCTGCAGGGGTATGGAAACCTGTATGTGGTGGCAGGCTGGTAGATAGTGGTAGGTTTTCCATGGGGCACTTTTCTACCCCCCAACCTTCCCCCCCCCCCCCCCCCCCCCCCACACCATCCAAATAAAAGAGGACGAGACTAACCTTTACCAAGAGAGTCCTCATTGTCCAAGTGGAAAAATCTGGAAAGGCCATCTGCATTTGCATATTCAGTTCCAGGTGTGTGTTCCACTGTAAAGTCCATACCCTGTTTGGAAATGGACCACCTCAACAGTTTGGGGTTTTAACTTTTCATTTGCATCAGCTAACTGAGAGGCCTGTGGTCCGTTTGAACAAGGAAGTAAGTCCCAGACACATAGGGTCTCGGGTTCTTCAGGGACCAAACCACAGCAAAGGCACTCCAACGCTGTTCCTTGGGGAGTAACCTCCTGCTAATAAAAGCAACAGGCTGGTCCTGGCAATGATCATTGGTCTGGGATAGAAGTGCCGCTATTCCATGCCAGAGGCATTAGTCTGCGCAGTGAGCTGCTTTGTATAATGTAGATTTTCATCAGCGCTGGTGGACAGATAATCTGGATTTTATTAAAGACATGTATTCTAATATTATTGCATTCTCCTTCAATGCCGCTACACACAGCAGCCCCTTTAAGAACTCTCAACACAACACAACTATATATAACAAGCATTGGAAATGCAATAGGTCTCGCATTAGGAAAGTTTGAGCTATTGGTATTGTAAATGACACTTTTTTTATTTATGTGTTGGTTTTGAAAGTAGCAAAATTAATAGCTTTGTCAGTTACAATGTCAATAGTGTTAACTTTTGCAAATGTGACACCTATATCATTTGTAATGCAATGTGTGTTGTATTTACGTGACTTAGATGTCTTGATATTACAAATAACAATGGCTTTTAATTTTGTAAATAATTAATACTTACATAAGTTATTGTAATTTATAATGGTAATAGCTTAAACGTTTTTAAATAACTTTTGTGAAGATTATGTTCAGTGTATTTTATTGTGACGAAAATCCAAGAACATTGCATTTGCACCTACACACACAGAGCCACACACACACACACACGCATTGACTATAATGTGTAAGGTAATGCTATTCATGCTGCAGTGTGATCTGAATCCAGGCTAGTAGTGATGCAGGATTCGGTTAGCATTACTGTGATCTTGGAGCTTAACATGGATTCCTCTTCAACGATCTTGCTGATGAATGGTAGGTGAGTGATAGTCCAGCAGTGTATCTAGTCAGGATCTAGTGAAGGTTTATTTAGGAGTGAGACAATCTGACTTGTCCAGACAGCATCTCAGAAGATGCTTTGAACAAAGGAGGCATTGACATGGGTGAGTAGGGGTGTGAGAACACCCTTGAGAGGTTTGATGAAGGATAAGGTTAATCATTTTTATAGGAAAGGACATTAAGGGAGTTGAAAATGTTGGAGATCTGCAAGTAATAGTGCTTTGAAGAATAGCCATTGCGGTATTCAACTACAAGACGTGGGAATAAAAGGTGCAGCAGGGTTGGCATTGTTGATGTTCTGTAGTATCTTCTATATTTTTTCACTGACGGAGAGGTTGATGATATTGCTCTTTTCTGTGGAGTGAGGAATAGGTGGGTCAGTTTGGGGTTGATGCAGTGCTTCATTGGTTTAAAGTGCTCTGTTGCTTCTGGTTTCGGTATAGGACTTTGCTTTGCCAAAGTACTTTACCTTCAATTGGTTTGGGGCAGTGTTTTTTTGATAGCCTGATATGTTGCAACAGGATCCAATAGAAACCAGGTGAGGATCTGGAGAGGGTGTGAAGTTACTGCCAGAGCTGCGGATTTTGGAACTATAGAACCAGGTTCGAGTCTTGGCGTCTGCTCGCCATCCTGTGATTTTGGGCAAATCAAATTAACCTCCTCGTGCACTCAAAATGAATGTGACGTTGTGTAATGTGACTGGTGCTCTCATAAAGAGCTCCAATACCTTCAAATCAAAGTCATGCTACATAAAACTGCACAAAAAAAAACAAAAAACACTTGCACCTTGTCAACTGGAATGTCATTCAAGACTGATGAAGGCAGCAAAAATAAACCAAGAGAGCACAGTCCTAGTTTATCTTGATCATTCACAATGCCAGGTTTAACGGATAGATTGTAGAGCAGCGTCACCTCAAAGCACAGAGGAAAACACTAATTTAGAAATTCTAAAGACACACTTAGAAGGCAGGAATTCTCAACAGCTGAAAAAGTGCTGTCATTGTGGAGGGCTTGGTTGACAGGCTGGTGCTCCCAAGCGTCAAATGGAAGCGATCTTTCACACCAGGGCCACAGAAGGCCTGACGGGCACATGATTACCATCCGACTGCTTGTCCAGATATAACAATTAAACGCCTGCGCACTGACACCGAGGAAATGTAGCTGCCAAACATATTTTTTTTGGTCAGAAAATGAAAAAGAGAAAATTAATTCGTGATCCTAAGTGTTAACAAAAAGCTGTTTAAGAGACAAGCAACAGCCGGGGCACGGATACACAGTGCGGCCGCTTCTGTGGAGTTAACTCGCGCTGTGTATACTTCTTCCTTTTCAGATGATCACAATCACTGAGCTCGTGAGGGTGACCCTGGCACTAGCCCTCGGAGGAATAATACTATATTATTTGCACAAACAAACCACAGATGCAAAGGCTGGGCTCGAAAACAGAAGCAACTGTCTCCCACGAGGCAAATCACCCTCCCCCTGCACACACACACCAAACAAAAGTATATAAATAAGTCTGTCATCTATGTGTGCAGTTGCAGTGTCCAAACATTTTTTTCCAGGGCATAAAAACAAGGCACAACATTGCACAAAGCATTTTTTTTCAGCAAGTCGATGGAAAAAAACGGCAGTGTGAACAAGTGACCTTTCTTTTCTTTCGACAAATAATAATGCGATTCAGTTAGCGGATACTAGAAACGTGATGGCCCGGAAGGAGAAAAAAAAGCACCTTTTCCCCTTTATGCATCCATGAAAGAACAAAAAAATGAAAAGATAGCAATCTTCATCAGACAACGACCAGCCATCCAGCGTGTGCGCCTCTCTAAACAGAGCAGAGAGCAGCGCGCGGTTCACATGGAGAGGCCGCCAGCTCCAGCGGTGCGGAAACTGGATGTGAACCGAGAGGAACGGGGGCGTCCCTCCCCCCCTATCCCCAGCCCCGCGGGGTGGTGTCAGCGCAGGAGGTCCAGCCGGTCCCTTTACAGAGCGCTCCCGGGGCTTAATTGGACATTTGCCTGAGGGAGGGGGGTGCAGAAGGGAGGGGGACGTGGTGGGCGGGGGACGAGGAGGCAAGCAGAGCTCCCCCGGGCGTTTACTGCCTAACAATAACACCAAGTCCCGCGGCGACCCGGAAGCTCTTGGCCGGCCGGCCAATCCGGTCGCGGCCGACCGGAAGTCCCGCCTCCCGAGGTCCGCGAGCTGCCGGCGCATGGAGCGCCCTGCCTGTCCGAATCAGCCCGGGTCCCCAGGAGGGGGCCGGGGAGAAGGAGGAGTGTGGCGTCTGTTGCGGGGCTCCTCGGACCTGAGGGAGCCCCGATTGTGAAGAGGAGACGAGACGCGCCGTGAGGCGCGGAGCGCGAGAGGAGCCCGCCGGAAGAGCGCAGTCGGTGAGTGGGGCCCAGGGCTGAAGTGAAGTGCGTGCGTGCCTGTGTGTATGCCTGGGAGGGGTGGGGGAGGGGGAGTGTGTGCGCGCGTGTGTGCGTGTAGGAATGTGTGTGCGCATGCGTGACTGTGTGATTGAGAGAGAATGCGAGGTAGGGGATAGTGTGCCTGTATGTGTGCCTGTATGTGTGTTATATGCCTGCGTGTGCATGCGCGCGCCTGTGTGTGTGCGTGCGTGCATGCAGAGGGGTGGGGGCTGTCTGTGTCTGTGTGAGAGCCAGGGCTTGCACCACGCATGCGCAGCTATCAGACGCTCGCTCCCGAGGTGAAATCCGACCTCGTCAAAGCGAGCGTCTGGTAGCTGTCCACTCTCCTAAATACGGGCCACAAAAGGTCTGAAGCAGACACTCTCAATGCTCACGCATTGAGAGTAGGTCTGCTCGACCTAAAAAAGTAGAACATAGAACCATCCTCTTTTTTTTTTTTTTTTTTTTTTTTTTTAATAAAGTAGGGTTTCTACTAGGTTGTCAGCTTCAATTATCTTCCAGCTCCGCACCTTTCTCCACTGTGTTAGCGGTCTGTTGGGACCCAGCAGCTAAGAAGCGCATGGTCCGACCATGCACAGGGGTTGATGCCTATTTGACTGGCCCCTGGTTGCGAGGTCCAGATAAGATCCAGGATCTGTCCTTTTGAGTGGGTCAGGGCATCCACTAATTGGTTGAGTCCCATCGCGCACATTCCTGTCTCAAACTGGCTAGCGAGCGGCTCTTTCGGATCTTTATCCCATTGAAAATTGAAGTCACCAACCACTAACAGTCGTTTGTACCGTGAACAAAGGTCAGTGATAACTTCCTTAAAGAGATCGTTGAAGCTTTGACGTTGTGGGGCGGTATGAAGCCAGGAGTTATAGGTAGGATGAGTTAAATGAGATTTTGACCCCTAGTATGTCTGCCTGATCAATGCTTAGCCACCATTTTTTGGAAGGGCAGCTATGATGTCTGGGACTGAAATGTCACCCAGCCAGGTTTCAGTAAGTGCTAGAATGTCTATGTCTCCATCCTAGAGGAGTGAAAAGACTTCCAAGTGGTGCTTCTGTAATGAGCACATATTAAGGACTGCCACTTTCAGGCCAGCTGGGCTGCTATGTGAAGTGATGTTATGGGGGACTTGACCGGGGGTAATGAGGCTTCCCGCACTGTTGTCCATCAGCAGCTTTTCAGCTCTCAGTTTCTCTGTTACCCTTTTTGCTGAGGGCATGACTACTTGAGGCTATCGTATGCAATCCTACCAGTGTGTAAGTCCGAAGTTGACCAGGGGCACTGGCCCCGGTTGGACGCAGCCGGGCTAGCCTTAGGTGCACCTTCTGCGCCCCAGCGGCGCGTCTGCTCCAGCGTGGCTTTTCACCTACTCCCCTTCCGCCCACCAACCAATCAGCTGTCCCCCCTCACCCACCTCCTGTCTGGCACTAGACTGCTTTCAATGGAGCAGAAGTGCAAAGACCTCGGAGGTAGTATCGGCGGGAGCAGGTAGCGCGAGTGTGCTTCAATTTCAAGTTTACATGTGCAATTCAGAAGTTAAAACAATTAATGATTCGATTTTAAAAGATTGCTGTGCAGTTTAAAAGGCAACTTCCAGACTCCAAAAATGACTTCGCAGCAGAATGAGGTTTTTAAAAGCAATTTAGCAGCGGAATAACGTTTTTAAAAGCAGTAGACCGGTTTTAAACAGTGATTACAAGGACCAAACCTTTAGCATGGCATATAGACTGCTACTGATCTATGGCGTGTCTCTCTATCCAGAACGTACCTGGTGTCTCTACCTCCTTTGCCTATAAAGGACAATATCTTCACATCAAGGTTTTGAGTTACCATGATCTTATTCCCAGACTCTGTCTGGGGCACTCAGACCTCAGACGAAATCTGACATCCATTGGTATGTGCCTCTTTAACCAAGTCGTGTCATACTCTGCCACATGGGCTGCCGGAGACCATTCTGGAGAGAGTGGGTGTTCCAAAAGCTTGGGGTCGAACACAAACTCTCCTGTGGGGTCTATAAGTGCCTAAACTTCTCCACCGTTCTTGTCCATCTTGGTGCCTGTCCTCAAAATACTTCCTCTGGTCTACCCATTCGAGGCGAAATCAGAGGAGCAGCTTAACTCTACCTCTGCACTGCCAGAGAACTCATCACACAACACTGCAGAATGCCTACACGTCTCAGCAGGCGTCCTTACCTTGTTGTCTGGACCCTTTCTTTGGTCCCGTGTGTGTGAGACACCTTCATGCTTTGTGCGTCCACGAATCCCTTGTCCTGCTCCAGGAGGTCTCCGCATTTTTGCCTGTGTGCGCACCTCTATAAGGTGTTTCCTCTTTCTAGACACTCCCACTCTTTTCCACCACTGGTCCCTCACCTGCTGAATAGTACCTATCATCATGAGTGGTTAATCCTTTACTCTCAATCAAGTCATCCAACTTTCTCTCAATCTTATTATTCTAATCCATTGAAAATTTAGAGAGCATACTCATTATGCTCCCCTCCATAGTACTCTCCATACTGCCCAAAGTACTTGGATCCCCCTTCTCCTTATATCTCCTAAGATTCTCCCAAAAACTGTCAAATGAAACACCCAAATCCAACTTTATAGTTTCACCTACTCAAAACTATTCACTATACCAGCCTCTAATGCTCGCTACTATCCAAGCTAATCCAGCTGACTGAGGTGAAAAAATTGTCAAAACGGCATCCAGTAGTCCAAGCTGTAATTTTTCAAAATACCATTACCAGCAATACAAGCTTCTCAATGACTCAAAATGACCCCCTTCAAGTCACATAGTATGGGGGGACGCCATGTTAAGTCATTCTTTGCTTCTTACAATCCTTCTATGTGCGAATCATAAATCTCCTGAAACTCCCCTCTGGCAGTCTCCTGAAATAGCGCAGCAACGCCGCAGGTCCCTACTCCATAACCCCTGACCTGATACCACATCTCCTTCTATGTATGACATCAGACGGCTTGATCATGCCAGGGCTTTTCTGGTCTGTGCTCTTTACATGCCTGCAGAACCAGCAGTCCATGTTCTCAAGCTACGCGCTGATCAGAGCACTTCACGCGCACTTAAAAACAGACACACAGCCCTGAGCGAGACAATCCTGAACTGCACCGGCAACTGTCAACAATTAAAAATGTATGGTGACCTCCTCATTCCTCTGTCTTAACACCTGTTAAGTTAGTAAAAGTGCAACACGAAATTGAATGAAAAACACGTTCACGCCTGTTAAATACGATACGTTTAAAAAAAAAAAAAAACTGAAGATACACTCTGAAAATACCATTCCGATGTAAAGCTTTCTCCACTCCTTTTTTTTCTTTTTTTTTTTATTAAAAGTTTTTATAAGTTTCCAGCATATATCACCCAATGTTACAGCACATTTATATGATTTATAACATAACATATCTTATTCCTACATAAGCCATTCTATAATCAAATCTTTATACATGCACTTTCTATTCCTTATGATCTTTAAGATTAACCATAGTTTTAGTTGTGGGCATAAACATATTCATAAACATTTGGAGTCCTTACTACATCAACGCTAACAGTAGTTTCTAAGCCATCTGAGGGCCTTCGCTATATCAATACGGTGGAGAAGTGCGGCTCAATGGTTAGAGCGGCAGACCCTGATGCAGAGGTCTAGCCCGGGACCAGGGTTCAATTCCCCGCCTCGGCGGGTCTTGAGCTCAAAAATTCCACGGACCTGATAATTCTCACCTCGGTGCCTATTCCAATCATGGAGTCCCACTCTGCAACTCTGGGCAATAGCTTGCTTAATCTCCACAACGGCCCCCACAACGCTAAGGATGCCTGGCCTCCACCTTGGGGGTGCCCAGGAGTGGACACCTCACAGGGAAAGCCAGGATGGGTTCCACAGCGGTATTCGTACAAGCGCCTTGAGACCCTTGCGGGTGAGTAGTGCGCTATACAAGTATCAATTTACAATTTTTTTTTTAATCCCCTCTTCCATCGCTCTATAGGATGCCATATCTTCTCCCCCAGTGCTCTAGCTCTCCGCCCTTTCTTGTCGTATATTGCCTTCTCCAAATTGTACATAAAAAGTAGCCTAGCAATCCAGGTTTGAAACGTTGGAGGAGTTTTATCCAGCCAGGCCTTTGCAAGATGGCCGCTAGTGGACTGTAGAGGACAGTCACACCTCACTCCCTCTCCTGATGTCAGTCATGTAACTTAGGAATGCTGCTGACCTACGAATACATCCAGGCTCAGGCGAAGAACCTCACACGCATAGTGCTGCGGCGGAACCGAGGAGGATACTCTGCGCTGCTCGCTGCAAAACTCTACTATGGCCTGGGCAGTCTCACTGCTCACGGGGCAATGTAGCACCGCTCGAGACAGGAGAAGGAGAAGCCCCCATCTCCAGCTAGCGCGATGAAGGCACAGGATCAACGCGATGGATCGAACTCTGGGAGTAACACGAAGATCCTAGCCAGTAGTAAGCGGGCGGCACCAGTGACCAGTGCGGCAGCAAGAGCACAAATGAAATTCGAGAAGGCAAAAAAGTCGGAACAAAAGCCGATGCATAACGCGGGCTCCGCGGGAGAAGGAATGCTGGCTACCCCGACATCCAGAAAGCAGGATAAAGAAAGCCCCAACAATGTGCAGATGCTGGACGCTATACTGCAAGTGGAGGCAGGGTTGATGGGCAGGCAGACTGTACATGCTAAATGGGGCAGCCCGGTGAGTCTGGACTTACAAAAGGAGCCGGATGAGAATAGGGAGGCCGGGGGTGGGGGCTCCCCGGAGTTAGACAAATTCTTCTCAGTAAATGAGGAATCGGACTATATAACATCAAGTGAAAGGGGGAAGCTACACGGGAGAGAGCTCTGATTCAGAATTAAGCCTCACAGGCCCGGGGGAAAAAGGCACGCAGAAAAGAAGGAAGTCTGCGGTGAGACGGTCAGGAGGCGGCTCCCCCGCTAGTATGAGTAAAAAGCTGCTGTGGGATTACTCAGCTACTTCAAAGGTGTATCAAGAGAGCACTAGCACGGAAAGGGCAGCACCAGAAAATAATAATGGATCGCCCCCACAACATGCTACACTGGACTTACTATTCGTCACCTTAAAACAAATGGAGGGGGAAGCTAGAGCGGAAAGCCGGAGAGCAAGGCAAGCAACCAAAAGATTCAAGGCACACTAAGGAAGATGAGTAGGAGGTACGAAGAAGTGGAGAAAAGAGTGACCCAAGTGGAGGAGAGACGGGCAGATTGGAGGATGACGTGACGGACTGGCAGACTTTCAAAGCAGATCAGGAGAAAGTGGTGGAGGATCTCCAATGGAAGATGGAGGATTTTGAAAACCGCCAGAGGCGGAACAGCATTAGACTTCTAGGGCTGGCAGAAGGGGTGGAAGGGCAGCATGCCAGAGGATATGTCATTAAGCTACTTAAGCTACTTAAGGGAGCTTTCCCTGAATCACACTGGCAGTGGGAGACCGAGGTCCAGCGGGCACACAGGTTCCCGCTCACACTCAAGAAGAGAAGGGATGGCAACCAGGATAATCTACCCAGGGCAATGCTAGTCTTTTTGGGAAATTTCTTACCAAGACAGGAGATTATGGACAAAGCCAGACCAGATGCTAAGAAAACAGTTGAATGGGCCACCTTTTTCTCAAGGCCGGATTTCTGCCACGTAACGGTTGAGAGGAGGTGGAGGCTCAGGCAACTAATTGCACCCTTTCAAGCTCAAGGCTCAGAGGCATATCTTTTATTTCCAGCAAGATTAAAAGTTATAACTAGAGGGGAGGTCAAGATGTTTCAGTCAGAAATAAAACCCAGCCAATTCTTAGTGGAGCTTACAGAAAGCCAAAGGGTCAGGGCAATAGAGGGAAAGGGCCACCTACAGCAACGTAGGGAGGATGCAACATAAATAAATGTTTGATAAATGAAAATGATAAAGACGCATTGCATAGTGGTAAATGGAAGGAGAGGGAGGCGACACTACAATCTACAGCAGTCACATATAGGTCATGTATGACCTATTTGCCTGTAGCGGGGGGGAGGGTCTCTAACAGGGCGGGGGTCAGGGGTGGGGGGAGGGGGGCTGGTGGTGGGGATGGTGGTTTTGCTAGGATTGTTACAGCACAAAGATGGAGGACATATTGGCTTGGTGATGAATGCACATTGTATGATCAGAGGGAAGCTGGTAGTAAGAAAGGAAATACTTAACAAACAAATATGGCGCTGAGGATTGCCTCTATAAATATTTGCGGTCTGAATGATCGAGGCAAAAGGCTGAAGGTGGCTGCTATGCTAAGAATGTTAAAATTAGATGTGATCTGCCTACAGGAGACCCATTGTAGGAGAGTGGGGTCTGCAATCCCATGGCCACCCCAGATTTTTGCTTTTTGCTTCACTGGTTTACGACTTTCCCTGGCTGTGGGCCTGCTAATCAGACCCACAGCCTAGCTATTCTCTCTCTAAATTACAACCATGTACCTTAGGTGCATTTTACCAATTGGTACTGGGCCACCTTATCAGTCCCTGTACAGCATACCTTAGGTATCCAGGGCATGGGTGTACCCAGGGCCTACCAGGGGCTGTAGCATGTATTATGCCACCCCTGGCTGGCAACCCAAACAGACACAACTGGCTGCACGACATCTGGGGCAAGGTGGTGTAAACACCCTTTGCTTTAGATATAGTATTCCTATATCTAACCCTAAAATGGACACATACATTCCTATCAGTCACTCCTATGGCAGGCATTATCGATCCTGAAGGCAGAGTGCTTGGAATTATGTGAGATGGTGCTCTGGCATGAGCTGAACCCGTTTGCAGCTTGCGGAACCAAGTCCAAATAGCTGTTCCATGATAACGCTATACCATATACTCTTAAGTGCATTATAATCCTCGCGGTTAAATGCAAACCTTGGCATAGCATTATCAAAACATGTCGAGTAAGGTGTCATACGAATTGGAATACTAACCCCTCGCCAATTCTGGCGACGGGGTTAGCATTCCACCCTTCTAGAGGGACACGACATGTATGTAACTGTGAACCCCGGTTAAAGTCAGACATAGCCTCAGCTCCACAAAATGGATGCTGCCACCGAGACACAAGTCTGCCCTCCTGCTGCTGGGAGTCCTTCCAGCAACGGAGGCATGGACAAAGGGTTTCCTGTCAGGGGCGGTGCCAGCACCATCCCAGACAGGATTTTGTGTATTCCTGGTAGGCAGGGCTGAAAGGAAGGTGACTGCAAGTGGCACCCCGGTGCTCACTGTGCATATGCCGGCTCAAACCAGTTCCTGGGGCACACCAGCCCCTGAGCTGGGGGGAGACCGGACAAAGGAGAGGGGTGTAACCACCCCCCTCCTAGTCCCACCCATAGGGCAGGACTTAGTCGCGTGCCAGCCCCTTTTCTTACGATAAAGGTAGGAGCAGGCCCCCTTCCCAATTTAGATAATCTTGAAACTACTTTCCACGAAAGGAACTCTTGACTCTTCTGAAGACACTCCCTTGTGGCTAAGGAGTAGCCACCCTGCACCAGCAGGCACCATCGAAGCTCTTACGGTTTGCTGCACGTCCATCCTCCGGATCAAGACTGCCCAGCTCGACGAGACCCGGTCTTCCCGCCATCTCTGACCTCTACCTACATCATCCAGCCCAGCTGAGATTCGTGGGTGTGACGAGACCCGTGGGACCGGCCATCTTCAAGACCTGCACGACGCTTCACCAGCACAACCCCGAGAGACCCTCGAGTAAGTGCACTGGGGTTTGAGAAGCCCTAACCCTGAGCAGCTCCAGCACCGAAGTCCAGTCCCCCAGCATCCACGAGATCTGCGTGGAGCCCTTCTGCTCTTTGCTGCTCACTGCGTTGTCCGGCTACTTGCCTGCTGGCTTGTGGCCCTCCTGACGATGAACCACGACACTTCCATCGCTGGTCTGGTTGCTCCAGACTGGCCCTTGCTCCCCTCCGCAAGTCCCGCTATGTTTCTGAACCCTTGGAATAGCGCTTCGCGCTCCCACTGAGCAGAACACTCCTTGACAAAGGGCTTGCCGCCCGAAATGCATCGGAGTAGTTCGTTTTCACCCTTCTAACCTGGATTGATATGAAGTTAATATCACCTTAATTCTTATGATGAACTTTGTTTGAATAAAAACAACAATATTCGGACCACAACTTTTTGAATCATTGTTTGATCAACAGTGGAGTGCCTCACTTGGGGATGTATTAGCATTTTTATGCATACACGACAAGTTCCTTGCTCCCCTCCAACAGAGGAGCACCCCGGACCCTCCTGGTCCACTCCAGACGCCATCTTGAGTCCACCGCGTGGGCTTGCCTTTGCCAAGGCTTGTTGCTCCAATCCTGGTTTCAGCAGCGCCGACAGCAGACACCCTCGTGGGACAGCTCGGCCCTCCATCCTGGTCGCCGACAACGCCTCCTGGTCCGAGAGACTGCAGAGCCCAGCGTCGCCCACTCACCTGGTCGAGGTGACTTCGTCCGGTGCCATCCTGGTGCCCATCTGATCACTGGCTAGTGATCAAGAACTGAGTCCCCTCTGCTTTCAGGTCATCTTCAACTCTGATCCAGGCTTGGATCCCATCGAACTTCATCACTGGTCGCCTGCCAGCAACTTCTTCTTTCAGGCTCCATAGACTGTAACGAGGATTCCCGACTTCTTTTGAACCCTATGCAGCCGCAGCCCCTGGGCTAGGTAATTCGAGCATTTCGGTGCTCCAACGCAGGTTCACTATCTAAGTGTCAAGATCCTTTTTCGTTTTCAGCCTAACTAGTCGGGTTCGTCCGATAACACTAACTTTACGAGATCTAGCATCCATAGACTTCTTCCGGCATCCCGCGTGAGAGTGCACACTCTGCACCCGATCTCCCTAGGCCTCCTGCTCCTAACCTTAGGGTTCAGTAGTGTAGTCCTAGCGATCCTGAAGCCTCTGGATCTTGTTACTTACCTGCTAGTATTTCGCATTCCACTTTTTGCGTATATGGTTTTTCGTGCCCCTCGGGCATTTGTGTAAATTGTGCAACTTGAAGTATTTTCGTAAGAGTTTTGTATTGTGCTTAGCTCCCTGACTCATAAAGAGTTCAGGATAGAACTGTTATTAATAAATATCCTATATTTTTATAACAACTTGTGTGGTGTCCTTTCACTTGGTGTTCAAGGGGTATATGTGACGGTAAAACAGCTGGCTTAACACGCCCTCTAGAGTTTAGCCTGAAGACTGCTCGTGTCCATGCTACTAGGATAGCTGGTCTGAAAGGTTGACTTACAACCAATCCTCAATAAGGGTTGTTTGGTATGATACAAAGTGATCACTAGAATAGTGAGCACTATATATCAGGCCAACTTCTCACATTGGTGTGCAGCGGTTGGGATTTGAGCTTGCTGTTGTTTTACCTTGCACGTATCCTAAGAATATCAATTGAAAGATCACATAAGTACCCAGGTACATATAACTTAACTTAGAATACTCTTAGTTCTACTGAACCAGCAGTTGTAGTGTAACAGGGCTTAGCACACCCTGACTACAACTCTTAGCAAGGGATCAGTAGGTAAACCCATAGTGTAGGTAGGTGCATCACTTACACCACACTAGAAGCATGTCTACCCATGGAGAGTCTTCAGAGACTCCCCTTGTGGTTGTTGACCCTCCACAGGTCACTTCCAGATATGCAGCCCTTAGCTTCCAGGAGATGAGACAATTGTGTACCTCCAGGAAACTAAAACCGGTTTCTAACCCTACCACTCCTTTTATGTTAGGTCTCTTAGAGACATATGATGCTAGAAAAGCTTCTCAGACAGATGGGAGCATGCCCCCCTTAGAAGGTACTCGTTGTGACCCAGACTCCAACCTCCCTGAAACAGAGGATGTAGAAGAGGAGGAGGAGGAGGAGGAGGAGGAGGAAGAGGAAGTCTCTGGGGATGAGGCAGACAATGGTCCTGAGCTAGTCAGCAGACTTACTAGGGCCAACTTAGACCTACATAGGGAAGGATCTGGGGGACCCCCAGTACTGACACTAAGCAGGCCTAACATTGGAGTTAGAAGAGATAGATCTCATTCTAGGGACTCCAACATCTCTGTGCACTCTCATGCCTCTGCTCAGAGGAGAATGATCTCCCCCCAGAGGAGACTGACTTCCTCTCAGAGAAGAGAACATGAAGCAAGGATGAAACAGGCTAATCTCAGGATTCAGAGGGAAGAACTTGCCCTTGCCAAGGAGAAGCTTGCCTTTGCTAGAAAGTAACAGTTAAGTGGGGTAGTCCCCACTGGTGGCAGCAATATCCCTAAGGATAAAGACAGGAGTTTTGACACTAGACACCTGAGTAAAATAGTGCCCCCCTTTAAACAAGGGCATGACATCCACAAGTGGATGACTGCTTTGGAGAGGGCCTGCACTGTCCAGTGCATCCCCCAGAGTCAGTGGGCAGCTATTTTGTGGCTCTCCTTTGAAGGTAAAGGTAGAGATAAACTCCTCACTACTAGAGCTGAGGATGCTAACAATTACCAAGTCTTGAAAAATACACCGATTGATGGGTTTGGCTTAACCACTGAACAGTACAGGTTGCTGTTCAGAGACACCCAGAAAATTCTGTCTCAAGATTGGGCTGACTTTGTATATTGTGCCACTAAGGCTTTTGAAGGCTGGTTTCTGGGAAGTAAAGTTACTGATTACACAGGCTTGTATAATCTAATTATGAGAGAACAAATCTTAAGTAATTGTCAAAATCAGTTGTTGCATCAGCACCTTATTGACTCAGATCTGACCTCTCCCCAAGAATTGGGAAAGAAGGCAGACAGATGGGTCAGGACAAGGGTCAAGCAGCAGAACCAGAACCAGGGTGGTGGCCAGAAGAAAGCAGATCCCAAGGGTAATGAGAATAAGCAAAATGACCAGAAGTCTTCAACAGGGCCCCAACAATCTAAAGAGGGTGGGTCCCAGAATTCCCAGAATTCCCAAAAGAAGAAGAATGGTTAGAAGAAACCATGGTGCCAGTACTGCAAAAGTAATACTCACTGGTTTAGTGAGTGCACCAAGAAAGGCCCAACTCCTACCACTACTGCCCCTAAGGCACCTGCACCCCCTAGTACAGTTAGTAGTGGTAGTAATCCTCCTAAGGCGATAGTGGGGTTAACCCTGGGAACTGAGGCGGGCTCTGACTTAGTCAGAACACCTACTCAGGCTGTTCTTGTTTGTACTGGGGACATGGATATGACCCCTACAATAAGTCCCAGTACTCTGGGCAAGTACAGGCAGACACCTTTGATTAATGGAAAAATGGCTCAGGCCTACAGGGACACTTGTGCCAGTGTCACCATGGTGACACCTAACTTTGTGGACCCTGACCAGGTAATACTGGGAGCAGACTACCTGGTGACCAATCCTAGCAATGCCACTACCTCCCATAGTATGGCACTTGTTAACTTCTCCTGGGGCGGGGTAAATGGCCTCAAAAGGGTTGTTGTTAGTTCAGACCTCCCTGTGGACTGTCTTTTGGGCAATGATTTGGAATCCTCCTTATGGTCAGATGTGGAGTATAGGACTCATGTGGAAATTTAAGGTTTGTCAGCACATGTCCTTGCTGTGACTAGGTCACAGGCCAAGAAATGCCCAGCCGAACTAGTGCTGGATCCTGGAACAATGGACCAGACACTACCCAAGAGAAAGAGCAGTAGGGGTAAGATTGACTCTTCCCCCCTGCCTCAGGAACAGGATCAGCTCGCTCAGGAGACTGACCCCAAGACCCCAGAAGGTACTGTCCCAGAAGAACTTGAGCCTGAACAGGTTGAGTTTCTTGGGACAGGGGGCCCTTCCAGGGCAGACTTGAGGCAGGCACATTTAGACTGTTCCTCTCTTGAACCCCTCAGACAGCAGGCTGCTGCTGAGGCTGCAGGGAATGCCACAGGTGCCCATAAAGTGTACTGGGATGATGGACTCCTTTACTCTGAGGCAAGAGACCCCAAGCCTGGTGCTACCAGGAGGCTGGTCATCCCCTTGACTCTGAGAGGTTTCCTTCTCACCTTGGCCCATGAAATTCCCCTTGCAGGTCACGTAGGCCAGAACAAGACTTGGGACAGGCTTGCCCCACACTTTCACTGGCCTCACATGTCTGAGGACACCAAGAACTTTTGTCGTTCATGTGTCACCTGCCAAGCCAGTGGCAAATCAGGTGGCACCACAAAGGCCCCCCTTATACCACTACCTGTGGTGGGGGTTCCCTTTGAAAGAGTGGGGATTGACATTGTTGGACCAATGGACCCCCCAACAGCCTCTGGGCACAGATTTATACTGGTGGTAGTGGATCATGCCACCAGGTATCCAGAAGCTATTCCCCTTAGAACCACTACAGCTCCTGTTGTGGCAAGGGCCCTGGTTGGAGTTTTCTCCAGAGTGGGGTTCCCTAAGGAGGTGATCTCTGACAGAGGTGCAAACTTCATGTCAGGATACTTGACTGCTATGTGGAAGGAATGTGGTGTCAATTACAAATTCACCACACCCTATCACCCACAATGCAATGGGCTTGTTGAAAGATTCAACAAGACCCTCAAAGGGATGATAAAAGGGTTACCTGAAAAGCTCAGGCGAAGATGGGACATCCTTTTACCCTGCCTTCTGTTTGCTTACAGAGAGGTCCCACAGAAGGGGGTTGGTTACAGCCCTTTTGAACTTTTGTTTGGACATCCTGTAAGAGGACCCCTATGTCTTGTGAAGGAAGGATGGGAGTTACCTCTCAAAAAGCCTAAACTTGACATAGTGGACTATGTACTTGGTCTCCGCTCCAGGATGTCAGAGTACATGGAGAAGGCATCCAAAAACCTTGAGGCCAGCCAGGAACTTCAAAAAGCTTGGCTTGACCAAAAGGCTGTCCTAACTGTATACCAAGCAGGACAGAAGGTGTGGGTGTTGGAGCCAGTGGCCCCAGCAGCTCTCCAAGACAAATGGTCTGGACCCCACATCATCATTGAACAAAAGGGAGAAGTCACCTACTTGGTTGACATGGGAACTCCCAGGAGCCCTCACAGAGTACTTCATGTGAATAGGCTCAAAGCATTTGTTGACAGGGAGGACATGGGCTTGCTCATGGCCACAGATGAGGGGCAGGAGGAAGAGAGTGACCCTCTCCCAGACCTGCTCACTCAGAACCCTGATGATGGGTCGGTAGATTGTGTAGTCTTTTCTGACAGCCTCTCTGAGCCTCAGCAACAGGATTGTAGGCAGGTCCTTCAATCCTTCAGACAAATGTTTTCTCTGACCCCCAGTCAGACAAACTGGTACACACATGAGGTGGACACTGGAGACAGTCTGCCTATAAAGAGTAAAATCTACAGGCAACCTGACCACGTCAGGGACTGCATAAAAACTGAAGTACAAAAGATGTTGGAATTGGGAGTCATTGAACCCTCAGAGAGCCCTTGGGCTAGTCCTGTAGTTCTAGTGCCTAAACCTCACACCCAGGATGGTAAGAGAGAGATGAAGTTTTGCGTAGACTACAGGGGTCTCAATGCTGTCACTAAGGCAGATGCCCATCCAATACCCAGGGCAGATGAACTGATAGACAAGTTGGCTTCTGCAACTTTCTTAAGTACATTTGACCTGACAGCTGGTTATTGGCAAATCAGGTTAGCTGAGGATGCCAAGGCCAAGACAGCATTTTCTACCCCAGGAGGTCATTACCAATTTGTGGTGATGCCCTTTGGCTTGAAAAATGCACCTGCCACTTTTCAAAGGTTGGTGAACCAAGTTCTCACTGGGTTGGATGACTTTTGTGCAGCATATCTAGATGATATTGCTGTCTTTAGCTCCACCTGGGAGGATCACCTGATCCACCTGAGGAAAGTTTTAGAGGCCCTGCAAAAGGCAGGCCTCACTATCAAGGCTACTAAGTGCCAGATGGGGCAGAGTCAAGTTGTATACTTGGGCCACCTGGTAGGTGGAGGCCAAGTTCAACCTCTGGAGAGCAAGATACAGGCCATAAAGGACTGGGCTCCTCCAACCACCCAGACACAGGTCAGAGCTTTCTTGGGCCTGTCTGGTTATTACAGGAAATGTGTCAGAAATTATGGAACCATTGTGACTCCACTTAATGACCTGACAAGTAAGAAAATGCCAAAGAAAGTTCAGTGGACAGTTAGCTGTCAGAAGGCATTCGATGACCTAAAGCAGGCCATGTGCACTGCACCTATTCTCAAGAGTCCAGACTACTCCAAGCCATTCATTGTCCAAACAGATGCTTCTGAGTTGGGTGTGGGAGCTGTTCTATCTCAGCTGAATATTGATGGTCATGACCAGCCCATTGCTTTTATAAGCCGAAGGCTGACCCCTAGAGAGAAACGTTGGTCCGCTATTGAGAGGGAGGCCTTTGCTGTGGTTTGGGCCCTGAAGAAGTTGAGGCCATACTTGTTTGGTGCTCACTTCAAAGTTCAGACCGACCATAAGCCCCTCTTATGGCTAAATCAAATGAAGGGTGAAAACCCCAAACTTCTTAGGTGGTCCATTTCCCTACAGGGGATGGACTTCACAGTGGAGCACCGCCCAGGAACTGACCATGGTAATGCAGATGGTCTCTCCAGGTACTTCCACTTAGAGCAAGAAGACTCACCTGGTCAAGGTTAGTTTAATGTCCCTAAGTTTGGGGGGGGGGTTATGTAGGAGAGTGGGGTCTGCAATCCCATGGCCACCCCAGATTTTTGCTTTTTGCTTCACTGGTTTACGACTTTCCCTGGCTGTGGGCCTGCTAATCAGACCCACAGCCTAGCTGTTCTCTCTCTAAATTACAACCATGTACCTTAGTTGCATTTTACCAATTGGTACTGGGCCACCTTATCAGTCCCTGTACAGCATACCTTAGGTATCCAGGGCATGGGTGTACCCAGGGCCTACCAGGGGCTGAAGCATGTATTATGCCACCCCTGGCTGGCCACCCAAACAGACACAACTGGCTGCACGACAGCTGGGGCAAGGTGGTGTAAACACCCTTTGCTTTAGATATAGTATTCCTATATCTAACCCTAAAATGGACACATACAATCCTATCAGTCACTCCTATGGCAGGCCTTATCGATCCTGAAGGCAGAGTGCTTGGAATTATGTGAGATGGTGCTCTGGCATGAGCTGAGCCCGTTTGCAGCTTGCGGAACCAAGTCCAAATAGCTGTTCCATGATAACGCTATACCATATACTCTTAAGTGCATTATAATCCTCGCGGTTAAATGCTAACTTTGGCATAGCATTATCAAAACATGTCGAGTAAGGTGTCATACGAATTGGAATACTAACCCCTCGCCAATTCTGGCTACGGGGTTAGCATTCCACCCTTCTAGAGGGACACGACATGTATGTAACTGTGAACCCCGGTTAAAGTCAGACATAGCCTCAGCGCCACAAAATGGATGCTGCCACCGAGACACAAGTCTGCCCTCCTGCTGCTGGGAGTCCTTCCAGCAACGGAGGCATGGACAAAGGGTTTCCTGTCAGGGGCGGTGCCAGCACCATCCCAGACAGGATTTTGTGTATTCCTGGTAGGCAGGGCTGAAAGGAAGGTGACTGCAAGTGGCACCCCGGTGCTCACTGTGCATATGCCGGCTCAAACCAGTTCCTGGGGCACACCAGCCCCTGAGCTGGGGGGAGACCGGACAAAGGAGAGGGGTGTAACCACCCCCCTCCTAGTCCCACCCATAGGGCAGGACTTAGTCGCGTGCCAGCCCCTTTTCTTAGGATAAAGGTAGGAGCAGGCCCCCTTCCCAATTTAGATAATCTTGAATCTTGAAACTACTTTCCACGAAAGGAACTCTTGACTCTTCTGAAGACTCTCCCTTGTGGCTAAGGAGTAGCCACCCTGCACCAGCAGGCACCATTGAAGCTCTTACGGTTTGCTGCACGTCCATCCTCCGGATCAAGACTGCCCAGCTCGACGAGACCCGGTCTTCCCGCCATCTCTGACCTCTACCTACATCATCCAGCCCAGCTGAGATTCGTGCGTGTGACGAGACCCGTGGGACCGGCCATCTTTAAGACCTGCACGACTCTTCACCAGCACGACCCCCGAGAGACCCTCGAGTAAGTGCACTGGGGTTTGAGAAGCCCTAACCCTGAGCAGCTCCAGCACCGAAGTCCAGTCCCCCAGCATCCACGAGATCTGCGTGGGGCCCTTCTGCTCTTTGCTGCTCACCGCGTTGTCCGGCTACTTGCCTGCTGGCTTGTGACCCTCCTGACGACGAACCACGACCCTTCCATCGCTGGTCTGGTTGCTCCAGACTGGCCCTTCCTCCCCTCCAACAGAGGAGCACCCCGGACCCTCCTGGTCCACTCCAGACGCCATCTTGAGTCCACCGCGTGGGCTTGCCTTTGCCAAGGCTTGTGGCTCCAATCCTGGTTTCAGCAGCGCCGACAGCAGACACCCTCGTGGGACAGCTCGCCCCTCCATCCTGGTCGCCAACAACGCCTCCTGGTCCGAGAGACTGCAGAGCCCAGCGTCGCCCACTCACCTGGTCGAGGTGACTTCGTCCGGTGCCATCCTGGTGCCCATCTGATCACTGGCTAGTGATCAAGAACTGAGTCCCCTCTGCTTTCAGGTCATCTTCAACTCTGATCCAGGCTTGGATCCCATCGAACTTCATCACTGGTCGCCTGCCAGCAACTTCTTCTTTCAGGCTCCATAGACTGTAACGAGGATTCCCGACGTCTTTTGAACCCTATGCAGCTGCAGCCCCTGGGCTAGGTAACTCGGGCATTTCGGTGCTCCAACGTAGGTTCACTATCTAAGTGTCAAGATCCTTTTTCGTTTTCAGCCTAACTAGTCGGATTCGTCCGATAACACTAACTTTACGAGATCTAGCATCCATAGACTTCTTCCCGCGTGAGAGTGCACACTCTGCACTCGATCTCCCTAGGCCTCCTGCTTAGGGTTCAGTAGTGTAGTCCTAGCGATCCTGAAGCCTCTGGATCTTGTTACTTACCTGCTAGTATTTCGCATTCCACTTTTTGCGTATATGGTTTTTCGTGCCCCTCGGGCATTTGTGTAAATTGTGCAACTTGAAGTATTTTCGTAAGAGTTTTGTATTGTGCTTAGCTCCCTGACTCATAAAGAGTTCAGGGTAGAACTGTTATTAATAAATATCCTATATTTTTATAACAACTTGTGTGGTGTCCTTTCACTTGGTGTTCAAGGGGTATATGTGACGGTAAAACAGCTGGCTTAACACGCCCTCTAGAGTTTAGCCCGAAGACTGCTCGTGTCCATGCTACTAGGATAGCTGGTCTGAAAGGTTGACTTACAACCAATCATCAATAAGGGTTGTTTGGTATGATACAAAGTGATCACTAGAATAGTGAGCACTATATATCAGGCCAACTTCTCACACCCATGTCGAGGGGAATAACAAATATATGCTGGATCAGGTAGGCTTCGAGGTATTGGCTCACACAAGACAATGCACAAAGACAAGAGGGGTTGCCATATGGGCTAAGAAAGGGGGGTCCGGGTCATGAGGAAAGATGAGGATCAATGGGGGTGATGGTGGAGGGTGAAACGGACGCGGGGAGATGCACTATAGTCTCTGTTTATGGTTCGACAGATGACGAACCAGAAAATTTTGAATTTTTAGATGCAGAACTGTCACTGTGGCCAGAACCAATAATCTGCTGTGGGGACTTCAATATCAATGGTATGGACGGGCTAGGTATATCTGGGGGGTGGGGGAGGGGGAGTATATAGGGGAAGAAAGAAGACCTGCCAGGCGATTGGGAACTTGTCACGCAACAATGCACTTGTGGATTTATGGGCACAGCATAATCCACCTCGTACAGGGAGCACGTATTACTCAGCACCCCATAGGATGGTGGCTAGGTTAGATTATTTTTTTATTTCAAGCTCCCTGGTAAGTTGTAGTCAGCTGGTCAGGATACCAAGAATACTGTCAGATCACAACCCACTCATTCTAACGATACCCCTCAGCAATAAAACGAGGAAGGAACAAACGTGGACCTTCGAGAGAGGGCTTCTTAGGGATGAAGGCTATCTCAAGCACATGCAGGAATGGATTGCATTCTTTTGGGAGACAAACCGAGGAACAGCTTCTGCAGGTTCAAGGCCGCAGTAAGGGGGTAGACGCTGAGCTACACTCTGCATAGGGATAGGATGGAAAGGGAAAAAATAGATAAAAGGATCAAAAAAGTGGCGGAGTTGGAAGAAAAACTTATTGAGGCTATAGTCAAACAGGATCCACTAAAGGACATCTTATTAAAGATTGAGATATCTAAGGCAGAAGCAATCGAAAGCATAGCAAGGAAGGCTGCGGGAAACTATCTTTCTAAGAAAGAAAAATGCTACGAATATAGTGAGAGGATTGGACATTTGCTAGCAATCAGAGCAAGGCAAAGCTCGGCACTGGGAGAAATAAAAGAAATAAAGGACGGGTTAGGTGGGGTCGTAAATAAGGTGGAAGAAGTTAGAGAGGTCTTCAGGATCTTTTACGAAAAATTATATGATCAGGGCCCCGCTGACAACAATACAGAGACTCTGGAATACCTATCCGAACTGCCACCCCCAGGACTGTCAGGGGAGGGAAAAGACGAGTTAGATCACCAGCTAACTATGCAAGAAATTCATGACGCTTTGAAGAAACTTCCCTCTGGAAAAGCCACCGGCCCGGACCAAATCCCAGGATAATTTTATAGAACTTTCTGGAACGTTCTGGGGAAGGATATGCATGAGACCTTTAGACAGGCACTGGGAGGGTTGTCTGTTCCGCACTCCTGGGCAGGGGCAGATATAATAGTCATTCTAAAAAAAGATAAGCCACCACTAGATCCGGGATCCTATAGGCCAATTACGCTCATGAACGCGGACGCCAAAATTTACTCTAAATCACTGGCTCAAAGATTAGGTAGGATGATAGAGAGCCTGGTCACTAGTTCACAGCACGGGTTTATCCCAGGGAAGGGGACCACTCAACATACAAGACAAATGATAACTATATTGGACGCCACCGAGGTTGCAGGAGACCCTGTCACGGCTATTTTTCTCGATGCAGAGAAGGCTTTCGACAGGGTCTCCTGGAATTACCTCTGGAGGGTGATGGCCTGGTTTGGCATTGGACAGGGATTTATCAAAGCAATTCAGGCCCTATATATAAACCCAACGGCTAGGGTTAGGATCAGGCGCGGGACGCGACAGGGCTGCCCAGCCTCTCCGCTTCTCTTTGCCTTATATCTGGATCCTCTACTACGTAGGCTGGCAGGCAACATTAATATCCTCCCCGTCAAGCTGCACAATATGGAATTTAAGGTATTCGCCTACGCAGATGACGTGGCCATTATTACATCAGATCCAGGGAGGGCTATCATGGAAATTGAGCAGGAGGCAATACACTTTGGGGCAATTTCAGGATATTCGATTAATAAGGGGAAGACACAGATAGTGCAGAATAACATCACAGTACATCAGGACGTTAGGGTAGTCCCTGAGGCAACCTATTTAGGGATAAAGGTGACTGCGGATCTAGAAAGGTTGGTGGAAATAAATATGGAGCCTCTAATAGCCAAGGTGAAGAAAAACACCGAGAGAATTCATAATCTGCATTTAACCTTAATGGGCCGCATAAACTTCATTAAAATGGTCACTTTTCCCAAATTTCTTTATATTTTCAGAGCTATTCCCCTTTTCTTTGATCATTCATGGTTCTCCAAAATAGAGTTAATCCTTAACAGACTTATATGGGCACAAGGGAAAACAAGGAGAGCATATCGGCACATCACACTTCCAAGAGGGAAAGGGGGATGGGGTGCCCCAGATTTTAGACTCTATTACTGGGCGGCGGCCCTACAATACTTCCAGGGGATGATAGGGGGAGGTGGGGTAGAGTACGGGGGTAATGGACCTATGTTCACAAATGTATATAGTGCACTGTTGGGGGGAGACGCTGTGAATGGCTTGTTAAACACAATTGACTTTAGCTACTTTAAGCACACAAGGTTCATTGAGGGCGGCGTATAAAGTATGGATGGCAGTCTCAAAAAAACTAGGACTGGGAAGGTACAACAGATATACACGTCTATATACTAATCAGTCACTTCCTGTGGATATTTTTAGGGATTAAGTTATGATAGAATGGGAGGAAAAGGGGATTAAGAAAATAGGAGACCTGTATGATCAGGAAGGTATCCTCCAGTTTCAGGAGCTACAAACAAAGCATAAGCTATCTGGTGGGAGCTTTTTCAAGTATCTGCAGCTGAGAAGCTACTTTATGAATAAAAAGGGAGGTATACTAGGATTTGGGCAATGCCAGATAATGGAATATATAGAGCGTCGTCAAAATTGTACGATTCGGTGTTTGTACGCAGAACTACATTCACTTAAAAAAGATGATAGGGAAAAATTTGCTACAAAATGGGGAGAGAAAATAGGCTCCTCTAATGAGATCTCTCAAGATTCCTTAGATCTAGGATGCACTGTGCTATGCTCGGCAACGCTACAGGCACAGCACCACAAGACGCTGTCCTCGCTATATCATACTCTTGCTAGAATAGCACAATGGGGCGGCACCTCGGGAATAACTTGCCCGCGCTGCGATTCAATGAATGCCGATATAGTTCACATGTTTGCGGAATGTCCGCAATTGCACTCATTAATAACGGCAATTAACGCCTTTATACAAGGATCACTAGGGATTGAAGCAGCAATGGCACCGGAACTAATATTGCTCGGGCTCTCGGGGGAGGGAGAGACCCAATTCACAGAGTTTTTATTTGTTGCTATGGCAGTGTATCGAATATGCAAAGCTTTCTCCACTCCTACTCATAAAAATAAGAACACCACATACTTTCCACAGAAGTCAAACAATCCACGCAGTCTGTGCCCTATTATAATTAAATAAGACTACTCATACACTCTGAGCTGCTTGAAGAGTACTTATCTGTTTATGCAGCAGCAAAAAAGAAGGAAGATGGTGGTGTTTTCTACTGTTCTATATTGTTGGAACTTTGTTGTGTTCCATGTTCTTTATGGAGCTGCTGTGTGCGGCGGCATTAAGGAAGAATGCAATAATATGGGCCTCCGGTCTTGCCATAAAATCTAGAGCTTTTAGAATGGGTTCTGAGCACATTGCTTTCTCCAGGGTGTCAAAAGCCTTTTGACAGCTCACTATCCGTTTACTTTTGTTTGCTTCTTTGAGGTCTGTTCAGTTAAGGATTCCACAATGGTGCCATACCCATTCACAAGCCCCATGTAGTACCCATCAAGCCAAGGAATTCCCTGACTTGAGTCTGGGTTGTTCGAACGTCTGAGTCCAAAATAGTGTGGGTCTTGAGCTGTAAAGTTTGAACTTGGCCTACACCTAGAAGGTGGCCCAAATATAAAACAGAGACTTGCCCTATCTGGCACTTGCTTGCCTTGATATTGAGTCCTGCATGTTGCAGAGCCTTAAGGACTTTTCCAAGGTGGATTAGGTGATCCTGCCAGGGGGAACTGTAGACCACAATATCATTAAGATATGTTGCACTAAAAGACTCCAGCCCAGTCAGGTCTATGTACAACCGCCCTTGGAAGGTGGCATGGGCATTCTTTAGACCAAATGGCATTACCAGTAAACTGGTAATGCCGATCTGGGATGGAGAATGCTGACTTCTCTTTTGCTCTTGTGGTCAGCCCAATCTGCCAGTACCCTGATATCAAATCAAAAGTACTGAGAAACTTGGCTGCCCCAACCTGTCAATGAGCTCATCTGCTCTTGGAATGTGGTATGCATCTGTCTTAGTGACTGCATTGAGGCTTCTGTAGTCCATACAAAACCTCAGCTCTGCTTTACCTCCCTTGGAAAGAGATTTGGGGACTAAGACCAATGGGCTGGCACAGGGACTCGGAGGGTTCAATCATCCCTAGTTCCAGCATCTTGCTGATTTCAGCTCCGATGCTTTCTTTGACTTGGTCAGACTGCCTGTATATTATGTTTAGGGCTCCCAGTTTTATGGTATTTATTTTTTTGCCATTTCCGTCTGTATTTATCCATATTTATTTTTTGGGAATATTTTCTGTATTTATCCACATTTATTTTTGCCACAAGTAAAAGACGACGCTGCAGCTAGTATTTTTCCACATTTATTTAAATTGACAATGCACACATGGCACCCCTGACCATGAAAACCCAGGACTGGTCCAACATATGGACGCACTTGAGACACAGTTTGACTCCTTTCTTGACACCCAAAACGTCACGGACTATGGCAGGAGCACCAAAACACATCATACCATCCATGAGACCTGCCAGAACTCAGACACTGCAGGGTGTTCACGATCTGTGGTGTGTAATCATATGAAGCAAATGTATCGCCTTACCGAATAAGTGCTATAATAATTGGCCTCATAACTCCTGGTTTCCTTTGCAGTGCTGTATTTTAGCTGCCTTGTCTGCTACTATTCCCATACCGGACTGTTATTTTAAATGACATCACATATAAATGTATTGTCACTATGTGTTATGTGAGGCTCCTCTGGGTGAGTCCACAACATACAATAACCTACAGAGTAGGCCTTCTCGCCTAGTACACACACGGAGAGTAAGTACAAAAGCATTGTCTTGTGAAACGAACTGACATACAACAGCACCCGTGTAGTGACACACAAGTAAAGGGCGGTATCCAGCACCGATACCAGCTAGAAGCCAATGACTTACCGAGAGCGCACTCACGGCCCCAGTGCTCGCGCCAGGTGCAGTCATTGGCCATGATGACGCTGGCACTGCACTCCCTCACTGACCTACATGCATCAGGACAGCTCTGCAGGAAGCCACTTAAGGAAATGTATTTAAAAACACCGACTCAGTTCGCCAGCTTCCAGGCAAACGATAATGAAAGCGCATGTTTGCATTAATGAATTCCACGTAGTTACCTGAGACACCCAAGATTTGTTTGCGAGACGCTGAACATCAGGCGCAGTTGCACCAACGAGGAAACCCAGGAAAGAAACTGCCCCCTCCGCTCAGTTCTCTCGGCTTGTCTTGTAACGTACGGTGTGGGGTGTACGGAAGCACGTGCAGGTGTACAATTGTGAGTCTACATCCCCTGCACGTATCCTAATGCTGGAAAGAAATGCACCGTCCCGTGGGCTGGTGGAATAGACCACCCCATGGCTGGGCAGTAACTGAACAGCCCATGTGGTGGGCATGTGCCAGTGGGTCCTTAGAGTGCCCATATCCACTCCCGTAGGACACACGGAAGTGAGCTTACGTCCATTGCACTGGAACATTTTCACCAAACACCTGGCTGTGTGTGTTGGCCATTTGCCTGAATCCGCGTCCAGGAGGGTCTGTCCATCCTGCAGTGCAAAGGTGCTCTAAACCTTTTATCTCTGTTTTAGTGCAGGGAGTAACCACCGGGCTGTAAAAGTGCTAAGCCCGCAATCGTTCAATGAATATTGCAGTAATGCTTCATTATTGCATTAATCACACTTAAAAAAATAACGAAAGGATACATTTAAAATTGTGCGTAAAATTAGATTGCATCCTAAGACTCGTAAAACATGCAAACAATGAGTACTTTTAAAGTACTTATAAATACCACATGTTTGGCGATGTGCACGTGTACGGCTCCGTGGGTTGCAGATCATCTCGGACAGGAGATGTGCACGTGCCTGGACGGGAAACCGCTTTCTCATAGCGGGCTGTAACATCTCATGACCTATTTCAGCAAAGCTTTTCCTTTGTTGACTTTGGTTAACTTTTGGAAGTCCTTAACCTGCAGGTTAATTTAGATGGCAACACACGAACGAATGTTACAGAGCTTTAGATGGCCACACACAAACGAATGTTACAGAGCTTTATCCAGGAGAGGGCTGCAAGAACAGGCAATGAAGTCATGGAAACAGGCGCCTAGAAGGCACACTTAACAGTGACACAAAAGGCGGCTGCCAAAAACTTCGCCTTTCGACATCAACTGTGTTTTTTATTGAAATTACATTAATGCAGGGGGCTACGAAAATTTTCCGGGGGCTCCTGATTGTCCCAGCAATATGCAGAGCGGAGCTGCAGGGACGCATCACGCTAAGAAGGGGTGAGAAAAAACAACAGGGCCTCGTTGGCAAATAAAAGGTCTTTTAAAGACCTGTGAAGTGCTGTGTGTGAGTGCCATCGAAGCTGTCTCTGCCGGGCTGAACACACGATGGAGGGGGGGCATCTGAAGGTCTTTGAGCACAATAGCGTTGCGCGCCATTAATCTGTCCACTGAGGCCACAGAAATACTTTTTCCGAACAGATGCCGAATTCAAAACAAGGGCTGGGGCCACTGCAAAAGGACCAGGAGCGTGGCAACTCTGGGCAGAAGCACGGCAGCCTGGCAAAATGTACTAGTATTTTGCCGTTTTTACATATAAATACAGACAAAGGAAAAATTGATTTCCGTCTGTATGTATATGTAAAAATCTGTTTAAACGGAAAACCGGGAGCCCTAATTATGTTTTTGACGTGTAGGCTGTCAACATCAGATGTACACCAGGTTTTTTGACCAGGGTTCAAAGAAACAAGCCCAGCGTACTGCCTTGCGACTTGCTTTCAATCAGTCTGCTGTTGGGCAGTGAAGGTATCTGAGAAGACAACTCCCTCAACAATCCCATCTTGGAGGTTCTTGGAGGGGTTCATTCTCTTCTTCCTGATCCTCATCAGTGACTATCAGCATGGTCACATCAGCCCTGTCCTGATAGTTTAAGGTGCTTTACATTGATAACCCTCTTGGGGCTCCTGGAAGATCCAAGGTCCAACAGATAGGTGACATCCCCTTTTCTTTTTAGGATAGGGTAGGGTCCACTGCACTTGTCCTGAAGGGCCCAAGGTACCAAAGGCCTTACCTTCTGCCATGGTTGGAACTCCACTGGTGCAGACTTTTGGTCAAACCATTGCTTCTTGAGCTCCTGGCATGCCTCAAGATTTTTATTGGCTTTCTTCATGTACTCAGCCATCCTCGAAAAAAAGCAAAGCACATAGTCTACTATGTCCAGTTTGGTTTCTTTGAGAGGCTTCTCCCATCTTTCCTTTACCATACTTAGTGGACCTTTCACTGGGTGGGCAAACAGAAGTTCAAAAGGGCTAAAGCCTACTCCTTTCTGTGTCACCTCGCTGTAAGCAAAAATGCAGGCATGGTAAAAGGACATCCCATCTTCTGAGTTATTCAGGGAGTCCTGTGATCATACCTTTCACGGTCTTCTTTAATCTCTCAACCAGACCAATCGTGGTTGAAATGGGGTGGTAAACCTATACATCACCCCACAGTCAGCCCTCATGGCTTTTAGGTAACCAGATATGAAGTTACTACCTCTGTTTGACACCAACTCCATAGGAAAGCCCACTCTAGTAAAAATACTTATGAGAGCTTTTGCAGTTGTAGGAGTAGTGAGAGTCCTAGGTGGAATTGCTTCAGAATAGCTGGTGGAATGATCCACTGGCTCCAGTATAAATCTGTTTGCTGAGTCTCCCTGGGTTCAAAGGGGTCCATTTATGTCAATCCCTACCATCTCAAAGGGAACTCCAACCACTGGTAGTGGAATTAATGGGGCTTTTGGTTTGCTACCCGTTTCACCACTGGCTTGACAGGTAATACAGGAGCTGCAAAACTTCTTTACTCTCTGGAACATTTCTGGCCAGCAGAAGTGGGTGACTAACCTACTCCAAGTCTTAGGCCAAAATGCCCAGCTAGGGGATGTCATTTGCTAATTAGAGTAAGTACTCTCTGTACTTCTGAGGCACTACCACTCTCCTAGAAGCACTAGGTTTGGGTTCTCTGGCCTCAGTAAGCAAGTGTCCATTATATTTGCATATATGCATTATATTTTATGTGAGGACATGCCTGCATGAGCAGATATGCTCCTGTGATGTTAAGTACTGTTACTAGGCATTCCAAGTGAACAGGGAAGCCATCTTAAGGTATGCACTGGGCATTGGTCAAAACAAGTTATCCAGCTATTAAATGGCTTCACTGAAACATATGGTGTTTACTATCAAACACAGCGTCTTAATAAACCCACCTGAGATGTGGCCCCTAAAACCTTACTAGTCTAATAGTGTGCTGTTGAACCAGACTTTTCGAACCGGCCTGACAGGTTTCTGACCCGTGCAGGACAGGCGAGAGCCCTCGCTTTCAGGAGGTCAGGAACAAGGCCTGCTCTGGCAGGAGCTGTTAACACCTCCTCCAGGAGGCAAGCTAGTAAAATAGCATGTCAAGGCAGGGAGCTTCAAAGAGCGCACTGCCCTTGATATGCAAGCCTGGCTTCTCCTATAACTGGAGGATGCGACCCCCTGCCCTGAGGCCCATTTGGCACTAGAACTGGTGGGAAATTAGATATTCAGGAGGCGTGTTACACTGCCAGGCTGGCACCGCTCTAGGGTGAGCAGCCTGAAGTGAACGTAAGAGAGGATCCACCATCTTTTGTGTGCTTGAATGAGGAACTCTGGGAGAGGGTGATGCCCACTTCCCACAGGAAGTGGTAATCTAGGGGGTCCAGTGACCCCAAGGATCAGTAGCCCTTTGGCTACTACCTCTCACTCTTCATTACACCCGTAAATTGAGTATTTAGGTGGCCCCCTGGCACCAGCGAATCATATTCCAATGCTGGAAACACAGGAAGAAAGAAGGACTGAACAGAGCAAAAACTAAAGAGCTGCACTAAAGATTGGCACACAACTCTAACAAGCTGTTTGCACTTCGACCTTCACTGGGACCAACTTTGCAAAGAGCTGTACATTTTCCCCAAAATTCTTGGACCTTACCTGCCGAGGAAGATCTCCTTGGAGCAGAAGAGCTGATCCCCTGCATCTGCAGACACCGCTCTCAAAGTCCGGTATTCTGTCTCGTTGGCCATTGGGCACACTGAGGGAGCAAAGAACCAGGAGAATATTGTTCGCAGATGAGTAGGTCAGCCTTGCCACTTTACCAAAGTCCTGAAACGCTGACCCCTCCCAGAGTCTTCCTATACACAGGGTACTGGACCCCTTGCAGCAACCAAGGTTTATGGTGGTCCATTTTGGAATGCAACAGTACAAAGGCAGACCTACCGTCGATGGACATCAGGCTCTTCAGGCCAGCACAGAGAGTAGCCCCGCTGCCCTGTTTCCCCTCTTCACCAGGTCACAAAGACACAGAGGCAGTCTCTGACCACCATGAGCTGACGCCTCAAAGCACCCCTGCAACCGACCCCCACAGCCAGTGCCCGAGGGAGGTGACAGTGCCAATGGGCTCCTGAGACCCTCAAAACTGAGCCTACCCTTGGGTTTGTTCAACTTGTTTCCCTCCCCCCAGTTGCCATCTGCAGCCTCTGTTTGTGGGATTTGAGAACCGCAAGAGTCTTCAGTAGCGCAACCCCGGCAGCCAAAGAACCACTGTCCATGAGTCCCCTTTAGCCAGAGTTCGAGTGAATTGGTGGTGTCCCTGTGTGCCCAAGACCTTCAACACCTGAGCCCCCCCCCCCTCTAGATTCAGTCGGACTCCCCTCAACTCCTTCCCCCACCCGAGTCCCTGCTGGCAGCCTCTTTTTCACAGGACTGTTTCCCATTGAAGTGAACGGGGCACCCAATGCCAAAATGCACCTCTGCACCCGGACACCCCTGGTGCCTCCCGAGGTGACCTGTTGATGCTGCCTTGGACCTTGCCTCCTACTGTCCTGTAAGTCATTGCTAAGTGACCCTATGCAGTGTATGTCTATTCCCCGTAGGATAACGTTCCAGCTTGAAGTCCACAGTATAATTGTATTTTATTTTGACTGATAACTAGTACTTACCCGAATACGATGATCTTGGTGTCTAAACTCATATAAAAATCAGTGTTAGTTTTATAAATTAGTGCCAGATTTCTTTATTGAGTATGTGTCTCGTTTACTGACTCTGTGTGTGCAGTAACTACTTAACATTTACTCTGATAAGCCTAAACTGCTTGCTCACATTACCACAAAAGAGAGCATTTCTTTTTTTTAACGTCGAGGCTACAGCAGCGCATGCGCTGCTTGCTCGACTATAGTAAGGGGGTTTTCAAAGTGCTACTAGAGGCTGCCTCAAGCTTGTGTTCAAGATCGCGTGCACCCGCGCAGCCGCCATCTGTCTTTTCTCCGTCATGGCTAGTTAAGCGATCGCGATGCACTTTCCCTTTCGTTAAATATTTAGACTCCAGTGACAGCATATCTACAACAAAATTAAAACATATTTCCTGGTAAAGGTGCAGAACCATGTAAATCATTTAGTAAAACAGCTTCATTTAATTAGACTTAGTAGTTTGTGACAAACACGAATGGGTGATTTACAAAACACAAACTGGTCGTTCCTTTCAACTATTTCTTTGTTTAAGGGCCGTAGGTGTGTTCGTTGTTGCATTCAGTCTCACTTCTAGTGCTCTGCATTCCAGCTCCACGTGGCTGGCAGCTCATAAAACCTGGGTAGGTTGAAATTGCTGCTATAAATAGTAAGCGAGCCTCTCGCACAGGATGTACTGGTACCAATTTAAAGCACCGTTTCAATCTCTATGGGGCCACGTTTCTTAGGATAAACAAGCATTTGCAATGCAATAGGTCTCGCAGCATTAAAGTTTGAGTTATTGGCATTGTATATGACAATGTGTTGCATTACATTTTTAACAAAGTCTGTATTGGTGTATAAAGATGATTTGCAAGATGATAGCGATGGAGTGGGGATGGATGGATGGATTGATGGATGGATGGAGTGGAGGGGATGGATGGATGGATGGAGTGGGGGATGGATGGATGGAGTGAGGGATGGATGGATGGATGGAGTGGAGGGGATGGATGGATGGATGGAGTGGGGGGATGGATGGATGGATGGATGGATGGAGTGGAGTGGAGGGGATGGATGGATGGAGAGGATAGGTCTCATATTTACACTAGTTTATGCTATTGGCATTATAAATGACAATGCTTTTTATTTATGTTTTGGTTTTAAAACATAAAAGGCATTGTCATTTACAATGCCAATGGCTTAAACTTGCGTAAACGCGAGATCTATTGCATTGCAAATGCTTCTTTAATATGAGTGATTTAAAAGTCTGTGGAGGGCGTTGCCTCAGTTTAATGCATGACTCACTTAAACTTCTGTGGAAGGGATGCCTGTCAAGAGTCTGGGGAGGAGCTAGAGCTGAAATTATTGTTAAATGGAAAGAATGCTGTAAAAGGACGGAAATCCTGATATTGATAATTTCAAGAAAAAGAATGAAGTGAAAATGGCATGAATAAAGATTTTTAACGTTAACTTTTGGAGCCCTAATAAGAGATGCTTCTTTCTGGTTGTGCATGGGACTTTTCATCCAACAGTTGCTCGACAGAGTGGACTTTATACTTTGAGAGGCCCCAGCCGCCCTGCACGCACCCCAGCACCAATTGATTTTCGGTGTAGGCTGTTGGGAGGCACATACTACAGGATAGAGAGGTCTGTTTACAAAGGCATTTATGAGGCCAGGAAGTAGTAATGCACGAATGCTCTTTCACATGCTATTGCACTTTTGTGAAACGGCCCCAAACGTCCAATTCCATATTAGTGAAAGTGCACACACAGAGTGCAGAGCTTTTTATGTGCACCAAGTGTGTATCATTATTATTTTTTTTAATCTTTTGGAGACAGTTCACAATGGCATGTAAAAGTAATTACCTGCTTCATATATTCCAATATGCCTTTCTGAATATGTCCCTCTGTGTTCTGCCATCGGACAGTGGCTGACTTTGCCCCTTCTCCACAGGGGCGTAACACAGGCCCCCGCAGTGTGGGGGGGCCCCGGGGGCCTCGCGCTTCAGGGGGCCCCTCACTCAGCAAAGGTAGCAACCAAGCCTCTTCAGTGCGCGCATGCCATGGCCTCTTCATTAATGAAATGGTTGGTGCGCATGCGCACGCCCGGGCCCTGGCGTAACAGATGCCATTTCTAACTCAGGACTGGGCCCCTCTTCGCGCCGCCCAGATCAGACCGGGAATGAATCTCTTGAGGGCCCCACGCCCCCCACATGCAGTGAGTGTGGCTTAGGGGAGCGGGAGGGAGGCTGCCTAGGAGCAGCAGGAGCGGTGGCACGTGATCCGAAGGACGCAGTTGGAGGAAGGTGTTAAGGTAAGTTTAGTTGAAATTGTATTTACATTACTCTGTCGCTCCCCCCACACTCGCGCCGAGCTCCCTCCCCCCCCCTTTACCCCCTCTTGCCGGCCGCGACGGGACTCCTGGAACGGAAGAACTCCGAGGCCCAGAGAACCGAAGGATGTAAGGAGAGAAAAAGAGAGACCCCATTTATTTCTTATTATTATAGACCCAAACGGACGTGAGAACCGAAATATGTAGCAAGATAAACGAAAGATGCAGGGGGGAGAACCAAAGGTTGCAAGGAGAGCAAGAGAACGGAAGAGTGGATGCGCTGAGAGGCGCGAAGAGAGAGTGAACCGTAGGGTACAGGAGGGCCATAGAACCATAGGGTGCAAGAAGGGACCCAGGGCCGGCGGGAGCAGAGATAGACAGACAGCCATAACAGGTCCCAGGACCGATGGGTGCAGGAGAAGAGAGCTGAAAGGTTCAGAGGCCCAAAGAAGCGCATGGCGCTGGGAGAGAGAGAACCGAAAGCCGCAAGGGCCCCGAGATCCAAAGAGTGCAGGGGCCAAGAGAACTGAAGGGCCCAGTGGTGAGGAAAACCGAAGGGTGGAGGGGCCAGAGAACCGAAGGGTGCAAGGAGCAGAGAACCGAAGGGTGGAGGGGCCCAGAGAACCGAAGGGTGGAGGGGCCAGAGAACCGAAGGGTGGAGGGGCCAGAGAACCGAAGGGTGCAAGGAGCAGAGAACCGAAGGGTGGAGGGGCCAGAGAACCGAAGGGTGCAAGGAGCAGAGAACCGAAGGGTGGAGGGGCCAGAGAACCGAAGGGTGCAAGGAGCAGAGAACCGAAGGGTGGAGGGGCCCAGAGAACCGAAGGGTGGAGGGGCCAGAGAACCGAAGGGTGCAAGGAGCAGAGAACCGAAGGGTGGAGGGGCCAGAGAACCGAAGGGTGCAAGGAGCAGAGAACCGAAGGGTGGAGGGGCCCAGAGAACCGAAGGGTGGAGGGGCCAGAGAACCGAAGGGTGCAAGGAGCAGAGAACCGAAGGGAGGAGGGGCCAGAGAACCGAAGGGTGGAGGGGCCAGAGAACCGAAGGGTGCAAGGAGCAGAGAACCGAAGGGTGGAGGTGTTTAGAAAACTTCAAAGAGAGCAAATGGAACCAAAAGTTGTAGGGGTGGGGGGGGCGAAAGCTGCATAGGCCCACTGTACTGAAGGGAGTGGGGCCACAGAGAAAGAAAGGGACTGAAGATCCGAAGGCTCAAGTAAGAGAACTGCAAGATGCAGAGGAACCAGAGGGAGGGGGTGAGAGAACCCAAGGCCAAGGGTGGAGGAGGGGCCTAGCGTACCAGAGGATGCAAGGAAAGAGAGAGAGTGAGACGAATGGGTCGTGGGCACAGAGAAATAGAGAGTACAGGAGGGAGACCGAACTGGAGGCCCCAGGGAGAGAGGCCCAAAGGGTCCCAAGAAGGAAGGCGCAGGGGCTAGGAGAACTGAAGGGCCCAGAGACCCAGAGCATCGCATGGTGCAGGAAGAGGTACAAGGACGCTGAGAATAGAAGGTTACAGAGGTCAGGAGAATCCGAGGGTGTAGAGGGGCACAGAGAACTGAAGCATAAAGGGCGAAGAGAAGCGAATAGCGCAGAGAAAAGCACAGGGAGGAAACAGTACGAAAGAGGGCAGAAGGGTAAGGACAATGGAACAAAGGGTGTGCGGAACAAGAGTTCTGAATGATGAAAGGGCACAGAGACTGGTGGTTTGTTTCCAGTTCAAACATGTCTGACTGCCGTCCACTTTTCCTAGTCATGACAGACTCACATGGATTCAGTTATCAGCCAGGGGGTAATACCGAAAACACGCACGCACTTCTGGCGTGAACAGATGCAGATTGTTCAGCATAGACTAGTGAACTCCGAGCACGCACAAGTGCGCTCCTAACAGCTGCTCGCACACAGGGATCTGAAATGAACCCCTTTTTCTGACACTATACTGAGCGGAATGTATGGAACACAAAATGATGAAAGGCTGAGATAAATCACCTCCATGATATCTTCAGACCCTGAGAATAATTCCAGATTCGAGCTCAGCTAACCGGTTTTATTGCAGAACGGAGGCGAACTGCAACTCCTAACACTTATACACTTTTGCAACTTAAGTAATGTTCTCGCTGCCGTGCTTTGAATGTGCTGTGTAGAGGTTGAGTGCTGTTGTATGGGAACACTGAAAGAAATTCAAATGTACTACAACAAGTTAATCTGCAATTGTTAAGGCTAATCTGCAAGTGTAAAGGGTGGTTGGGAGCTGGGTATTGGGAAATTGGCATTTATTGATCAAATCACTCCAAGGTTTGTGGCAAATATTTATTGTTTTTGAGCATCAGTGCAAAGAGTTGACAACTGAGCTGTAAAGTAAGTGTGTGCTTTTAATTGTAAGTGTATATATATATATATATATATATATATATATATATATATATATATATATATATATATATATATATATATATATATATATATAGCCGTTACTACCCCATACCAGGTATGGAAGGGACAGTTATGTTAAAAAAAATGCATTAATAGTGCACTGTTAGCTCTGAATCTTGCGTACCCCAAACACATGATACATATAACTAATAAGGGAACGATTTTCAGTCTGTGTGGCTGACTTCCTTATTTATTTCTATATTGCTGCACTAAGCACATTACATAGATAGTACAGTGTGCAACTGTCTGTATGTGAGGCTGCACGTCACACACATATTTTACAGCATTTTAGTTTTAGAAACACGGGCACGTATGCTTGGAGCAGTGCGCGGCATGTCTTTGGGTATACTGAATAAGCAGCTACCTATGTTGTTGAGGGATATCTCTTTAATAATTTATTCAACAAAAGGAGGGACTGGGGGGGCGTGTTTAACGACGTCCATGTACAAGCCCCAAAATGACTAGTAAGCAAAGAGAGTAAGAAGTTCCTCTGTGTGTGGTTGGTAGAGGACCAAGAGGGGCCAAAGCATAGTGAGTCCAACTGGACCACTTCGTGTTTGCAGGGACAAGGGAGGGGGGATTCCCTTATCGTAACTAGGGCTCTTACACACCCAAAGCTAGGTGTCATGCTTCATCATATGAGCCTTCCCCTTGTCAGGTCGGCGCTGCAATACCTGATGGGCACCCAAACCTTTGGCTCTTTGTACCATGAGCTGTGGTGCATTGTACAGTAATATGTACTGTAAAGTACTGTATGTTATAGAGTGATGTGTATTATAGAGTGATGTATGCTGTACAGTAGAATGTGCTGTAGAGCGGTGTACGTTGTAGAGTAGTGCTTTGTAGATTGATATGTGCGTAAAATGTTGCACACTGTAGAATGTTTTGCACTGTAGTGTTGCATACTGTAGAGCAGTATGTGCTATTGAATTGTATGTACTGTATAGTAGTATGCACTGCAAAACAATGTGTGCTGTAGAAGGGCATGTTTTGTAAACGGGCATATGCTGTAATTAGGCATGCGCTGTCAAGGGGCATGCGCTGTAAAGGAGCATGCATTGTAGAGGAGCGTGCGCTGTAAAATGACGTGTACTGTAGTACAACATGCATTGTACAATGGTATGCGCTGTAAAAGGCTATATGCTGTAGAAGTTTATGCACTATACAGGGATGTGCACTGTACAGCATTGTGCGCTGTAAAGGGCTATGTGTTGTAGAGGACTGCATGTTGCAGAGCGATATGCGCTGTAAATTAATATGTGCTTTAGATTGGTATGCATTGTAAAGTGATATGTGCTGTAGATTAGTGTGCGTGCTAGAGTGGTGTGCGCTGTAAATAGGTGTGTGTTGTAGAGTAGTGTATGTTGTAGAGTAGTGCTCATTGTACAATTAGGTGCGTCGTAGAACAATGTGCGCTTTAAAGTGTGCATTGTAGAGTGCTGTGCGTTGTCGAGTGCTATGCATTCTACAGGTGCGCATTTTGTAGAGTGGTGTCCATTGTAGAATGCTGTGCATTGTAGAAAATGTGCGATGTACAATACTATGCGTTGTAGAGTGGTGTGCACTGTACAATGGCGTGTGCTTTAGAGCAATGTACACTGTAAAGGGGCGCACGCAGTATAGAGGCGCATGCAGTATAAAGATGCATGCAGTACCCAAGTGCACCCTGTAGAAGGGTGCATGCTGTAAAGAAATGCGCCCTGTAGAGACGTCTGTGCTATAGAGGGGTGCGCGCTGAAGTGTGTCATGCTGTACAGGAGTGTGCATTTTACAGTGGTGGTAGAGGCGTCTGTGCTGTAAAGGGCTGCGCGCTGTACAGTGATGCACGCTATAGTGTTACACGCTGTACAGGAATGTGCATTGTACCGGGATGTGCGCTGTAATGGGATGTATGGTGTAGAGAGATGCGCAATGTAGTAAGGTGCCTGCTGTAGAGGAGTAGGTGTTGCAGGCGTTGTGCACTGTACAGTAGTACACGCTGTAAAACACCATACGCTTCAAAAGGCATGCAGTGTAGAAGGGCATGCGCTGTAGAGTAGTGCATGCTGTAGAAGCGCCTAAGCTGTAGAGAGGTGCACACTGCAAAGGGGTGCGTGCTATAATGTTGCGCACTGTAACAGGATGTACGCTGTAGAGGAATAAGTATTGTAGTAAGGTGCGCATTGTAGAGGGGTGGGCATTGTAGGAAATTTCCACTATAAAGTGGTGCACACTGTCTAGAGGTGCACGCTGTGAGGGCGCATGCTGTAGTAAGATGCGCGCACACTGTAAAGGAATGTGCAATGTAGATTAGTTATAGAACAGTGTATACGTAATAAGTATTAATAACGTGTAAATGAATTGTACTTTTCTAACAATATGGCATATTAATTTGAGCATTAGTTGGTTTGTAAGACTGTTTGTGATTTAAAAACTGCGTGGTCATAGACTGCAATACAGAATAATAATGAGAATGTGAAGTTATTTTGTTTAAGTGAGATTGCAAAAGCACTTAATGAATAGGATGGAATTGCTAATATACCTTTCAGTTGTTTGAGCTTTTATTTTGTGTTTCTTTATGTATTTTGCAGCCGTGAAAGCGTAAACTGCAACACATAAAGAGAATGATATCTTAACATTTTTTGTTCAGAAGAATTGTAGTTATTTTTAAAGGCTATTTAAAACACACCTAATGTTCTAAGTCCTTTTAAAGAAAAATTAATGTCTGAGTTACATGTACGCAGTTTAAAAACGCTTTGTTTGTGCTAAAATGGCTTTTATGTTATAAGAAAGTTTCTACGAATATATAGCATCTAAATGGGCAAATGTTGTCGTTTGAAACAGTTTCGTGTGTCCAAATTGAAGCCAGCTGTCCATGCATGACTGAAAATGAAACTAAATGTGTAAGCACGGCTAAGAACGAAACTAAATGTCTAAGCAAAAACATATTTTGCAACAACAGGGAAGTGCCATCTCGATGTAAATAGCTGTATGCCTTACAATTGTTTAAGCATTTGCCCTTCATTGAAGCTATATGTGCCTTACTTAACAAACGTATTGTTGTTTTAGAAAGCTTTTTTATTGTCTCAAGAATTAGCTTGTAGTGTGGTGTATGCTGTAATAGATGGTATGTGTTGTAGTGGATGTCTGCTGTTGAGTTGTATGTAATAGAGCGATATGTATTGTTAAGGGCAAAGTACATAGTAGTGTAAACTGCAGACTGGTATTGAATGCAAAATGCACATTGTTGTTAAGTGCAGAGTGCCTATTGTTAAGTGCAGAGAGCAGTTTGCTGCTAAGTGCAGGGCACAGATTGTTTCTGAGTGCAAAGTGCAAATTGTTAATGAGTGCAGGGTGCAGATCGCTATTAAGTGTACAATGTTAAATGCACAGTGCATATTGTTGTTAAGCGCAGACAGCAGATTGTTACTGAATGCAAGGTGCAAATTGCCACTGAACACAAAGTGCAGATTGTTGCTGAGTGCAGAGTGCTACAGCGCAACGCTCCACTCTACAGCGCAGTGCTCCACTCTACAGCGCAGCGCTCCACTCTACAGCGCAACACTACACAACGCAGCATTCTGCTCTACAGCGCAGCGCTCCACTCTACAGAGCTGCATTCACTCTACAGTGCAGCATTCACTCTACAGTGCAGCGCTCCACTCTACAGCGCAACGCTCCACTCTACAGCGCAACGCTCCACTCTACAGCGCAGCGCTTCACTCTACAGCGCAGCGCTCCACTCTACAGCGCAGCGCTCCACTCTACAGCGCAGCGCTCCACTCTACAGCACAACACTACACAAAGCAGCATTCTGCTCTACAGCGCAGCGCTCCACTCTACAGCGCAGCATTCACTCTACAGCGCAGCGCTCCACTTTACAGCGCAGCGCTCCACTTTACAGCGCAGCGCTCCACTCTACAGTACAGTGCTCCACTCTACAGCACTCCACTTCACAGCGCAGCGCTCCATTCTACAACGCAGCAGTCCACTCTACAGCGCAGAATTTCCCAGTATAGCACTCCACTCTACAGCGCAACGCTCCACTCTACAGAGCAGCGCACCACTCTACAGCGCAGCGCTCCACTCTACAACGCAACACTACACAACGCAGCATTCTGCTGTACAGCGCAGCACTCCACTCTACAGCGCAGCATTCACTCTACAGTGCAGCATTCACTCTACAGCGCAGCGCTCCACTCTACAGCGCAGCATTCACTCTACAGTGCAGCATTCACTCTACAGCGCAACGCTCCACTCTACAGCGCAGCATTACAAAACGCAGAACCCAGTCTACAGTGTAGCACTTCATAGCCCAGCACTCCACTCTACAGCGCAGCACTATACAATGCAGCACTCCACTCTACAGCGCAGAGCTCCACTCTACAGCGCAGCGCACCACTCTATAGCGCAGCGCTCCACTCTACAGCGCAGCGCTCCACTCTACAGCGCAGCGCTCCACGCTACAACGCAGCACTACACAACGCAGCACTCCACTTTACAGCACAGAACTCCCCAGTATAGCACTCCACTCTACAGCGCAGCACTCCACTCTACAGCGCAGCGCTCCACTCTACAGCGCAGCGCTCCACTCTACAGCGCAGCGCTCCACTCTACAGCGCAGCGCTCCACTCTACAGCGCAACACTAGACAACGCAGCATTCTGCTGTACAGCGCAGCGCTCCACTCTACAGTGCAGCATTCACTCTACAGTGCAGCATTCACTCTACAGCGCAGCGCTCCACTCTACAGCACTCCACTCTACAGCGCAGCACTCCACTCTACAGCGCAGCGCTCCACTCTACAGCGCAGCGCTCCACTCTACAGCGCAGCACTCCACTCCACAGCGCAGCGCTCCACTCTACAGCGCAGCACGCCGCTCTACAGCGCAACACTCCACTTTACAGCGCAACACTCCACTCTACAGCGCAACACTCCACTCTACAGCGCAACACTCCACTCTACAGCGCAACGTTCCAGTCTGCAGCACAGCGCGCCACTCTACAGCGCAGTGCGCCACAGCGCCATGCTCCACTCTACAGCGCAGCACTACACAACACTCCACTTTACAGCGCAGACCTTCCCAATTTAGCCCACCACTGTACAGCGCAGCATTCCACTCTACAGAGCAGCACTCCACTCTACAGCGCAACGCTCCACTCTACAGCGCAGCGCTCCACTCTACAGCGCAGCGCTCCACTCTACAGTGCAGCGCTCCACTCTACAGTGCAGCGCTCCACTCTACAGCGCAGCGCTCCACTCTACAGCGCAGCGCTCCACTCTACAGCGCAGCGCTCCATTCTACAGCGCAACACTACACAACGCAGCATTCTGCTTTACAGCGCAGCGCTCCACTCTACAGCGCAGCATTCACTCTACAGCGCAGCATTCACTCTACAGCGCAGCGCTCCACTCTACAGCGCAGCGCTCCACAACGCAGCACTCCACTCTACAGCACAGAACTCCCCAGTATAGCATTCCACTCTACAGCGCAGCACTCCACTCTACAAAGCAGCGCTCCACTCTACAGCGCAACGCTCCACTCTACAGCGCAGCGCTCCACTCTACAGCGCAGCGCTCCACTCTACAGCGCAGCGCTCCACTCTACAGTGCAGCACTACACAACGCAGCACTCCACTCTACAGCACAGAACTCCCCAGTATAGCATTCCACTCTACAGCGCAGCACTCCACTCTACAAAGCAGCGCTCCACTCTACAGCGCAACGCTCCACTCTACAGCGCAGCGCTCCACTCTACAGCGCAGCGCTCCACTCTACAGCGCAACACTAGACAACGCAGCATTCTGCTTTACAGCGCAGCGCTCCACTCTACAGCGCAGCATTCACTCTACAGTGCAGCATTCACTCTACAGCGCAGCGCTCCACTCTACAGCGCAGCGCTCCACTCTACAGCGCAGCGCTCCACTCTACAGCGCAGCGCTCCACTCTACAGCGCAGTGCTCCACTCTATAGCGCTCCACTCCACAGCGCAGCGCTCCTCTACAGCGCAGCACGCCGCTCTACAGCGCAACACTCCACTCTACAGCGTAGCACAACACTCCACTCTACAGCGCAACACTCCACTCTACAGCGCAGCGTTCCAGTCTGCAGCACAGCGCGCCACTCTACAGCGCAGCGCGCCACAGCGCAGTGCTCCACTCTACAGCGCAGCACTACACAACACAACACTCCACTTTACAGCGCAGACCTTCCCAATTTAGCACACCACTGTACAGCGCAGCATTCCACTCTACAGAGCAGCACTCACTCTACAGCGCAATGCTCCACTCTACAGCGCAATGCTCCACTCTACAGCGCAACGCTCCACTCTACAGCGCAACGCTCCACTCTACAGCGCAACGCTCCACTCTACAGCGCAGCGCTCCACTCTACAGCGCAGCGCTCCACTCTACAGCGCAGCGCTCCACTCTACAGCGCAGCGCTCCACTCTACAGCACAACACTACACAAAGCAGCATTCTGCTCTACAGCGCAGCGCTCCACTCTACAGCGCAGCATTCACTCTACAGCGCAGCGCTCCACTCTACAGCGCTGCGCTCCACTCTACAGCGCTCTACTCTACAGCACAGCGCTCCACTCTACAGCGCAACACTCCACTCTACAGCGCAACACTCCACTCTACAACGCAGCAGTCCACTCTACAGCACAGAACTTCCCAGTATAACACTCCACTCTACAGCGCAGCGCTCCACTCTACAGCGCAGCGCTCCACTCTACAGCGCAGCGCTCCACTCTACAGCGCAGCGCTCCACTCTACAGCGCAGCACTCCACTCTACAGCGCAGCGCTCCACTCTACAGCGCAGCGCTCCACTCTACAGCGCAGCACTCTATAGCGCAGCGCTCCACTCTACAGTGCAGCACTACACAATGCAGCACTCCACTCTACAGCACAGAACTCCCCAGTATAGCATTCCACTCTACAGCGCAGCACTCCACTCTACAAAGCAGCGCTCCACTCTACAGCGCAACACTCCACTCTACAGCGCAGCGCTCCACTCTACAGTGCAGCGCTCCACTCTACAGCGCAACACTAGACAACGCAGCATTCTGCTGTACAGCGCAGCGCTCCACTCTACAGTGCAGCATTCACTCTACAGTGCAGCATTCACTCTACAGCGCAGCGCTCCACTCTACAGTGCAGGGCTCCACTGTACAGCGCTCCACTCTACAGCACAGCGCTCCACTCTACAGCGCAGCGCTCCACTCTACAGCGCAGCGCTCCACTCTACAGCGCAGCGCTCCACTCTACAGCGCAGCGCTCCACTCTACAGCGCAGCGCTCCACTCTACAGCGCAGCGCTCCACTCTACAGCGCAGCGCTCCACTCTACAGCGCAGCGCTCCACTCTACATCGCAGCGCTCCACTCTACATCGCAGCGCTCCACTCTACATCGCAGCGCTCCACTCTACAGCGCAGCGCTCCACTCTACAGCGCAGCGCTCCACTTCACAGCGCAGCGCTCCATTCTACAGTGCAGTGCTCCACTCTACAGCGCTCCACTCCACAGCGCAGTGCTCCACTCTACAGCGCAGCACGCCACTCTACAGCGCAGCACGCCACTCTACAGCGCAACACGCCACTCTACAGCGCAACACGCCACTCTACAGCGCAACACTCCACTCTACAGCGCAACACTCCACTCTACAGCGCAACACTCCACTCTACAGCGCAACACTCCACTCTACAGCGCAACACTCCACTCTACAGCGCAGCACAACACAACACTCCACTTTACAGCGCAGACCTTCCCAATTTAGCACACCACTGTACAGCGCAGCATTCCACTCTACAAAGCAGCACTCACTCTACAGCGCAGCGGTCCAGTCTGCAGTGCAGCGCGCCACTCTACAGCGCAGCGCGCCACTCTCCAGCGCAACACTCCCCTCTACAGCGCAACACTCCACTCTACAGCGCAGCACTCCACTCTACAGCGCAACACTACACAACGCAGCATTCTGCTCTACAGCGCAGCGCTCCACTCTACAGCGCGGCATTCACTCTACAGCGCAGCATCCACTCTACAGTGCCGGATTCACTCTACAGCGCAGCGCTCCACTCTACAGCGCTCCACTCTACAGCGCAGCGCTCCACTCTACAGCGCAGCGCTCTACTCTACAGCGCAGTGCTCCACTCTACAACACACCACCCCACTATACAGCGCTGCACTCTACAACGCAGCACTCCACTGTACAGCACAAACAGTTCCTAACATGCTCATTGTATTGAAAACACACACATTATTATTGTAGTTAAACACAAACACTTTTTTACGGACTAATTATCGAAAACACCCACTTTTCAACACACTTGTATTAAAACACGCACATTATATTAAAAAAACCATTAAAAAAAATTGTATGCAGAAGCTGTTTGCACACAGTCGGCAAGGGGAAACTGAAACTGACATGTTCTTCACAAACCAGCCTGCAACAAAGTAACAAAATGTAGAACTGCTCGTGTAAAACTGAAACTGACATGCTCTTCACAGTTGACGCGCGCGCGACCTAATCCAAGTCGAAGATCTGCGCGTTCACATCTCTTGTCTCTTGTCTGTTCCCCTTGAGCCCTTGAAAACTGAAATGATCACAATAAGTCTCGCAGCGACGGATCGCTTTCGCGATCCGGTTCGCAGGTGCGAGACCTAAAAAGGGAAAAAATAACTTCGATTCATTTGTTTGTCCACCATACTTCTAACAGCTGCAGCTCCTTCCAATGTCCTCATGCCCAGCCCCCGGAAAGCAGCCATTGAGTGTGCAAAATATTAAATAAACAAACAAACTTTTGAATGCGGCCCGAAAAGAAAGCATCCCTCTCGCATAAAACTTTTAACGATTTTTTTTGTTTTACAAAGTTTTACTTTTAATTGTTTAAATTCCCGCTGGTTAAAAAGACACGCCTACTCACTCATAAGTGCACCATTCAAGTACAACTGCAAGTTATTTTCTGCCCCATCTCCTACAGGTATACAGTTAGCATTTTGCCTTGTCTCTCGTATCTCTGGTCCTTTCACGGCCCCTTTCCTCATCTGATGACGTTCCAACATACCCTAGCTTTAAAGAATGCACCACCTCGTCCACCACCACGTCCTCCACCACCATGTCCACCACCACCACCATGTCCACCACCACCACCACGTCCACCACCACCAGCACGTCAACCAACACCAGCACGTCAACCAACACCACCACGCCCACCACCACTTCCACCACAACATCCATTACCACGTCCACCACCACCACGTCCACCACCACTACCACCATGACCACCACCACTACCACCATGACCACCACCACCACCATGACCACCACCACGTCCACCACACCACCACGTCCACCACACCACCACGTCCACCACTACCACGTCCACCACCACGTCCACCACCACGTCCACCACCACGTCCACCACCACGTCCACCACCACGTCCACCACCACGTCCACCACCACGTCCACCACCACGTCCACCACCACGTCCACCACCACGTCCACCACCACCACGTCCACCACCACCACGTCCACCACCACCATGTCCACCACCACCATGTCCACCACCACCACCATGTCCACCACCACCACCATGTCCACCACCACCACCACCATGTCCTCCACCACCATGTCCTCCACCACCATGTCCTCCACCACCATGTCCTCCACCACCACGTCGACCACCACCACGTCGACCACCACCACGTCGACCACCACCACGTCGACCACCACCACGTCGACCACCACGTCCACCACCACCACGTCCACCACCACCACCACGTCCACCACCACCACCACGTCCACCACCACCACCACGTCCACCACCACCACCACGTCCACCACCACCACCACGTCCACCACCACCACGTCCACCACCACCACCACGTCCACCACCACCACCACGTCCACCACCACCACCACGTCCACCACCAGACCACTTCCACCACCACACCACGTCCACCACCACGTCCACCATGACCACGCCCACCACCACTTCCACCACCACATCCATCACCACGTCCACCACCACGTCCACCACCAGACCACTTCCACCACCACACCACGTCCACCACCACACCACGTCCACCATGACCACGCCCACCACCACTTCCACCACCACATCCATCACCACGTCCACCACCACCACGTCCACCACGTCCACCACCACCACGTCCACCACCACCACGTCCACCACCACCACGTCCACCACCACCACGTCCACCACCACCACGTCCACCACCACCACGTCCACCACCACCACCACGTCCACCACCACCACCACGTCCACCACCACCACCACGTCCACCACCACCACCACGTCCACCACCACCACGTCCACCACCACCACCACGTCCACCACCACGTCCACCACCACCACCACGTCCACCACCACCACCACGTCCACCACCACCACCACCACCACGTCCACCACCTCCACCACGTCCACCACCACGTCCACCACCACGTCCACCACCACCACCACGTCCACCACCACGTCCACCACCAGACCACTTCCACCACCACACCACGTCAACCACCACACCACGTCCACCATGACCACGCCCACCACCACTTCCACCACCAGACCACTTCTACCACCACACCACGTCAACCACCACACCACGTCCACCATGACCACGCCCACCACCACTTCCACCACCACATCCATCACCACCTCCACCACCACCACCACGTCCACCACCACTACCACCATGACCACCACCATGACCACCACCACGTCCACCACACCACCAGGCCCACCACCACCACGTCCACCACCACCACCACGTCCACCACCACCACGTCCACCACCACCACGTCCACCACCACCACGTCCACCACCACCACGTCCACCACCACCACGTCCACCACCACCACGTCCACCACCACTACGTCCACCACCACTACGTCCACCACCACTACGTCCACCACCGTCCACCACCACTACGTCCACCACCACTACGTCCACCACCACTACGTCCACCACCACTACGTCCACCACCACTACGTCCACCACCACCACCATGTCCACCACCACCACCATGTCCACCACCACCACCATGTCCACCACCACCACCATGTCCACCACCACCACCATGTCCACCACCACCACCACCATGTCCACCACCACCACCACCATGTCCACCACCACCACCATGTCCACCACCACCATGTCCACCACCACCATGTCCACCACCACCACGTCCACCACCACCACCACATCCACCACCACCACGTCGACCACCACCACGTCGACCACCACCACGTCGACCACCACCACGTCGACCACCACCACGTCGACCACCACCACGTCGACCACCACCACGTCGACCACCACCACGTCGACCACCACCACGTCGACCACCACCACGTCGACCACCACCACGTCGACCACCACCACGTCGACCACCACCACGTCGACCACCACCACGTCGACCACCACCACGTCGACCACCACCACGTCGACCACCACCACGTCGACCACCACCACGTCGACCACCACCACGTCGACCACCACCACGTCGACCACCACCACGTCGACCACCACCACGTCGACCACCACCACGTCGACCACCAGCACGTCGACCACCAGCACGTCGACCACCAGCACGTCGACCACCACCACGTCGACCACCACCACGTCGACCACCACCACGTCGACCACCACCACGTCGACCACCACCACGTCGACCACCACCACGTCGACCACCACCACGTCGACCACCACCACGTCGACCACCACCACGTCGACCACCACCACGTCGACCACCACCACGTCGACCACCACCACGTCGACCACCACCACGTCGACCACCACCACGTCGACCACCACCACGTCGACCACCACCACGTCGACCACCACCACGTCGACCACCACCACGTCGACCACCACCACGTCGACCACCACCACGTCGACCACCACCACGTCGACCACCACCACGTCGACCACCACCACGTCGACCACCACCACGTCGACCACCACCACGTCGACCACCACCACGTCGACCACCACCACGTCGACCACCACCACGTCGACCACCACCACGTCGACCACCACCACGTCGACCACCACCACGTCGACCACCACCACGTCGACCACCACCACGTCCACCACCACCACCACGTCCACCACCACCACCACGTCCACCACCACCACCACGTCCACCACCACCACCACGTCCACCACCACCACCACGTCCACCACCACCACCACGTCCACCACCACGTCGACCACCACCACGTCGACCACCACCACGTCGACCACCACCACGTCGACCACCACCACGTCGACCACCACCACGTCGACCACCACCACGTCGACCACCACCACGTCGACCACCACCACGTCGACCACCACCACGTCGACCACCACCACGTCGACCACCACCACGTCGACCACCACCACGTCGACCACCACCACGTCGACCACCACCACGTCCACCACCACCACGTCCACCACCACCACGTCCACCACCACCACGTCCACCACCACCACGTCCACCACGTCCATCACGTCCACCACGTCCATCACGTCCACCACGTCCACCACCACGTCCACCACGTCCACCACCACCACCACCACCACCACCACCACCACCACGTCCACCACCACCACGTCCACCACCACCACGTCCACCACCACCACGTCCACCACCACCACGTCCACCACGTCCACCACCACCACCACCACCACCACCACGTCCACCACCACCACGTCCACCACCACCACCACCACCACGTCCACCACCACCACGTCCACCACCACCACGTCCACCACCACCACGTCCACCACCACCACGTCCACCACCACCACGTCCACCACCACCACGTCCACCACCACCACGTCCACCACCACCACGTCCACCACCACCACGTCCACCACCACCACGTCCACCACCACGTCCACCACCATGACCACGTCCACCACCATGACCACGTCCACCACCATGACCACGTCCACCACCATGACCACGTCCACCACCACGTCCACCACCACGTCCACCACCACGTTTGCGTCACCACCACTACGCCCACCACGTCCACCACCACTGTCTAACACGTCATCAACCACCACCACGTCATCAACCACCACCACGTCATCAACCACCACCACGTCATCAACCACCACCACGTCATCAACCACCACCACCACCACCACCTGTAACAGGTAAAGTGTCACTGGAGGGCAGGGGTAATAGGAGTGTCAACCCCAGCTGTACATGGGACATTTAAGGATGCATGGGTGTGAGAAGACGGGAATAGGGGCTATAAGTATTACAGCACACCCAAGATACATTTTGAAGAGGCGCAATGTCACAGGGGCTCCTATAAAAGCACTCGCAGCATCTCTACCTCACAGTGGCATACCTACACAAGCCACTCACTCAAAACAAGCATTGGCATAGCCAATAGTTCTCGCCTTTGGGACCTTATAAGTGTTTAGCCATGCAACACTTGATGTTGTTGCACCAAGGATATATACGTGTGCCTCTGTAAACCAATAACGGTTGCCTGGACTCTTTACATAGTGTACCTTGTTTTGGTGCATCATATAGAGAGCCAGCTTCCTACAGGGGCCAAGGTCCTTAGAACCGCAGTAGTTTTGGTTTCCCTGCCCTGGTGTTTCCGTGTGCAGAGGTGTTGGCTGCAAGGGTAGCTTCAAACTCTACCGCTGAATCCTATGGAGACGACTGCAACGAGAAAAATGCTGCAAGTGGGTACTTGAGGACTAGTCCGTCGGAACCCAAAAGGGGACTCTTGTCTTAAGGGTTCCTGAAGCAAGGGTGCACTGCCAGTAGGCTCTGACTGTGCCTCTGGGACTCTGGTGCAGAGTTGTTTTGTCCACGGGGTTGCTTGTGTTGGAGGCTCTCACTGTTTAGGTCGACCTGGAGATGGGGACAAAATAGGGCAACAGGGCCACCCTTGATGATGGCCTCTCAGATGTTGACATCCCACGTCGGTAGGTCTGTTTTGACTGTGTTGGTTTCTGGGCTAGATACTGAATGAGCCTTATTTGCGGCAAGGGCACCAGTACCCCTGGTATTGGTGCTGAGTGGCTTCGGGGTGTCCTGGTGTCAGACTAGGTGGGGAAACGGATCCGACCTCCTAAAGCACAGAGACCTCCTCCTGGGCTGCTGCTGCATCGGTGGACCTGGTGGTCGGCACAGGAAATCTAGTTTACAACGCACGCGTTACAACACGTGTCATTACAATGCATTTTTTACATTGCAAAATCCATTACAATGCATGTCATTACATCGCGTAATCCATTACAACGCATTCCCCAAAGTAACGCCCCAGCGGAGTTAGAATAGTAATGGCGTTGTAATGGATTATGCGTTGTAACGACGTGCTTTGTAATGGATTTTGCATTGTAAAAAATGTGTTGTAATGACACGTTTTTGTAACGCGTGCGTTGTAAAGTGTCATATTCGGTCAGCACATGGGTGAACTGGACATTGAGGTCAGTGGCTGCAGGGAAGTTGCTCCTTCACTTCAAGGGAGAGTCTGCCTGGTTTGCATAGTGCTGGCAGCCCTCCAAGGCTTTGGGAAGATGCACAGCTGCAGGACGAGTTGGGTCTTTGCAATTGGCGGGACAGAAGCAGGCAGGGTTTGGTGGCAAGTCCTCAGCTAGTCCACGTTTCATGCTTTTTTTCGGCTCTTCTTGGTCCTTCTTCTTTAGTCAGACAACCGGAGTTCCCTGTGTCAGGGGGCCATCTAAATATTGAATTTAGGGGCATTAAGGGGAGTAAACGGTAGTAGACAATGGGCCACTTACCCTGAGCGTGGGCTCTCACCTACAGGGGGGGCTCAGAAATGTGCCTATGGTGACTGGTTGGTCGATACCAGTCAGTCAGCACACTAGATAGTGGTAGGTTTTTCATGGGGCACTTTCCTACAGGTCTTGGCAAGAACCCCTCGGGACCCCATACCCGAGAGCTTTTATACCTAAACAGAACGTATCCAGTAACACAGACTGACCTCTGTTATTAAGAGAAGGGGTAAAAAAGAGTAGGAATGAAAGAGGGTGAGCATGTGGGGGCATTAGGAGATTCGGCTAGAGAAGAGGGAAATTGCCTGCCATATTCGAAAATCAACAAAAATGTTATTCAGTGTGTGCTCCCAAAAGTTTTACTCCATTTTTTGACCAGAAAATAACAAAAGTTTGGCAATATAGGAAGTTTCTACATTGAGTAACTAGATTTTATCTGTTGTCTTCTCTTTGCAATGAGACTTTAATTAACTCAAATGAAATGTCAACCGAAACTGACATTAGTTCCTGGGCACTTTGATAATGCTAGTACCTGGTTGGCTGAGAGTGATCTTTCACAAAGCAAATTGCTTGAAACTAAAATGTATATGCAGGTTGAAATAAGTTTCCTGTCAAACCAGATGAAGTCTGCAGGTGTAGAAGAGGCATGATCGAGTCCTTTCAGAATAGTGATATACTGTCCAAGACAGCTGATCCCTTTGAAGAAGTCAGTGAAAAAAGAGAGTAATGACATTTTGTTCCTAACTCTCATGTAGGAAAGTTTCAATTCTATTAAGGACGCGGAGGCGAGGATTATGCTTTTCTCTCTTCGCTTTATTCAACAGCAGCTTATTTTAAAAAACATTTCTTCAAGCTTCCACATAAAGCAAAGAAAAACTAACCATCCCAGAAGTCTCTGGGAATGACATCATATCACAACCAATAAGAGTCCAACAGTAGTTTTTTTCATGGCCAATCAGGGTCCACATGGCGATGTAACAGTCGTCTCTTTGCTATGATCCCCCTCTTTCTTCGCACGAGTCATGACACAGTGATGCTCCTACTGGTCCAATTTGGATCCATCTGAACCTGAGAATACAAGGGACAGATCCGGACTATTCTGAGAAAAGTAAACGTGTATCAACAGCGTACAGAAATAATTTACATTTGTCCACTTTAGATCCATAAATCATTTTGAAAACGCCACACTTACTTCTTAGGGCTGGCTTCTTTTAAGAATATTGACTTCTTGCTTGGTGGGATAATATTCGTCTCCGCGTCCTTAATAGAACTGAAACTTTCCTACATGAGAGTTAGGAGCAAATTTCATTCTATGCCGGGACCAGAGGCGAGGATTATCCTGGTTTAAAGCTTCTTAACCACCAAATGAGCCATATCCAGCACTGGCTTAAAATAGAACCTCCTAAAAAGTCGAGTCCGTCGACCAATCAGTGGCATTCATAATTGCAATTGTGGGTGGAGAGACCACCAAGTGCGTTTTTTATAGTGCAATTAGCAGTTGTCTTTCGCCTGGAGGGCGGTATTCTTCAGACATCAGTTCATATTCTTTGAGGCATTACAGAGAGTTTTGGGGAGTCAGAAAAGGCAGGGTATTCTATAACCCTCGTATTAGTCTTGGACCTTCCAGTCACTGTGCAAGATACCCCAGAGGGTGAAAAAATTCTGCCCATTATATCCAAGCATGCACGTCGGAGACTCTCCTGCAGGAGATTAAACATAGCAACATTGCCAACAACTCCTTTCGTGACAAAAACCTATTTGGTTGCCAAGAAAGAAACCGATTCAAAATGTATTCACATCTCACAGCACAGAATATCTTGGTGATCGCGGCAGTGAGAGCCTGATTCCTCAAAGCAGTCTACACACAAGAACATGCTCCCCCACCGGAGCGTCGTCTACCAGCCAATATTGTAGAGCGGAAGGTATTATTGGATCGATAGGCTAATCCTTCCATTGCAAGTCCTGCTAAGAAATTAGCCACCTGGACTACCTCGACGCCCAAGGGATCGAAACCCCGTCGCATACACCGTGTCCATCTGGTCCACGCTGACTTCTATCTTTTGATCGTGCTGTCCGCCCAGGCCTTGCCAAGAGGTTCTGAGCCGAGCTCGAAAGTCCCAGGAGCAACCATCGTCCCCGGTAATCCTCCACGCCATCAGCGTGAGTACGCCGTTGAGGACTAGCTGGTGGGGAATCTTGTCCGATTGAGAAGGAGATGAGGAAACCGGGGGAGTTGGATTGGAGAATCCCAGGAAAGTTCCAGTAGAACCGGAAACCACACTTGATCTCTAAATCGGGGTGATCAAAACCACCTCCACTTGCTGGTTCCTGACTTGAGCCGTTGTCCTAGTAATTATGGTGAACGGAGGTAAGGCATACCCTCTATCCTGAGCCCAATCCTGCAAAAAGGCATCTGTTGCTGCCCCCTGCGGATCCGGTCTCCAGCTGAAGAACCGGGGCAGCTGATGATCCAAGCGGGATGCAAAGAGGCCCCATTTCGCCTGTATGCTCGCAAACACTTCTGAGTCTATTTTCCACATGCTGGAGCCCCTCAGGTGGCAAGAGTGCCAGTCCGCTACCTGATTTTCCGAGCCCGGAAGGTATTCCGCCGTCATGGAGACCTGATGCTCCAGGCAGTATTGCCAAAAACCGGTCGCGAGGTCTGAGAGGACCTTGGAACGTGTACCTCCTAGATGATTTATGTATCTGACAGCCGATACATTGTCCATCTTGAGCAACACGCAAGATTGCGCTCTGTCTCTAGTTCAACATCGAACCGCAAAGGAGCCCGCTAGGAGTTCCAAGCAGTTGATGTGTAGCGATTGTTCTTGATGGGACCATGGTCCTCCCGTGGAAAAATCGCTGCAGCAAGCTCCCCAGCCGGTCCTGCTGGCGTCCAATTCTATGATAAGATCCGGGGCTTAACCGAAGATTGCCCTTCCGTTCCACACCTCCATGTGGGAGAGCCACCATGAAATCTCGTCCCTCACTTCGTCTGTGAGATCTACCATCTTGGAATACGTGAGACCCTTCCAGAGATGACTCATTGAGACAAGCAGGGCCCGATAGTGCACAGATCCTGGAAATATGGCCTGGATAGAAGAAGATAGGAGGTCTACAAGGTGAGCAATTTGCTGCAGCGAAGTGCGAGGCTTGGCCAACGTGTGGCGTAGCTTTTGCCTTATTTTTGTCATTTTCGGATTCGGAAGACTGAAGGTTGCAGTTACTGAGTTGATTGTAAAACCTAAGAAGGTTGCTGAATGGGACTTAACTAGAAGGGATTTCCTTTTGTTCATTACAAATCCCAAGCCCTCTGAGAGGTCCACTGCGGTACGCAGGTAGCACAGCAGTTAAGTGCGGGACTGAGCCATGATGAGCATGTTGGTCAGATAACGATAAGGCCGATGCCTCGCGCTCGAAGGTGTTCCGCCGCGGGTTTGAGATCCTTGGTGCACCAGGGAACCTAGGATAATCCAAGGGGAATACTCAAAAATTCGAATTCCTGTTGGCGCCACAGAAATTACAGGAAGCGCCGATGCGGTGGAAAAATCGGTATCACCAGATAAGCATCCTTGAGTTCTAGGCGGGCCATCCAATCGTAGGGCCGTAAGACATCTCAAAGGAGGTGGATTCCCTCCATTTTGAAATGGCGATATACCAACCATTCGTTGAATTCCCTTAGATTCATCACCTGCCATCGTTCTTGTCCACTAGACAGATATTGCTGACAAACCCCCATGAATAGCCGTGCGTTGGATAGAGTGTTTGGATAGTAAGTAATGTATTTCTGCATCTATGAGACCCATCTCTTTTGCAGAGAATTGAATTGGCCATTGTCTGGACCTGTGACAAGGAGTTCTGTAAAACTCTATCTGGAATCCTAGTGTGGTCTGCTAGACCCATGCATCTGATGTCCGTTCACGCCATTCTCTGGCGAAGCCAGCTAGCTGTCCTCCCACTTGTAGTCCGGAGAAAGGTTGTACACTCACGGGCATTATTGTTGGCCTCTTCCTCGGAAGCGCTGTCCTCTGGTAGGGTAGAAGTACGCAAAGCGCTTGGTCATGGTAGCCGTCACTGCGCCTGGAGCCTTGCCCTCTGGAGTAGGGTTTTGGGGGTACCCCGGCCGGCCGAGCCGCCCCTGCCACGGCTCACCCCTTGGAAAACCCGAGGGGAGAAAACCTTTTGTATTGAGGTCTGGGCCTTCTCAAGGGAGGTAAAAGTATTTACAAATTTTACCAGTTCCTTGATGAAAGGTTCCCCAAATAATCCTCCCTGGGCCACTGCCCCTGCCTCCGACGCGGCTAAGGATCCAAGTTTCGGGTCCACCTTGATAAGCGGCGACCTTCTGCGCGCCGTGGACAGTGCGCAGTTGGCATTACCTAAAAAGATAATTACCCTCTGCGCCCACCCCAAGACAGGTTCTGGGGAAATAAAGGCGCCCGAAGACTTTGCATCCTCTGCCATGTCAAGGATCTTTGTCAGGAGACCCACTGCATCCAGAAGCTTATTCTGGCAAGACCGCCCGGACCGATCAATTCCCTTCTTCGGATTCATGACGAACTTTGCCAGGAAAGTGGCCATTTTTGGATCAAAGTCTGGTGTCCATGCCACTTTTCCCTCCAACGAAGGTCTGGGGCATTCTGCCTTGAGGCAGCTGCGTGCTTCTTTTTCAAGTGGCTTACGCAGTCGGTTGGCCACATATTGTGCCACCTTATCACATGGGACCCATTCTGCCGAACGGGGGTGCAAAATCTGATCCGGGTCTAACATATCAAACAGAGTGGCCTCTACTGGTACCTCAGTATGGGTGGGGGATCGCCGCAACGGCCAGGATGAACCTACCTCATCATCCAAGGGATCATAGTCCTGAAAATCTGGGGATGATGGGTGGGGTCCATTGTCTGTGGCTCGGGCTCCGCAGTAGGCAGGGACTTGGCTATAAAGGCTTGCCTTAGGCGCTCAAAAGCGTCAACATCTACTCCTTCCTCTCTAGGGCGTTTAGCTGGTGTAGTGTCAGAGGGGATTGGTTCTGGTGGGGTAGTCGTTGGATTACTTGTGCTAGGAGCTGGCTGGAATCTTTTTGCACATTCCCACGCTATTAACTGGGTCAGGCGCTCTTCCATGGGGGCTTTGGCTTAATCTACTGCTCCGTAGAAGTCGTCATCCCATGGGATACTATCCAAAGGATCCCCATAACCCTCTTCAGAGGCTTCCATGTCTACTCTTTATGCAGGAAAAAAGGTGAACAGGTAAGAATAAGGCTCACTCTTTGTTAATGTCTTTAACGTTACCTCCCACATAGGTAGGATTTTAGCACAGCTACAGGCTGTTTCTATCGCTGAGTTTCAGTGCATTCATTTGGGTGGGCCAAGCCGCACAATCTGGGTATTTCCCCAGGAACACTGCTCCCCTGGTGCTGTTTATGGTTGGGGAATTTTTAGGTCTCGCGACCTGTCAATGCGCATGCGCATTGAGCGGAGCGAGACTATAGGGGCTTAAACAGACTTTAACTAACTGGCGATTTGATGCTGTGCCCGTGCGCTTTTAGGTCAATGCGCAAGCGCATTGACCTAAAATGCGCGTGCACAGCATCAAATCGCCAGCCATCTGTTCCCCAGCAGCTCTTCCCGCTCCGCCCCACAAGCTTCCCCCAGGGTGCGCTCTGCCTGAGCCGCACTCCTCCCACACCTTTGAAGTGAAGCTTAGCTTCACTTCAAAGGCCCCTGCTGCTTCACACTATTCACTCTCCCTCATCGCCGCTCTCCCCGCTCCGCCCCCTGCTGCGGCCGTGTCGCATTTCTCCTCCCCCCCACCCCACAGCAATGCCCTCCGTCTTGTTTTTCACTGTCTCTCTCGCTTTTCTCGCTCTCTGCCTCCTATTTCTCTTCTTTTCTGTCATCGTCATCTTTCTTTCTATCTCCATTTCCTCCTTTCTCTCATTGTTTTCTTTCTAGTTTCCAGCGTCTCCTTTTGGTCTCATTGTCCTCTCTCTCCCTTCTCAACCTCTTTCCTCTCCCCCTTCATTTCTTTCAATCTCCATATCTCTCTCCTCCTCACCTCCATCTCCTCTCTGTTTGTCATCCTCCCTCTCTTACACATACAAGCTTGCACGCATAAGTCCTACTCCGTTTTATTTTACACTTCTGCCGAGTACTAATTTAGTTCGCAAAAATACTTGTTTTACTAACTATCGTTTGAAAAGCCTGCAATTACTGCACGTATATTATATATTTGCCGTACATTATTACGGTTATAATTACTTGCCTGTCATGTGCCGCTCTAAATCTGTCATAAAATATTTAAACAAACTATAACTGCGTATAAAATAAAAAACAACACTTCTTTCACTTGAGCAGCGAGCTTCAGTTCGGCTCTGGAAGGATCTCCCTCTAATAGACCCCGCAATACTTCCTGTAATCTGGTTACCGTGGGGCACGGAGGACACTCGTAAACACCTACTAGCATGTGCTGTTGTAAAACAACGTGTGTTTTGCTTCAAAATTCCGCCATGCCACATTAATTCCTTTTCTGCTTTGTTCTTTAGCACAACTGTTAAAATTGTCTTGGGGGAACTTTAATGACTGTGTCTCTGGCACCGTGTCTGCTTTACCAGTCACAAGCATTATCACATTTACAACTCCCTCCCCCCCCGCATACTAGTAAACTTAACAAATGTGCCCATTATATATATAATCTCTGCTCTTGTACTTTAAATAGGGGTCACATTTGCAAAAGTTAGAACTATTGGCATTGTAAATGACAAAGCTATTAATCTCGCTATTTTCAAAAGCAACACATGAATAAAAAAATTGTCATTTACAATACCAATAGCTCAAACTTTCCTAATGCGAGACCTATTGCATTGCAAATGCTTGTTAGCCTGGGGACCGTGTTCCATGAGTGACCCTCGCAGTCACAAACAGATCGGCAGATAAACGGCCCGTTGGGCAGCACAGCAAGTACAGACCTTGATTCCAAGGTGATCACAATTAAATATACAGACCTTTTTGAAGGGGCGTCAGTCTCCCAGGCAACAAGGCTGTTGGCGGTATCGACTCCGTACCTGCTCGGACTAGCCAGTTGAAACTGACAGGAATCGCATGTCAGGAGTAGAGAAACCGCCAGAGTTGCCCGTCCCCTAGTGGGCGGAGGACTGCACTGCGGCGCAGCACTGACTATTGCGATCGTTAAGGAGTGAGCAAAGCTCCCGCAATCATGCAATTTACCGAACACACCGCTGTACAATCAAATAAATAGCAAGAACATCAAGCTGCATATGTGTAATACTCGAAAAGCCCCACAAGGACAGTGGAAAAGAAAGCGCACTTAACTGGGGGCAGCGAAGAAAGAGGGGGATCAGAGTAAAGAGAAGATTGTTACATCGCCATGTGGACCCTGATTGGCCATGAAAGGAACTACTGTTGTGACTCTTATTGGTTGTGATATGATGTAATTCCCAGAAACTTCTGGGACTGTTAGTTTTTCTTCACTTAATGTGGAAGCTTGAAGAAATGTTCTTTTGTTTTAAAATAAGCTGCTGTTGAATAAAGCGGAGAGAAAAGTATAATCCTCGCCTCTGGTCCAAACATAGAATTCTTGAAGTTAAGGTGAGTCTTGGTGATGCTGAACAAGTTCAGGATTATCAGTTTTTTAGTGTTGCTCTAAAAGTTATAAAAAATATATTACCCGTCCGATGTGGCCAGGCCTTAGAGGTAGCCCCCTTCTTGGCCCACCGTTCCCTGAAGCCTGCCAACACATTGCTCCTGAACCTACTGACAAGGCTCTGCTATGGGCAGTCCTCTAAAATATAGAGTTTGCCCAGGGCTTTCCCCAGTACCAATACCAATAGCACCAACAGGACTAACCAGAGAGTAAAAGAGGCCAGGGCTTGCGGAGTAAGAAGAGCCATTTCCCTAAAGCCGTCAGACTACAGATAAAAATCTAGAACCCACTCCCACCAAACATTAGGAAAATTCCAAACATGGCAACATTCAAGAGGGAAGCGAAGATCTTCCTAATGAGCAAGTTCCTTCCGTAGGCAAGACTGTTCATCACCAGCACCATGATATAGGTGTTACCAATACAGAACAACAATGTATGTAAAGATAAAGTCACCAGTTATGCTGAGAATAATCTTCAACGGTACTGTACTATCCGGGACTCGTTTTTGATGTAGAAATCACGGAAAAAGACACATCTGAACCATTTGTATAGAAATACTGTTACACCTGTACAATAATCAGTTCCAAACAATTGTTATTTGATACCGAGAAGATAGACATGCACAGGAATATTATATATGTGTATATATATATATATATATATATATATATATATATATATTAGGTTAATGCTGCTATACAAGCTGTATCTCAAACCTACCTCATGTCAATGTGAAAAGCTTTGCTATACAAGCTGTATCTCAAACCTATCTCAGGTAACTGTAAAGCGCTCTGATACCCAAGGGTCACGTCTGCGCTCTATAAATAAAATAAATAAAAGGGACAACCTATTTTGCCAGCAGAACCTAAGTATAGACATAAATAACACCCATTCATTCTCCAGGCTACAAAGTAGTCTCAAAACCATAAGTAGCTGGCCAGGGTCAAAAATGAGTATTGTGAAGCTTTTCAACAAGGGAAGTGCAGCAAACCATAATATTAAAAACGTCTTCAAGATAAATTAACACCTTCCGTCATGGTGGGTGTGTGTGTCGGACGGCCGGGGGCCATCAAATTTGCGCATGAGTCAAATTCGCCTGCACTGCGGTGGAATTTGACTCACATCGAAGAGGGTTAAGTGAAACTTGTCCAAAATAAAAACATTAGGTATGCACTCAAATTGAGAAATATTATAATATCCATTAAAGCACAGAGGTAACAAGCCTGCTTACAATATTCTGGTAAATAAATATTGAGTGTATGCAAGCCTGTGCACAAAGCAAGTATGAGTTAGACTTGAACTAGAGTACAGAGAAGAGCATTAAAAAGATAAGAAAATATAATGTATCTTTTAGATAAAGAATTGAATGTGGCAAAAGTGTGATGCTTGAGTGTACATTTGAAATGTAAAATAGTATTTCATACATTGACATGGAACCACTTAATTGGAGGCGAAATAATACATCAGATAATGAAATGCATGTGTGTGAAATGTAATCTTATCTTGGCTAATCAAAGAGGTCATTGACAAAATCTCAGAGCAATTCCTGAAGGGGGTTTACCCTCATAAAGAGTTTAAAGACAGCTGCGTTCCCAAGCAGACCTAAACAACACAATGAAGCAGCATGGTGTTTGTTGCTAGACATATGACATTTAGTGGATAAACTGCGTGTAATCCTAAAAGTATGATGCTTACTAGCAAGTAGAACAGTCGTCATGCATTAAATCATGGATTCATGCTTTATATTTTGACCATTGCCAATATTGCTAAATGTATGTTCTGTACTTCTGTTTTACACGAACAACAAAAGTAGGTGTTGTTGGCTGTGCTCATGGGGTTCTTTGTTGACTGCATGTTCCTGACCTTTTAATTAACAGTTAATAGAATGATTATGCGCTTATAATTGGGGAATTTGAATTCTGTTCGTTTTTAGGATCAGTTGGAGTCTTTCTGTAACAAAAGGAATATTCTGCCACAGTTCTCCGCTGAGCAGATGATTAGTGTAACATGGCTATCCCTGCTATATGTGCTAATGGTGATTTCTTATTCCTTCAGGAGGCAGATGGCACCCTGGATTGTATCAGCATGGCCCTTACGTGCACCTTTAACCGGTGGGGCACCCTTCTGGCGGTTGGGTGCAATGATGGCCGCATTGTCATATGGGATTTTCTAACTCGTGGAATTGCTAAAATCATAAGTGCACACATCCACCCTGTCTGCTCACTCTGGTAAGCACTGTGTACTCTGATGTCTGGGATTGGGGCTGACAGGGCTGGTACCGTGAATTAGGGACTGAGCACTAGTCTGTGAGTTTAGCAGTCACCATCCAGTAAACTTACATTTTAGTGCATGGGGTCCACAAGGCTGAGATTGGAAAGATATTGAAATGTTCTTTTAGTAGTACATATTTAAAGAACCAAGTGGGCTGCTGCAAAGAAAGGAAATACTGGGGGAAACAACTAAAGAAAGGTCTATGGGGGAGGATTTCCACATAAAGAAAGTTGTAAGTTTCACTTTCACATACCTGAAAAAAACATAGCAGTTGTCTAAAAGATTATCAACGTGAGTCGGTGGTCTCTAGTTTTTTTTAAAAGGATATTTTTGGGTATTTTAATGTTTTCGTACAAGTGTAGGAAAACTGTAGGATGCTTGCACTTGTAACAAAAAACATACATTTACTTTTTTTCTGCAAGATTGGACTGAGTTTTTCAAATTCTGGAATCTATTAGGTCTGGCTCATCGGACATCACAAGCTGTCTGGTTGCGATAGACCTATTGTGGACATACGAATAACATACTGCTTGTGCTTACAATTGGTTGACCACTGCTAGCTTCTTTATCAATCCCTTGGAGCATACCCTCTTTACTGTCCTTTTGAGTGGCTGACTCATATTTTTTCTCACTAAGACAAACTCACTAAGAGGAAGTGAAGCCGGCATGCTTTGACCTAAGAGTAGCAAGGAAATGGTATTGAATATAAAGCCAACCAATGATATGCAATGGGCGGGCTCTAAGCCCTCTGTAGTGAACATTGCGTCATTCTACTGGCGTGCACATGCATTGTGTCAGTGCGCCTTTTTTTTTTCTTTCCCCCGTTGCTGCACAACATCGGTAAAACGTATTGAAGCATGAGACCTATTGGTCTTTGCCGATGATTTAAAAAATGTTTTTATTGATATTAAGAACTATTGTTCTATCTATAGACTGTTCATAAAAGTGATTAAAAAATAGTTAAATAGGGAGACCATGTTTTTTTATCCACAAAATTGTTGAGTTCAAATGCCTTTTCATTTCATTGTTAGTATTTTGTAGAAACAGATGTTTGAAATCACCATGTGTTAATCCAGCATGTCCAATTAGTAGTGGGATTTAATAACTTGTGCACATAGCCATCAGATTATCTACATGTGGACAGAGCTGCTTATTTATTTTTGCTGGTTTGGCATTTTGTAGATCACCAGTAACAATGTGTTCTCCAACCCTGAGGTGGGCATAATTGTGGGGCACAGTGTTAAGATAAAAGATCGATTAAGAGGCATGGCTAGGTATGTTAAAAGGTTTCAAAGAAATTCATAGAAAGAACAGTCTGAATGCGTGATAAGAGTCCTGAGTGTCCTGGAATAAGGATGGGACAGCAGGAAGAGGCCTTAAATGCTTATGCCGCATTGAGGTCATATCCTGAACAATAGTCTTATTAATCCTTTGAAGTTCAAATGGACAGAGTATGGGAACGGGACCAAAGCTGGAGGGGTACAGAAGTGAAGATAGGGAGAGAAGTGGGTAGGAAGCTTTAAAAGGAATAGAAGTAAAAACTGGGTCGGAAGAAGTGCCATGAGGAAACTTGAAAACAGAAATGGAGAGAGAGGGAGAAATGGGTATATAAGAAGCAAAGGAAGTTGTCAGCAGTGACAGTAAAGGCGAGGGATAGAAATTGAAGCAGATTTGTTTTTTTCAGTTTTCTATTTTTTTTATTTAGCTATTTCAGAATTTCTGTGAAAATAAATGTGAGCATGTAGAGTTAGCATATATGGTGGAACTTCTGAAGTGCGTAAAATTACGTAAATGGTGTGCCTAATGCAAATTAAGGATGCAAACAGGTTATGAGATGTGGCACCTGTGTGTGTCCTGATGCACTCCTGATTACTAAGATTGACAAAAGAAGATTATACAGACAATGACTATTGTTGATTTTATTCCTCACTGCATGTAAAGCTTCATACACAATGTTATAACAATGCCTGACAGAATTTTTAAAAAAAATGAAAACTTTGGTGGAGATGGGCAGGATGCGGTTGGTCACAATAAAGCAGAGGAAAATAAATAATATAATTATCCAGTTATTTAAATGGTGCTGGAGTTTGCTTTCAATTTAGGAAAAGAAAGACTCAAAGAGATAAAGTGATTATCTGGCACACTTTGTTGTTAACAACATAGCACAGGGAGTATGAGTTCTGGTGTTATGATTTTACAGGCGAGACTTGAAACACAAAAGCAGTTCTTGAGAGTAGAAGAAGCATAATTACAAGGCAGGGGTTGTCAGTCATTTGAATAACTTTTTCTATTTCTAGGTCTTTTGAAGTCCTGTGTGTAAAGCCTATTAATTTACCCTTAAGCCTGTTTGATTGGTGTATTTAGCTTCTCAGAAATTGTTTGTCAAAGATTGTATGCAGAAGTTTTATTTTTTTCACTTTCAGCTGGAGTCGTGATGGTCACAAATTAGTCAGTGCATCCACAGATAACATTGTGTCTCTCTGGGATGTGCTGTCTGGAGACTGCGATCAGCGATTCCGATTCCCCTCTCCCATCCTAAAAGTCCAGTTTCATCCTAGAGACCAGTAAGTGCCTTTGTTACAGACAATCATAGATGTTTATTTTAGACTTATGGACTTGGAATTCAGTGCAAAATGGAATGTGCTTCTCCGCTCTCTTGTTGCTCGCAGATATGCCTGTGTGAAATGCATCATGTATAAAGGGGGAGGGGACTTTAAAAGGAGGGAATTGTTTTCGGAGGCAAGAGGGACATTTTAAGAACCCTATGTATCACTTTATTTAGTCATTTATTTCTACAGTGTAGACTTCAGCCCAGCGAAATCTTGCAACTAGGAAAGGAACAACAGGGAGATCGAGGCAAAAAAAAACACCCAGAAATAGATGACGACTGTAGAGGTTAGCAAAACAGGAAGGTATTGAGCTTTTTGCGAAATAGCACAAAGTTGGATCTAGGCTGATCAAGGATGTTCCAGAGTTTGATCTGCATTGTCCTTTTTTTGTATTGGGGAATTTTAAGCTAAGATAAGGAAGCACAGTGATTGATATGGAGCAGAGGTCTTCAAACTTTTGAAGGTTGAGCCCCCCTAGCTGAATTTCTTTAAATGTCGGGCCCACCCACCACCTGACAGAAATTTCTGGAATCTGGTACACTACATAATCGACCGCCACCCGCATATCCCTGGCCATATCCGGCAAATAATGTTCAAAACAATGAGTATTTCCTCCTTCTCCATGAATTCCCTCACTACCACTCACCAACAATGCACCTCATCTCTCTATAGCACCTTTCTGGCAAACATATAATTTTTTTTATAGTGCTACTCATAGTTTCATCATACTTAAGGGCATATGTACAAGCACCTATAGACACCACACCGTCACTTTTTACGACGTTGTGGTGGCGATAGGCGCATTGCCGTATTTAAACGGCGGAGTTAAGCCACTTAACTTGGCTTAACGCTGCCTTGTAAATAAGGCCCTCTTTCATACTATGCTTAGCGTGAAAGGGTGGGCAGTGGGTGTTGCAGTGGGCGTTCCACTGCAACAGGCACTGATTTTGATGGTGCGCCCTATTTACGAGGGCAGCGTAAAAGTGTGGCAGCGTTAAAATTAAGTACAGGAAAAACCTGGTCTTAAGCTGGCGAAACTTGGAGAAATGCATTATTTCTCCTCATTTTTGATTCATCCATGTGTGCTGCCTTGTGCAGCACATATGGAAAAAGCAAAATGCCTTGTATTTGTACTCTTTAAAAAAAAAAAAAAAAAATCCATTTTGTGATTTCTGTGTGTGCTGCATTAAGCAGCACACATGGAAGTGAGACAAATGGAATTTAAAGATTGTTTATGTACAGGAAGGTCCCCCTCCTGAACATAAACAATATTTTCCCTGCACCCAGACACCCTTGCACTATGGCGCAATAGTGTCTGCATTGTCGCTACAATGCTAAGTGTAGCGCCAGCGCAGGAGAAACGCAAGGCTGCACCATATTGTTGTAAATATGGTGCAGACTTCCGTTTCTGAAGTGGCGGAGAGAGGCTTTAACCCATGACTGCTAACGCCTCACTCCGTAACTTCATTGAACATCTGCCCCTCAGTTCTTTGATCTGCATGGTACACCTTCTTTGTAGCAGGCACATTAACCCTCTGTGCTGTGAGGGTGGCAGGAGTGCTCATGTGAGTGCACAGTGAGGTATGCAACCATGTGAGAGTAGGGTAAGTGGAGTGACTGCAGGGTGACTGAGGTGACCATATGAATTTGGGTCTGCATGTTAGTGCAGAGTAGGACTAATGAATGCATGGTTAGTGATGGGCTTGTTTAAGTGAGATTGCAGATCAAGCAGTGAGGGGGACAGGTGAGTGAAGTGTCACATGAGTGCAGGGTGTGTAGTGTGCTTGTGTGGCTACAGGTTGAGGTACAGGAAAAACCGCGGAAGTGCATTGTGAGAGCAGAGTGATCACTGAGTGCAGGGTGAATGGTGTGAGTGCATTGGGGTCAGTATGAGGGAATTGTGATCGCTGTGAGTGCAGGGTGAGCATGAAAGTGAAGGGCGAGAATGAGGAGCAAGTTGTCTGAATGCAGGCTGCATTCCCAGACACTTGCAGTAACTCAGCATGCTATTGACGGCAGTGCAGGGTTTCAGATATGTTAAACTATTGCTGTTGCAATTATGGCATTAACCACGGATCGAGGGTGGAGGAAATAAATACTGGGCTGATCTTGCAACAAATTTTCAGTTTTATGATTAGGGTTGCCAGCTCATTATTTTGATGTCCCAGGTGGTATAAAAATAAGCAGTCACCTAAAGCTCTATTTTCAGCACTTATCTGTGCATACTCTGAACAGCAAATATAAATAGAGAGCACTTTAAATTGTGTTTTAGGGTTGCCTGAATGATATGACTGATATTAAAAGGGAATAAAGACGGAAAAGTCACATCATAAATGAATACATACTTCTTTATAACCCATATTTAGTGTCAAGAGAATCAATTTGCAGGCTGTTTAAAAAAAACTGACTGGGATTTGTCTTTTGGCAACTTAAAAGTCCTTTTAGCCCTGTGATCATTGTGCTCCTGCCAGTGTAATTTAAAAAGCAACATTGTCGCCTTTCTGGGAAGAGCTGTCCCTCCCTGGACGGGGTTAAATTCCTAGAGCTGAAATGCTTCAGCTGCAGTGGGAGGAAGGAAGCCTTCCCTGCTAAAACTGAAAGCAAGTAACGGACATTAATTTAATCTGCAGTGTGAGGCAAGGAGTCTCTTCTGCTCTGAAATAGTCGCTTTCAGTTTTAGAAAAGGGGGCTCCTTGCCTCCCACTGCAGCTAAAGCATTTCAGCTGTAGGAATTAACCAGGATAGCGCCCCCCCCCCACCCCCCCAAACCCAGTGTGTGGCAGCCTGGATGAGACAGCTTCCCGTGCACACAGCCGTGAGTATTTCACAGGTCTTTAAAAGACCTTTTTTCTTGTTAATGAGGCTTTAATGGCTATCACCCCTTCTTCTGGCCCCTGCAGCTCCACTCTGCCGTTTGTTTCTTTATTCAGTAGAGGACAAAGGTGAGATTTACGGAGGAGTGCGCCCCCCCCCCCTACCCCCTGAGGCGGTGTCGCGCGCCCCACAGATTGAAGAACTCTGAGGAACTGAAAGTGGATGCATTGCTTTACCGGAAGCCAGTGTATCATACAGCAGGCATCAGGCACATGATCAAATTTCTTCTGAAATGCAGCTAACTATACTATCATGATCTGGATTCTCTGTAGTGTGTTGAGTTGACTGAGACCAAGAAAAATATGTTAAAAGTAATACATGTGAAAAAGTAATCAGGGAATCAACTTTAAAGGAATGCAACTCTGAAGGAAGAAATAGCAAGATCTTTTTCACGGGAATGAAATAGCTTAAAACAGAACTTATGAATGTGGCCGCCAAACGACAGTTCATGATCAACACAGACTCCCACATTTCTCACATTGGGAGCAGGAACAGGCTGGTTTCACGTGGAGTCTGGCCACTAGTAGTCAGACCAAACCAAGTGATCTTCACCAAGGATCAACATTTTTGTTTTGTTGCCATTTCGTTTTAGGAAGTTGGAACCCGTCCATCCTTATAACCACCCATAACCACCTTTGAAGGGCGGTTATGATATCTAAGAGATGTTTTCTACACTCAAAAGCAGTTGAGTGTCTCCTCTGTAGGACAGTACCTGAAAATGAAAGTTCCTAAAAAGCTCCCTTGAGACCTGGACATAAACTTTAACTAGAATTAATCCGAGATCTGAGACGCTGGAGAACTCCAATTCTTGTCATCTTTTCTTTAGAGTAAAAAGTGTGCATGATTTGGTGGACAGCAGGGTTGAATGAGACTTCCTGGCTGCAGTCCGTGCAAAAGGATCTGATTTATTTGAGGGCTTGACCTAATAGACCCGGTATTGTCATACGTTCAGCAATAATGGTGTGGTCAACTGTATCAAATTATGTGAACATATTGATGAGCAGGAGGCCTGAAGGAAGATTAATATTGCTTGTGTTCTTCAGTATTGGTGCATCTTTCATAAATTCACATGCTTGAATCATTCCCTGTCGTCGAAGTTGGAGTCACACTGTACCATTGTAAAGCAGTATGTATCGGTATAATAGGCTGTAGGTAATTCAGAGTCCGCTTACTAGCCTACCTATGTCCTTTTTAAAAGAGGACCAACGTCGAGCAATGACCAATCAGGTGACCGCACCCTTTGAACACTCCCAGCAGAGGCATCTTCTCTCAGATTTTCACTGCATGTCGTGTGCGATGGGGTCTCCCTAAGCTCTGCTCAGTTCTTCAGCTTTGGTGATTTCCAAATAGATTTCACACTGTTCCAGTATGTCAGAACTTGCCAAGAAAGGACTCTTTAGACCTTATGCCATCTGTGCTAAGAAAAGGCTTCATTCTGAAGATCCACATATTGCCTTTATCCATCCCACAAGGTGAGAGACTACAAAATATGCAAAACGTTTCTACTAAAACCGTCCGACTGTGAGGAAAGGCTTTTACTATGGTTGCAGAAACTGTAATCTAAAAGTGACGTTGTTTCTGAGGTGGAAAGTAGTGAATGTTCTACTTCGTTACAGACCTCCAGAGGCAAAGGTCTCTCCATGAGTCCCCTCAAAGAAGCAAGAAAGCCTTTACAAAGACCCACCAACGATCTGCACAAGGCTCGTTTCATAAGGGAAATAAAGGACTTCCATAGACTCTAAATCTGAACCTTCAACTCCATCTACAGCGCTGCCATTGAAACCTAGATCCTCCTCTGAATTAGTTTAAAAAAAGAGCAACCTAGCATGCAAAACGTCGACGACATCAACGCTATCGTAACCATCCTCAAGGGCACCTAAGATCAAGATATTGACTACAGCTGGCATATCGTTGATACTCGCTGTCGATAATCATGCCGTCAATGACTTTCATGTTGACAATGCCCACTCCGTCGACAATGTCGAAGACGACCCCATCCGTGTTAGAACCCCTGTTGACGACGGCCTCTGCAGAAGTCCTCATTGTTGTTGTCGAGATTGAAACAGAAGAGGCCACCAATGTTAGGTTTGACCACACCATCAACGCTGCCGTCGACTACCTCGTCAACAAGACTTTTACCATATCCAGAAAGGTTTCATCCTGAATGCACATCCCCTAGTATGGTATCCCCACTACCACCCAGCCACTTGTTGGATCTTGAAGATTCAGAGGGCAAGAATCAAGGTCTGTTTGGTGCAGCTCACAGCCCTTTGGAGTTGCACTTGAAGTATCCAGATAAACAGGTTCATAATAATCCTCTTTATCAGGTTCATCAATATGTTGTGCAGTACCATCCATATGCTCCTCCGCCACCACCACTAGGCATGGTCCAGGTTCCTGTTGCTTTAGTGCAAGATCTGTGAATCTTGCTTCAGGATTACTACAAGCGCTTTTCAACACCAGCTGAAGCGTAACACCCACCTGCAGTGTTATCTATGTTTGCACCCAAGTCGTTGGACCACATGCTTCCTCCACCTACTCGAAGAATGACGACACAATCTTGCATCCCCATACCTCCTTGGAGAATCCCTCTACTACAGATGATGCTGATGACTGGGATAGAGAAGAAGGTGAAATAACAGACAATCAAACTGTTACCAACGAATGGGGCGATTACCTTATCCCTCCACCTTCACCATCACAATCAAGTAGATTCTCCACTGGAAGATATTGGTGGTTTTCATACGCTAATGGAGAGAGCGTCTAAATGTTTCCAGCTCCCCATCACTGTCAAACAGTCGGATGGCTTTCTGTATGATTTCAAATAGCGATCCAGAAAAACTGTCAGAGCAATACCAATTGTAGATTATATTATCTTTGTGGTACTTCTACCTGTTCTGCTGTCCGCGCCAAGATGCCTTATCAGTGTCAATATTTTGGAGGAAGGAGTGAAAATAATGAAGACATCAGCCATTGCCACTGCTGGTCTTGCTAGGATTGTCAACAAATATAAGACCTCAGAGGATTTGCTTGCCTGTTTGATAGCACATCAAAAACCTGATTCAGTTATTACCCAAGCTGCACTACTCTGATCTAAAAATCCTTCCACCCAAATCTCTACTCCGTCTGACAGGGAGGGCAGGCGCCTTGATAAAATCGTTAGAGATTTACAATATTGCCAGGTACAACTGTCCTTGCAGCAAATTCTCTGGCTGTTCTGAGGTGATAAGATCACCAAATGTAGTTGGACATCACACATACTTAGATTTCTTCCCAGAAGACAAAAAACTGAAGATACACGATCTTGCAGGCAGGCAAAAGATCAGCATCTGAAATCATTGACTGCGCAATGGACATTGTATCCATAGGTTTCTGGCAATTGGCAGGATCAGCTGCCCTTCAGCGCCAGGGTTGGCTCAAAGCCACATCATTCCAACCTGGAGTTCAAATTAAAATCCTCGATACACCCTTCTGCGATTCTTTATTCGATAAGCATGTTGATGACACCCTACAGGCTATAAAGTCTGACACTGAGACAGCTCGATCCCTAGGAACTCACCAGTTCCGTAAGAACCCTTTTCACAGAGCTCGTGGTTGAGCAACATACTCTTATTAAGAAGGAAACCAGAAATATCAACTAGTCTTAGCAGCAGCCCTTTCAGCCCATCTATCAACAGCATCCGACTTGTCGAGCACTGACGTCAGCAGCCTATTCTAAGCCAGAATTTTCCCAATGCCTACACCAATGGAGAAAAATCACTCTGGACAAGTGGGTCCTAGACCTCCTCGTGTATGACCATACCCTGGAGTTCATTCAGGTTTCATCTCATACTCCACCTACAAAACTCCTCCCATCTCACCTTCATCTTCTTTGAAAGGAGCTATTGGCTATCTTGTCAAAAGGGGCCATAGAACATGTTCCACACTCTCAGAAAGGAAAGGGGCTTTACTCCCATTTTTTGGTGCCCCATTCTGGATCTCCCGAAACTCAGCAAGTACCTGAAGAAGCTATATTTCCCTGTGATGACCCTCTAGGAAATTCTCTTCCTTCTAAACCGCTGAGATTTTCTAACCAGCCTCCATCTCCAAAATGCCTATTTCCATGTTCCCACCGACCCAAGGCATCACAGATTCTTCAGATACACAGTGCCTGGCACCCCAGATATTTACAAAATGTCTCTCCCCAGTGGCGGTCCACCAGCGCCAAAAATGCCTTCAAATTTCCTATATCTCGACGATTGGCTAATAAATGCTCCATCCTTCCAGCAAGCATCGAGGGATACTTCCACGTGTCTTCAACTCTTTCAAACCCTGGGGCTTACGCCAACTTCCAGAAATCTGTCCTTTCTCCTTCAAAAGAATAACCTTTCTGGGAGCAACACTAGACACATTGTTAGACAAGACATTCTTGTCCGTAGACAGGTAACCAAAACCTTCCTTACTAGCCCGCTCTCTTTCAAAAAGAAAGTGCGCTTCAGTTTGCCTGGTCAAGTCTCTACTCGGCATAATGTCATCAGCCATTCTCCTAGTGCCTCAAGCTCATCTTAAAATGTGACCTTTCCATGAAGAACTTGATGCACAGTAGCTCCAAGTGAAAGGGCAATTCGACGATATCATTCAGATCACCCCAGTGATGAAAACAGTTCTTCCTTGGTGGACAAGCTCCGGCAATCTCTCTGCAGTACTGCCATTCCATCCTCCCATTTCGGTGTACGTTATTACAACAAATGCTTCTGTAGAAGGGTGGGGAGCTAACTTACAAGAACTTCAAATTCAGGACAAATGGACTCCAAAACAGTCCAGGATGCATATCCGCTTCATAGAGCTCAGCGCAATCTCACTGGATCTCCAAGCCTTCTTGCAGAGAATTCAGGGAGTCATCCTTGTTGATAAGAACAGACAACTCGACAAGTATGCAGAAAGCTAGTTACAAGATCAAGCGTTCTTTCTCAAGAATCTCAAACTATCTGGTAATGGGCGCTACAACATCAAGTGATCATGAGAGCAGAACATCTTCCAGAAGAGCACAACTCTCTAGCCGGTAGCTTGAACAGAACGACCCAAAGTTGTCACGAATGGGAACTGAACCAACTCGTTCTGGACGCCATATTTCAATGATGGGGCAAGCCCAAACAGGATCTTTTCGCATCTGTGGAGAACAAGAATAGCTGCTTTTACGCCAGCAGGTACCGTCAAAAAGGGTCTGGGGGAATTCCTTTTTGATGCAGTGGTCCGGACCTTGTACCTATTTCCCCCCCCCCCCCCTCCCTCCCCGTCCTCCCACCCGATCCCTCTGGTCCCCAGGCTTCTCAGGAAAACGAACAGGGAACCATGCCGGTTAATACTCATTGCTCCACGATGACCCAGGCAACACTGGTTTACGAAGCTTCTCTTGTTGTTCGAGGACAACTGAACTGAAGCCGCAGGTGGACTGGTTGTCAATAATATATAAATAATAATAAATAATCCTGTATTTGTAAAGCGCACAGCTACCAATAGGTTTCCTGGCGCTGGGGGGCGTCAGGAAGATTAAGCAAGCTATTGCCCAGTGTCACATGGTCCCCTGCCACCAGTGCCGGGGATCGAACAGTGATCCCGAGCGTCCGACGTCAGTCACCCTGGCCGCTGCGCCACACCTCTTCCACAATGAACAACAAGCAGGTCCTTCATCCAGGCAAACATTTTCTGAATTTATCAGCCTGGCTCGTGAACACCATAAGCTCCAGCACCTAGCTATTCCAGAGGCTTGTAAGAGTATCCTTGCATAGGCCAAAGCTGACTCAATCAACAAAACATATTGCCGCAAATGGAAACGATTTTGTCTGTGGTATGAAAAATCGAATGTACATCCTATCACATCGCCTCCAGAACAGGTGTTACCATATTTCCTATCTGTAGCCAGATCCGGTCTGGCGCATTCCTCTATTAAAGTGCATTTAGCTGCTATTTCAAGGTACAGGCAAACCTTGAGGTTTTCTTCCTTGTGGTCTCACAGATGAATCGTCCAATTTCTTAAAAGACTATTCAAAGCATATCATCCAATAAAGTCACAGCCACCTGTATGGCAGCTTAACACTGTACTATCACAATTGATGAAAAGTCAATTTGAACCTATCCACAGGGCTGAGCTAAAGTTCCTTTCTTGGACAGTGACAGCGGTACGAGTGAGGAGGATTGGCCCATTTGCTTTGTTCGACGGAAGGGAGCAGCAATCAACAGCAAATCCCTTTGGATTGGATAAAATAGATTAGCTCTCTGTCGTTAAGGAATCTACCAAAGCTCTTTCCGGAGCCTGTGACCTGGAACCCCTTTTTTAATAGTCGTGATTCGCCTAGTTCAACATGTGTGCTTGACTAGATTTAAGGGACTATTGTTATACTCTACTCTTCGTCCTGAAGATGGTCCAACTGACATTTATGCCACAAAGACCGAAACGTCGACAAGTCCATCTACTTCTCCAGCATTTTTTGACTCAAGGAATTGTTCTCTGTTTTTTCTGGACTTATTCTTTGACTATTGTATTACTTTGGAATAGATGTATACACGTATGATTTGAAGGCATCAGTTTTTGTATATTATTTATTAACCTATTTCATGGTGTTTTGTTCTAAATTAATCTACCCCTTTTCAGTTTGTTCACATTACATTTGTTTAAATTTTGAGAGATTCACACCCGTGTCTAAAATTGTTTATTACAGATAAGTTGTTAAAATTTATTGAATCGATGTTTAGATTGTTCAATTGTTGGCTAGCAGCTGGGGCTTAACAACAAAGTAATTGACTTGAATGATTTGATTTAATGTACTGAATAAAATTCCTTGTAGGCGCAGTTACCTATTATTACTTGGAAGGTGGCGTTCCTGCTAGCTTTTATTTCCACTAGAAGAGTGAGCAAACTCCAGCATTCACTTTTAAGGAACCCGTTTTACTATTCAAAGATAGCATGGTAATTCTTCGGACTGTACCAAATTCATACTGACGGTTCCCACGGATTTTCTTCTCAATCAACCAGTTATGCTAAAGACTTTCTTTTCCAATCCTCAAGAGGTGCTTAACGTTTTACGTACATCGCACAAAGCATATTCGTACTACAGATCAACTTTTAGTGGCCTAAGGAAACATTAACAAAGGTGGACCAGTGTACAAGCCCACCATAGCAAGGTAGACTTCAACAGCCATACAATTCTGTCATTCTAAGGCAGGCAGACCTTTAAGACGGAAAACTAAAGCACACACTACAAGAGCAGTCCTGCAACGGCGGCTTGATTTGCTGGGGTCCCCATTGAAATTATATGCTGTGCTGCAACCTGAAAGAGCAGGCACACTTTCACCCAGCATTATTGTCTGGATTGGGTGCAGAGAACTGAAACAGCCTCGGGTTAAGCGGTTTTTTGGAATCTTTTCCAATAATGTGAGCATTTTACCACACAATGTAAATGTTGTACCCACCAGCCGCTGTCATATTTATGTATTATTTTATTGTTTAAGTATTGCACTGCTAACTAGTCTGATTCAAGCTTGTGAATCTATGAAAAATACCCCAATACAGCAGAAAGAACTTGTTACTTAGCGCTAACTCCCATTCCCCAGTATTGGTGTTTTTCATAGATTCACATGCGACACACCCTCCTCCTCTTAGAGGCTCTTCTTCTTGGCAGGTGGGCATTTTCCCACTAGTGCTTGGAAAATCTGAGGGAAGATTCCTCTATTGGGAGTGTTCTAAGGGTGCTGTCGCAGGGACTTAGATAAGCTGACTTTGTCTTACCTTTACAGCCTATGATACTAATACATACTTCTTTACTATATTACCTTGGGACTTTAACTTCGACGGCGAATGGTTCAATGTTATGAATGGCAACTAATAGCGCTTCTGTAGTGTGCCTCATGCGACAAGCTGCTTGTTTTCAGTCCAAGATCCCTGTTGCTTCGAGAGTGTTGGCCAACCATTTAGCTAGATGCTGTTCGATAATTTGTGAAAGGGTGAGTAAACAAGTAATGGGCCTGTAGTGTTTTAGGTCACCTGGTTCTAGATCCACTTTTCTTTTTAGAAGAGGGGCAATGACACTCCTTTCAGGAGTCTAATGGACCAACCTGAAGGAGACATTGATAGCATGGGAAATGAGAGAGCCTGGAAATGAGCAGTATCAAAATAGCCACAGGACCTGGGTCAGGAGGTGAGCCTGAATTACGACGGCACTGAGTCTGAATGACTTCAACAGCTGTGATTACCGGTAACTCAAGAGATCATACTGATTTGCTGATTGCGCATTTCAAGGGATGTTCCTACCGGTCATTGTAGACAATATGATTTCTTAGTAGATGTTTGTAGTATTGTTAGTTACAAAGGAGGCCAGGTCATCACACAGAAATTGAGAGGGCGAGAAGAGCAAATTGCAACATCCTGGGGAAGTGAAGTAATGAACTTGTGTATGTTGTACAATTGATAGTGAGGTCAAGAGATGAAAGGAGATTAATCCAATCGAGGTTGCATGCAATAGCGGCTGCTACCGAACAGGGGTGGAGTAAGGAGGGAGAGGGTGGGAAATAATTAAAATAAAAAGCACTTGCCTATACCGCCGACCACCTGCCGCCGCCTCTTTTTCCTCTGTCTGCAGGAAGCACATAAACTCCCAGAATCCCCTGACCAATCACAACGCTGCCTTACAGCAGTCTTGTGATTGGTTTGAGCGCCATGGTTCGGCGGTCAGACAGGGGCTGGCAGGCTGTGGCATGGAGGACATGCAGAGTGCGCATGATGCTTTGGCAGCCCAAGATGGCCGACCAAACCCTCATGCGCACTTTAGTTGCTGCCACCTCTCCTCCCACTGTGGACGCGGGGAGCCCAGCCCCGCCCCCCTGGCTTCAGCTGCAAGCTGAATACCGAAAATAAATGATCATCATTATGGTACATGCCCTGTACCATATCTTAACATGCAAAGTGACTTTTGCAGAGGATGTTTTACAGTAAGCTGAGGTACAACCATGCAAAGCTAATTCAGTAAACGTTGCTGTTACGTTTTGCCACATTATTAAGCAAATTATAGCGATAACCTTCATGAACATAAAAAAATCCCTAATGTGATTACAAAGACGCCTGCACCATGGATCAATGTCCCAGCCCCTTATGTCTGCTATATAAACAAACATCACAGTGTCTCTTCTTGATCCAAGTCAATGTATCTGAGATCCAGTGGCAAAAAGTGTTCTGATTGTCCTGAAATTCACATTGGTGTGAACCTGTAGCAAATACTTTTTTTATCAGGCCGTCAAATGGTAGAAAGTGTTTTGAAAACTTGTGTGTCTAAATTTCATTGATTCCTAAATTACTTGGGTAGTCCGGAACAAAGCCCTTCATTGCCCTTGATAAGGTGTTTTGACTTTATTTTGGTTTTAGCTTACTTCAAATGAAGGGACTTTGAGCTCAACTGTTGAGTTTTTGGCACAGGGCAAAGTTATGGATATAGTACAAATTGTTTGTGTGCCTCCTGAAGAAAATCAAGTGCAGATTGCATGTCATGGTTACTGCTTACAAGCAAATACCAAATTCCAGGGCCTTCGATTAGTTTCATCCTTGTCTCTCGAAGCAGAACACTGGAGCTCATGGAGTTCCAAATAAGTAATCCACCAAACAATGCATGGTAATCCACACAAAATGTTGAAGGATTACTGGGTAAGTATAGTGTAGTGAATTTTGTCTTACAGCTAGTTTGATTGCTCAATGTTCTCAGGCAGCCTTGGCAGGAATCTGTACTTGTCCTCCTGGTCATAGGTTTTAATCTTGACGAGTCCACTCAGTTTATCCTTTGGATTTTGATAAAATTAGTCACATTGAGTTGGGTAACAATGCACATCAGTAATTTGGTGCCAAAATGCCACTTGTGAATGTGCGATTTACAAATACACATTCTGTAATATTGTTCTAGATAAGATTTACTAATGCTGATCAGAAAAAGAGCATATGCTACCCCAGACTTAGACCTTCGTCTATGCACATGTGTTTCAGTATACCAATTGATTAGTACTCATTTCATATACCTCGGAATATGCAAGGCTTGAGTCAGTTTGGCAAGGTGCGCTTTATAGTGGAGAGGCAAACTGGGATGGTGTGGAGACAGTAGCTGGCTAGTGTAGGGCAGGATTTGGGAGTGCAGTGGAACCAATCCGTATGGGATTATGGGCCTGGCAAATAATTGGGTGCAGAAGTATGGAGACGTGAGGGTTGGTTGATGTTGGAGGTATCAGCCCTTGGGTAATATTGAATTTTTGGAAAATAAGTCGGTATCTAACAGTTCTTTCTTGTCTGCCTCAGAAACAGAGTACTGGTTTGCCCCATGAAATCTGCTCCAGTGATGCTGACACTTTCTGATTCCCAGCATGTGGTCCTTCCTGTGGATGATGATTCTGATCTGAATGTGGTGGCATCCTTTGACCGGCGTGGAGAGTATATCTACACAGGCAATGCCAAAGGCAAGGTGAGCCTTCTACTGAGAACCATGTGAAACCTTAAACTTGGATCTCCCTCTTGAAAGAGAGCAGGTCTGAACTGCTTTGTGCAGTCACTATGAGCAGAGAATGTTGGCAGACTTGTCAAACCTGTTGCGACTTGGTTCTAAAGCAAACTGTGCTGTTACCTCATGCAGTGTTCTAGGTGGAAACCTACTTCTTACAAGAGCAATACTGCTCTGATAATAATGCACTTTTGTCACATAGCAGTGTCGTTATGCAACATAGCTTTGAGGCCATAGAATAATAGTGTAATGAAAACAAAATGATAGGAAATTGTGTCAAATTCAAAAGCACAGTATTTGCAGTACCCTGGAAAGATGGAGGTGACTGGATCTTGAATGTAACCAATTTTGACTGGGGATGCGAGAGAAACGGGGGCACTTAATGTCACTACACTGACTCGTCACTATATTGGGTGCTGACGTCTCCTGGTGCACAGTAGATAATCCAAAGATGATATTGATATCTTTTGTACTTATCTCTTCCTACAGTCCTCTACCCTATCTGTTGCAAATGATATAACCACTGAATATCTATGGCTATGCCCCAGAATCTCTGGAGATAGTTCTAAAACTCCAGAATGAAAATAAATTAAAATTTAGTAATTCTATAAATTTGTGTGATAAAATGTATCACAAAATTGAGTCCTTGTTTGGGGAATGAAATGACAAGCGGAGTATGTTTATAGCTCGATATCATGTTCCATGGAAGCGATTGCTAAAGAATTTGATGAAAGTGAATCCTTTTATTAGGGGCACCCTTGCACCCAGTAGTTATGAGCACTTTACCCAACAATGTGGAGCAGTCACTTGGGCTTGGAGCGGATCCATTCATGATATCAATCGCCTGAAACTCTCAGCAGTCTGTATTGCCCTCAAGTCCTTCTACCCAATTCCAAAGTTGGCCAAATGGCCAGAAAACTACTAAGTTTTACTTTGACCATTTGTTTGTTTATCACTTGAAAATGTTAAATACAGAAACTTCGAACAAAAAAAAATAATTTTTTTTCAAGTATTAATCGCTACAAAAAAGTCCATTGGCACATCGGGTATCATGCAAGAGGTGTACGAGATTGTGAATTATTTTTTAAAAACCTAAAGTGGGAGGAGCTGGTCCCTTCCCCTCTAAGGAACGTTATTAGCACGTCGCTAAGTTCTTCCTTAGAAAGGTAAGTCTCATATATGTTTCTTAGACCTATACTCTGCTATCAAAGAAGACGTACCAGATAAAAAAGTACCTATGGACTTCTCGACCTTACCTCAGTTGAACAACTATTTAATAAGGGCAGCAGCAAACAGTCAATTCCGGGGCTCTTCTGGATCCGGCCCCTTTTGATATTCTGCTGAAAGGAGGTAATGTCGCCATATTTGCCTTGCCTTAACAACCATCTGTAATCTATCGCTGGAAAGTGGGTAAGTCCCTAAATTCTTTAAGCATGCAATCATCAGTCCTTTGCTGATAAAGCTCTCCTTAGACCCTAAAAAGGTCGAGAATTACAGACCAATAACATTGCTCCCAGGTGTCAGCACAATAATTGAAAAACTGGCAAACGAATATTTTACCATGTTTTCAAAAAAAATAATCTCACAATCTCTTGCACCACGTGCAAACGGGCTTTCGACCAGGGTGTAGTACAGAGACTGCTCTCTTTCTGGCCTCAGAGGATCTCAAAAAGACACTAGATCATAGAAGGACAGCTGCACTCATTCTTCTTGATTCGAGTGCTGCTTTCGATACCGTCTCCCATATCCTCCTCCGACACAGACTGGAGGCGGTAGGTATTACAATAAGGGTGTTAAAATGGCTGACCTGATTGCTGTAGTCTAACATTTCACTTGCTTTTAAAACCTCTGTGAGAATCTGGAGGACTAGTGAAATCAATACATCATTGGGACGGCGCATTGACACTATTTGTGGCAGCATTCCAATATTTCCTGTTTTGAACAAAATGTCACAACATAAAGAAGGACGGTCTTTTCCTACAGTCCATACAGATGATCTTCACATTCTCCTCTCTCCACAAATGGGTAGTGTACTTCAGAGAATGCAAATCCAGGAGCCTCATAGTGTCAAAAAGAGGAGTTGAGGGCAGTTCCTCTGGCTCTAATGTGTTGCTCCAAATGAGGAACTTAGCTGTGTACTGGAAAGTAGGGAGGAGATCAGACTCTATTGAGGACAGTTAAAATTATATGGGATTGTCTCATGGTCAAAACATACATTTGGGAAATTCAGCAAGCAGAAGCATAATAAGAGTTTCACAAATAAGTTCTCAATAATGTGTGTTCAGATCATCGACCTGTATGGGCATCTGCAGCTGGATTTGCTTGCCCGATAGTAAAATGCCAAAACATCTCTTATCGACAGGATGAACCAGAATCACTATGAATTTTTATCTCGTATATTTATTTAAGATATTTATTCAGTGTGGACCCAGCTGAAGAGGCAGGTTCCCTTTTAATCTACTGGTCAAAACATGTTCTCAAAGCCATTACCCCAAAGGTTATCAAACAATTGAAGCAATCCAGATGCAGAACAACATTTATTGTGCTGGAATGGGCCTGGTAATATCAGTTTAAGGATCGCTTTTGCCTGTCCAAAGAACCAGAGAAGAGACTGTGCAGACCACACTTCATTTAAAGTGTTGGGCAAAAATATGACTCCACAGCATGACACTGCGGAGTTTAACCGCATGCGTGCGGGCGGAATTCCGCTCGCACGCTGAGATTTTTCAAACCGCACTTTACATGACGAGCTGGGCTCGTCATGAGCGTGCGAGGAGGCTACCTCATGACGAGCCCAGCTCGTCATCAGCGTGGAAGGGGTTAACGACCAGGTTCTAGAATGCACTCAAAAGCGCATCAATGCATGAAAGTTTTCCCCTCTTCACTGGAGGAGATACCACGTGCTCCCTAGAAATAGTAGCTACACTTAGAGATAGATTTCCCTATGGAGATCGCACTCTGGAGACCTGGCGGGACAGGACTCCATAGGAGTATAAGATGGCAAACCGAACTACATGAAAACGCTTCCACAAGAATGCTGGCATATATGTCACCTACAGCAATTGAATCAGACTGACGCACGACTGGAAGGGGAGGGAGTTGGAAGGGAGGGCTACTGGGCTGAGAGGGAGAAAGAAACGGGCTAGAGAGGGCCAATGTTTGTGAGGAGACAAAATATTGTAACCAGAATATCAAGTGTCTCATTTGCATATTTTTTATACGTTGTCATTACAATCAAATGAGAACCGAGGCACTAAACATTAGATATATGAGCTGGCACAGATCTGTGACCCGTCTAACGCTGTATGAGCTGTTTGAAACTACAATAAGATAAACAAGCATTTGCAATGCAATAGGTCTCGCATTAGGAAAGTTTGAGCTATTGGTATTGTAAATGACAAATTTTGTATTTATGTGTTGGTTTTGAAAATAGCTAAATTAATAGCTTTGTCATTTACAATTCCAATAGTTTTAACTTTCGCAAATGGGACACCTATAGCATTTATAATGCATTATGTGTTGTATTTACGTGCCTTAGATGTATTGATATTACAAATAACAATGGCTTTTATTTATTTTTTTAATAATTAATACTTAAATAAAAGTTATTGTAATTTATAGTGGCAATAGCTTAAACTTTTGTAAATCAGTTTTGTGAAGATTATGTTGTGTATTTTATTGTGACGAAAATCCAAGCACAGAAGTGAAATATTAACATCTTTTTGTGACATTTGTAATAAAGCTTGAAACATTGAGAGAACATATTTGAACCAGTTGTTGTTGAATGGTTGCACAGATTGATGCTGTGGTGGCGCTGAGTGATGTTGTGGTGGCGACGAGTGATGCTGTAGCGTTCAGTGATGCTGTGGTAGCGCATACTGATGTTGTTGTGCCCCTGAGTGATGCTGTGGTGATGCGATAGAGTGAGTGTGATAGATAGATAGCGGGAGGGCGAAAGATAGAGGGAGGGTGATAGAGTGAAGGAGGGCGTTAGAAAGATAGAGTGAGGGCGGTAGAGTGAGTGAGGGCGGTAGAGTGAGTGAGGGCGGTAGAGTGAGTGAGGGCGGTAGAGTGAGTGAGGGCGGTAGAGTGAGTGAGGGCGGTAGAGTGAGTGAGGGCGGTAGAGTGAGTGAGGGCGGTAGAGTGAGTGAGGGCGGTAGAGTGAGTGAGGGCGGTAGAGTGAGTGAGGGCGGTAGAGTGAGTGAGGGCGGTAGAGTGAGTGAGGGCGGTAGAGTGAGTGAGGGCGGTAGAGTGAGTGAGGGCGGTAGAGTGAGTGAGGGCGGTAGAGTGAGTGAGGGCGGTAGAGTGAGTGAGGGCGGTAGAGTGAGTGAGGGCGGTAGAGTGGTAGAGTGAGGGCGGTAGAGTGGTAGAGTGAGGGCGGTAGAGTGGTAGAGTGAGGGCGGTAGAGTGGTAGAGTGAGGGCGGTAGAGTGGTAGAGTGAGAGTGGTAGAGTGAGGGCGGTAGAGTGGTAGATTGAGGGCGGTAGATTGAGGGCGGTAGAGTGGTAGATTGAGGGCGGTAGATTGAGGGCGGTAGATTGAGGGCGGTAGAGTGGTAGATTGAGGGCGGTAGATTGAGGGCGGTAGAGTGGTAGATTGAGGGCGGTAGATTGAGGGCGGTAGAGTGGTAGATTGAGGGCGGTAGATTGAGGGCGGTAGAGTGGTAGATTGAGGGCGGTAGATTGAGGGCGGTAGAGTGGTAGATTGAGGGCGGTAGATTGAGGGCGGTAGAGTGGTAGAGTGAGGGCGGTAGAGTGGTAGAGTGAGGGCGGTAGAGTGGTAGAGTGAGGGCGGTAGAGTGGTAGAGTGAGGGCGGTAGAGTGGTAGAGTGAGGGCGGTAGAGTGGTAGAGTGAGGGCGGTAGAGTGGTAGAGTGAGGGGACAAGCTGAGGTGACTTGTGATTCTGGCGTTAAGAAGACGCTGCAACTTGTACTCATCGAATAAAATGTAAAACTGCTCAAAAAAGGTCATATGACCATGTGGTGCAAGCAGGCTCTGCGTCACCGAGTCACGCAGGGAGGTGACGTTCAGGAAACTCACCGGCCTTTTGTCCGTTTCAACGACAACGTGTCATTATCTGATAACAGAGATGGAACTAATCATTTAAACGGACCAGAAACTTACTCCAGGAGGCTTTTAAAGGGCAATTTGTGAATCCATGGCATCCCTACGAAAATTAAATTCTTATGTATACACATAAACACCCACACAGCCCTGGACAAAACAGGCCCTCCCGTGGGGTGTCTCCCAGCATCAGTGGAGGCCCAGGGACCTTTGCCTAGCTCTCTAACAGACGCATCGCCTCGAAAAATATATAATATATATATATATATATATATATATATATATATATATATATATATATATATATCAGTAAACCTGCCACCCATTCCACAACAGGAAGAAAGGTGAGGGTTTGAGTCCATTCTATAACACAGTGCGGCCCAGTTTAAGTATGTTGTGGCCCTACTGCAGTGCTTTAAATTGAACTTTAGAAGTGCAGGTACTCCGTACCGGACAGTACCTGCCCAGTTAAAGCACTGCCCCCTACCCCCCTCCCAGTCCACATAGGATAGCGATACTAGATCGGTCATCCTAAAAATACCCGTGGTAAAACAACCCCGACTGTCTATCGGGAGATCTCTTGCAAAGCTGTTCTGGAGATTAGAAGTGAAATCCAAGCATGACATGGGCACCGGCCAAACGTGGCCCTGTGGTAAAGTGACCCCAGGCGCCAGTCTAGGGTATCACTTAAAGGTACAGAGCACCAGAGCAAAGGGCCAGGTGCTTATTAGGTGTCACTCACCTCAGCTCACTCACTAGACCAGGAGGGTCCAACCTAGGGCCCAGGGAGCCCGTTCCAGCAAAGATATTCGCAATATTTGTTCACAATTGCATTTAAATGCAGCTAAACTAAATGCGCATCTCTTACGTAGTCGATGGTTATTCTGAAAATGGGGCATTACGCTGGCCCACCTGGACCGACACTAAAACACAAGACTAACCACAGGAGCTTGAACAACCAGTGCTTATTGTGAGTCTTACTCGCTTCCGATAATCTCACTTTATTGGTACATTGACGTCCTTGCCTTGAAGTCGTAATGAACTTTGTTAATGAACACAGAGACTCATTCGGTTATGGTCAACCTCATATGTTTATATGGCAGGGCCAACAAAATTGTTTACATTACCTTCCAACTGCTCAAGAGTCTGTGCTCCAATGCGTCATAGCTGATCACTGATGCAGTCAAAACCTTTAGTTAAATGTCTGGAATAAGCAGACGTGGGGGGATTGACACACCCTGTTCACCCCTCTGATCATTGCTAGAATTTGAAGGAAGCCTGTTCTGAGAAAAAACTACAAGGCAGTCCAAAATCACCACTACTTATAGACTGAATTAAAAATGGAGCCCATTGGCTGTTCCACTCAACATGCCATCCTTGTGATATGACTAATAATTTAGGGTTTAATAATAGGTATTAAACACTGGCCTTCTCAATGCTCATCATGCCCCAAATCAATAGTCCTTTTCACGGGAGGTCTTTGAAGTTCACGTAAACATAACGTTTCTCAAACAATTCCTCTAAGCAGGACAACCACCCATCTCTCTGACAGCACACACCGGGTAGCTATGGATGCCCAAGGCATGGGCTTGGCCCCCTACCCTCTGCTCTCTCGGACCATGGAGGGCCACAGCAGATGCACCCAGAGTCACAGAGAAGTAAATAAATGCAAGAAAGGGCAGGGGAAATGCAGGCATTGTTTGGGTGTGTGGCAGGAAATGCCCAAGACAGAGCTGAAGCAGGAAGGTGCAGCATTAGAGGATACAGATGAGGGGGGGGGGGGGGGGGTGACGTGAGGGACACGTGAGGGTGGAGTGAAAGAAGGGAAAAAAGACAGCATAAAAAGAAATCAGCGAAAGAGATGCGTCGGAGAAGTTAAGTAAGGGGCTGAACGGCAATGCGAACTCCGATGTAGTAAACATTTCAAAACCAATGAGACACTGATCAAATCATAAAAAGAAAGACATTAAATAACATAAGTTTTGGGGTAAGAATTAAATGGTAAAACAAGACAAAGTAGGGTGGTACAAGTAGCGGAGAGACTACATGAATAGAAAAGAAGGCTGAGTAAAAAAGAAGGCTAAGAGATAAAGAAGGAAACGTAGGAAAAAAACTCTCCGCCGCAGACCAGCTTGGACAGGAAGCCAGGCAACCTGTGTTGGGACGGGGGCGGGGCTGCAAAAAGACAGGAAGCAGACGGGAGCCTACCTCGCGCTCCTGTGCCCGTGAAGCCAGACGGAAGTGAGCGAGCTCATGGAGAGCCCCGCCTGCTGCCGAGACTGACCTGCTGTCGAGGGAGAGCGGGACATGCGGAAAGAGCCTGGTGAGTGAGTGAGGGGAGGGAGGGAGGGAGGGAAGGAAGGAAGGAGGGAGGGAGGGGGGGGATGTGTGGGCGGGATGTGTGGGGGGGATGTGTGGGCGGGATGTGTGGAGGGGATGTGTGCGTGTGTCTGTGTGTGTGTGTGCACGCGTGTATCTGTGTGTGTGTGTGTGTGTGCGCATGTGTGTGTGTGTGTGTGTGTGTGTGTGCGCACACGCGGGTGTCTGTGTGCGGGTGTCTGTGTGCGGGTGTCTGTGTGCGGGTGTCTGTGTGCGGGTGTCTGTGTGCGGGTGTCTGTGTGCGGGTGTCTGTGTGTGTGTGTCTCTGTCTGTCTGTCTGCGTCCTTTGTCACTGAACAGCATGCCGGAATCGCAGCGCGTGTTCACGCGCGCGACCTGATCCGATTCCGGCATGCTGTGCGTGCCCATCTGTTATGTTATGTTATTTTTATGCTTCTATAGCGCACGGCCACTCCACGGAGTATCCCGGCGCTTTATCGCCCAAAATTCACCTAACCTCTCGCCCACTCATTTAAAAATCCAAGTAATTAAGGACTTTCTGGAAGGCGGTAAACCCGGCTTCCCCTATTAGGTAGACCTCCTTCTTGCCAATGGGTATTAAACTTAGTTCTATCTATCTCCTCCTTTTGAAAACTGTAGTAAGCTGGCTTTGTATATGGCATGTCCACTAGGTGGTTAGACTCTGCACAGAGTTCAGGGGTTCACCAAATGTGTGCAGGGCTCATTGTAAAACCCAAAGTGCTCTATTAGTGGCAGTGTGGGTTAACAGCCTTAGGCCTAACAGGTAGTGTTGTAAGACATTCATAGCAGAACATTGATCAATAATGGACACACGACTCAAAAAGGAGAATATACCAATCTCAGAACAAGCATTAAAAATGCTATAGGTCTTGCATTTTTTGAGTTGGAGGTATTGGCGTGGTTTGGCATTGTAAATGGCAATATTTCTTTTACCCTTGTGTGATGGAGTGTAATATATTAGCAGCATAAACTAAAAAAAATGTATTCGGAAGAGCCGTGAGCATCATAGTCAAAATTGTGAAATAGTGTTAGTGTTATTGAGGTTTTTGTTAAATTTTTTTTTAAATTAAACAAAATTATGAATAAAAAAAAAGCATAGCATTACTGCTCCATTCCTAAAGGTATGTACTGTTTGGTTGGGTGGTAAGCCATTTGAGAAGCTTGAGGAGGCAAAAGTTAGGAGGAATGTGGAGAAAGCCTTCAGAAATATACAGCAACCCCCCCTCGCTGAGCTTAACAAGCTGTGGCTTTCACTGTAGTACGAGGTAACATCACAGCACTTCCGAGCCTATGAACGAGGTCTTGTGATAGATTTTCAATGGAAACCACGAAGCACGTCGCTTTTCTTTCGAATCCTGTTCTTCCCTGAATTGCATCTTGAGTGAATTAAACATTCCTTGCAAAGCAGGGCATAAAGTGGGCTTGCAGCCTCAAATGTGTCTATATGCACGGTTTCTGGTGTAAGAAGGGAGGTGCTACTTGCTTCCTGGATGGGTGCACGGCCACGTGTTTGTAATGAAAGGTGGTGAACCGAGGCTTGTGGTGTGCTGGAATGGTACAGGCTGTGGTAGGCGGGGCTTGTGGTGTGCAGGGATAGTACGGGCTGTGGTTAGGCAGACCTGGTGCATTTAAGCATACTCGCCCAAGTACACAGTGCCACCGCAAGCTGCATCTGGGGGAAATTAGAGGCTGTCGCACCTACTTTTACCTACTGTTTCCAAACTGCTGTGTAGCACTTGCATTCTCAAGGAAAGCACCATCGGACGGCTGCGAGGGGAGACAGCCCCCCGGACTGTGTTACTCTGGAGGGGGCTTGGGAGGTGTGGCTAAAAGGTTGCAGGCGTGCCATGCAAAATAAAAGGAAGGTGCGTGCGGCCATTGTTGATCAGGCATGCTGCTCTGCATAAATACAATGTAATGCCCCCCCCACCCCCCACAAAGATTTGGGTGAGCCGCACTATTTAAAAAGAAAGTAGCGCTGCCACCATTGTTCAAGATCAAAGGGGGCTTGCCTCTCTGCCTGCTCAAATTCGTGAGTCGCACATAAGAAAAACAAAAAAGCCTGGGCCGCTAAAATTAAATCTGAAGCATAGCATGAGGCGCTGCATTGAAACATGCTATATAAACGCTGGCTGTAGTGTGGGGGGAGGGTATTTAAAAGATAAAGCAGGGCTTCTGTGATTGGGCCTCATGCTCAGCCAGGTAAACCAGGGGGCAGAGGGGGTGGACGCCACCTAAAGCACTGCTTTAAAGAGGCAGTGATGAGTGGAGCTGGATATAAAAGAAGCAGCTGCTATTGCTATGCGCTCGCACAGCCTGTCAAGCCTGCTTCTGCAAGATATTAAATTAAGTAAATAGTTCTCCCTAACTGCTAATGAAAGCTAGGGAGTAAGGGCACATGTAAGAGGGGCTGTCCTTAATGGGAGGTAACAGGAGAGAGGCGGCTACTAAGGATGGACTACTTCGTCTATTGACAAATCAAAAGCCGTTTTTTACAAAGGACAGGAAGAGGAGCCAATTGTAAAGATGGGCGCAACATGGGTGGAGTTTAATACCCATATCCTGAATGCTGCAGATCTCGTAGAGACCACGCAAGCGCTACCTAAGCAAGACTCCAAAATATGCTTTGTATTTTATTTTAAGACCAAGAGCTTCGTAATAAGGTAAGTGCGTTTTTAAAGATAAATACTTTTCGCTTTCCAAACTTGACACTTAGGACAATTTCTGCACAATTCAATGTTATTTTATGAGGAAAATAATTCCGTGTTTAAACAGGTAAGTATCACACTTACAGTTCCAGTCTTCGGACCATAGCTCAGCATGGGGCAAGGGTCAGGTGAGTGCCAAAATTGCACCACAGTGGCACAGGTGCGGCTGGGTGCAGAGATCAAAATCGGAGTTTGGCCCAACAGGTTTCATTAGAGTCTGGGGGTTCTCAAAGCCACACTGCTTGCAGGTAAGTAGATTGGTTGCAGGGGCCAAGCTTTGGGGGTTAAGTTAGGCACAGTGGGGGCCACAAAGCTGAACCAAACATACACCACCAGTAGCACGGGTGGCCGGGTGCAGGGCGCAATTTCAGCACCCGGCGCCCGGTGCTCTTCAGTTGAGATTCTGTTGTAGGCAAACAGGCCACAGGCGTGGCATTGGAGGTTGCAGGAGGGAGAGAAACAACAGCGGAGGTAAGTAGAGGTGTAGGGTGTTGTAGGGGCACTGTGAATTCAGCTCACCAAAGCCAAGGGGCTTTAGGTGCTTTGGTGCGTTTCAACGTCTGAGTCGTCTTACCGTAGCCAGTCGCAGTCAGGTGGAACCTCTGGATTCACACTGCAGGCGCTGTTGTGGAGATCAGGAGAGGTCAGCCAACACTGGACTCAGTCAGGATCGCTGGGGAGACTTCACTGGACAGGTAAGCTAATCCGAATCGGGCAGTGGGTGTCTGGTACAGAGTGGCCAGGAGACGTAGATCCACCTTGATCTGGAGTCCTGCGAGTAGATTTCTTCTGGATACGGCTGCTGTCCTCGGGAGATTGGAGTCTTTGTCGAAGGCAGAAGTATATCGCAGCTTCGTCGAAGGTGGAGACAGACCAGTGTGGCACTTGTCGTCTTCAGTCTTCTCTGCAAGGATGTCTTCTTTCATCTTAGGTCATCTCAGATCTAGTTTCCAGATCTGAGGGCGCCCCCTAAATACTACATTTAGAGGTGTTTTAAGGGAGTAGCAGGTAGCTACAATGGGGACCTTACCTGGGGTGACTACACCCTCAATTATGCCACCCTCCTTTGGAAGAGGTCATAGACCTAGCCCTGACTGAAGGGGTCTCTCCATCTTTAAGATGACATGGTCTGAAACCTGTGCTACACCTCCCCTCCCTCACCTTTGGGGTGGAGTTGACAGAGGGATGGGCACACCTCCTTTTCTTTGAGGTTTTCCCATCCAAAGTTGGGTGCAAACCAGGGGCTGCCATCTACTGCTAGCAGCAGAGGCTGGGGGTCACATTACAAAGGCGGCAGGCCTTAGGAGCTTCCCCTTCGGGCACTGGCCCATCCTCTGCCTAGGATGTGCATTGCTACTGGTCCCAAAGAGCAGAGGTTCTCCACCCGGGGGACCAGAAACATATATGCGTGTGACAGGCTGCCTAAAGTCAGTCAGTGCTCACACTAGGGTCGGTAGGTTTTCAGGGGGCACCTCTGACATCCACTTGGAGTACATGGTGTAATAAATCTCACACTGGCATCAGTGTTGATATATTACAAGGAGTTGTTTTGTACTAAACACTCCTGGTTTCAGTGAAGCCATCTTGGTGCTGTGGAAGCCCATGTGCTTTTCATGGCTTTCCTAGCACTTACAATATTTAGGAATTGACTTAAGTATTGTAGAGGCATATCTACTCACCTGGGGTATAGTGCACCCTGCACTCGGGCTGTAAACTTGCTTGTGGGTGAGTAACCCATACCTACAAGCAGTGCTGGCTGGCTTAGCAGCCAGGCAGGGTACCATGTCAACTTTGTCGTTTTTCACCTCGGAATGGCATGCAAGCTGCAAGGGCACTGGCAAGATCCTAGTTAGTGGGATCCCAGGGCTTCTGCTCCCGGGCCCCAGGTACTCGGGGTACCATTTACTAGGGACTTACAGGAGGGCAGAGGTACCATTTGTGGGTATGTTTTAGGGAAGAAGCACTGGCACAGGGACATGGTTGGCAGGGACCCTGTGCACTATAATTGAAACCGCATCAAAACTAGGGAAAAAGTAGGGGCCAACCATGTCAAAAGAGGCACTTGCTCACAAAAACCCTGCACGGATTTCCTCCTAAGCACCTCTCTTGTAAAGTTGATTTTCTTGTTACTGTCACTTCTGCTTGTAGATTGAGTGAGCTACGGAAAGTTATGTTGTAACAAGCCTTGTATAGTTGTCTTAGAGTAATGGTTATTAGATCTCAACCCCTCATTTTCTAACAAAATGAATTCATAAATGTAATATTGATCAGTCAATTTTTATCCCTATACTATATTTTCCTTATTTGACTTATAGAGCGATAGAAAGGTCTGTCATGCTCTTGTTAAGGTACTACATTAAAAACACTAAAGACGTTAGGCATTTTTAGGCATTGTGGCCAGAAACCCATTTATATACTGTCTGTAGCATATCGTGTGCAATTCTCTGCTACCAAAAACCCAATACATTACTAAAGCGTCGGACCTAAAGCCCATTTACTAAGGGAAAAAGGCAGCTACTTTGAACTTTCTCATGAACTTCTTTTTGCAGATTTTTAAAGTGTGAATATGGAAATCAGTCCACATTTTATTCTATATCTAGACTGTGACTCCGGGATAGACGCACAAGGAGATCAAACATCCCTACATATTTCATGCTGTCTGTATCCTCTCTCCCTCCAGTTTTTTCTTTATCCTGATTTTCTTCGATCGTGGGTGGAAGTTTTCTTAAGATCACACGACTGAGAGGGGAAAGTTACTATTTGTAATCCTAGTGCTCTATCAGGGGAATCGTCAATGAATTCATGAATAACCCTTCACCGGGAATCGGAGAGAACAGATTAAAGTGCACCTAGACAAGTATTTATTTCTACTCATGTTTGAGAGCTTTGAGATGGACTGACTTAACCTTCTAACCTCTACCTTCAGTGATAGCTTGGTCAGTCTGTAATCTGTGATACTTATCAGCTCATTTATATTCAGTTTCTCCTGTTTAGAGATAGGAAGGTTAGGTTCAGAAAATATTTGTATGTGTTTTTTTTTTTTTAAAACCTTTATTATGCAGTAAGGAATATACAAATACGGGCCTACAACCAGTCAGGCCGGCCACGACACAGTATGAGAGGCCGATGACTCCAGAAGGATGTGCCCTGGAATCAGCCAACAATATAGAAGCAATCGGTTCAGTCTGGAAAGGTTAAGTACGGCCCTCGAGCAGGATCAAAAAAGGTTAATTTTATAATAAGGAGTATAGCAGGATCAATTGCAGTTTATGGATATCCGAGTTCCCATAGCGGGCCACGAAGCAAACAGCAAAACATAAGGGCATCAATATGGATAATCATCAGCAACAGTTTACATCAATCAGGATATGGACGCCATATATCAGAGCAATACCCACCGTGGCTCGTCTCTTGTCTACCTATCACCCAGTTACATGTTTTAGAAAGAACGGAGGAACCGGAATAGCAACAGTGAATATAATCATCCGCTATACTAACCTAAAGAAGAAAAAGAGGGGAGAAGGGAGGGAGGAAAAGGGAGAAGTAATATAAGCGAGAAGGAGAGAACGCCGCGCCGATGCAAGCGCCCCACAGCAATAAGCACGCAAAGAGAGTAAGGATATCGCCAGCGAGGGGGGCATGTGAGTCGTAATAGCAATGTGGCAAAACCGTAAGAAGGAGAACAACACACCTCCAGTTCCCACCCTCAATCGTACCATGGGAGACAAGCACAGACGCGGCGCTCCGATAAAGGGATACAAAAGAGCCATAGAACTAAGGAAAAGAAAACAGAGAAGAAGCCCCAGCCCACCCACCCCACCCTGCACCCCTGCAGAAGGCTACGGCCTACCCCCCCCAGCAGCGTGCCTGTCGCCCTAAATCAGAACCCGAAATATAGAGAAGTCAAGGAGGGAGAGAGGAATAAAGAGGCAAAAAAGGGGGAAAGAAATCAAGAGGGGGGGGGGGGAAGGAGACCATCAATCGAGTCGTTCGGCCCCAGCCCCCCGCCCACCCACACAATTATGCAGCGTCTAAACGAGATCGACACAATCTCAGGTATCATAAACTCTCAAAGGGATCGTCCATATTATCATGATTGGCGGTCTGCCTCATCACAATCCGTTCACCGGTAGTCCTCAGGGTTCAGTTTGGCTCACCCCTGGCCTTTCCTAGTCATCACTACCACACATGATATAGCAGTGGGAAGCAAACATTTCAAGATGGAGAGGCTACTCGATCGGAACAAAACAAGGCAAGGGTGTAGACCAGGGGGCCCCGGCAACCAGCAACAAAACAAGAATCTGTCTCTGCAGTCCGGGACTCTCAACAATGACACCAAGAGCAGCAAAAAACAGGAGTTCAGTCTCTCCGTATAAGAAAGCAGAGGCTCCCCCGCAGTACAACAGCACGACCTCACCAAAGTAGATCGGAGCAGCAGTCCACAACGCTCCTCGAACACTCGAGCAGGATCGGGCCCCAACATGGAGCCCACGCCCTCGCACCCCACACTCACAACTGCCAGGAGATTCGGGGCCGCAGGCTTGCAGTCTTGTCGATGCACAGCGGTAGCACTCCTCGCAGCGATCGAGGGGGACGAAGCAGCGCCACCACGAAGTCGAGCCGCGTCCATGAAGAACGGTCTATCAAAGATGGCGGCGGACCGTATACTTTTCACAGGGGCACCGGGGGCCAAGGCCGCATGCAGAGACTGCAGGGCGTCAAGGAAATCACCAATCGTGGGCTCACGCTCACATGACCAGGCCACCGCGCACTCCAGCCACACAAGTCCGCTGCCCTGAGGAAATCCGTGTCCCAGGGCGTCGGCCGCCATTTTGCGGGTTCAGCCGCGTCACCACCCTCCGCAACTCCCGGAGCGGGCTCTTAAACGAGGAAACCCCTGGAGCGCACGCAGGCCCCAAGAATGGCAATCTTGGTGCAGAAAGATGCGCCACCAAAGTCGGGGGGTCCGCCTGCGCCACCACCCGCGGGCATCACAAGCCGACTCCGGGCGCAGGGCTTCAAGATGGCCGGACGAGGCAGCAACGGGGGCGTCCTCCTGCTCGATCTTCCCCCATCCACGGCGCGCCACGCCCTCCCACGGGGCCTCCCGGCCGCTGGACCGGCCCGGTCAGTATCCACCGGAACAATCGCACAACGGCCTCTCACAGTCTGCCCTCTCTCCCGCCGGGGGCCGCCGCCGGCACCGCCACCCCGGCCGATCCACGCAGGCAAGGCTCCGGTCTCCACACCGCGATGGCCCCGGACCGAGCAGGAGCACAGCTTCGGATCCACAGCACGCAGGAACCCCCGGGCCAGACGGTGAGTACGAGCGTTGCTTCACGTTTCCGTTTCTTCCCGAGTGTGTCGTCTCGGGGCAGGATATTTGTCAGGATTTGCGTGTTGGGCAGGAAGGCTGACGGAGCCGAGCTACAGAGCGGCCATTGTGGTCACGAGCTTGGCTCCTCCCCCCTTTGTATGTGTTTTTAAGCATGTATGATTCATTTCATTAAAATGAAAAATAAAAGAATGCGTGCTAAAATTACAAGACCTGGGAAAAATGCCATTGTTTTATAATTGAGAATTATAAAGTAAGGCTGTAACTTTTCTTCTGTCAGCAGAAATATTCTAGTAGATAATGCTTTCAAAGTCAACAATGGTTTATTTTCTTTTTCTTGCAGATCTTGGTCCTAAAAACGGATTCTCCAGACCTTGTGGCTTCCTTCAGGGTTACGACCGGCACCAGTAACACCACGGCTATAAAATCCATTGAGTTTGCAAGGAAGGGAAGGTTAGACACTGAATTCATGTTGATATTTGTTTCATCCATCAGTTATGAGCTACACGTTAAGGCCCTGGTTTTGAAGTCACAGTAGACCGTAAATTTGGAAACGGTTTAATATAGTTTGAGCTTGTACTTTCTGTGGGCTGGTGTTTGGGAACCAGTTGGGAAATAGCTTGTTTTCAGTTTAAAGCACCATAAAATTACTCCTGGCAGGGCAAGAAAGTAAAAAGCCAGAGGATGAATACAGAATTGTGTATACTGCCTGAAAATCTTCAGGTTGTACAGTGTTAAGTTTTTTAGTACTTAGGTAGCCAAATGTTTTTTTATATCAATAAGTCTTCATCCATGGTTTTGAGTAGCATCATGTGTAATGGTGTTGGTGTGTGTTTGAATTGTTTAAAATGGTCTGGTGCTGTGAAAAAGTACTAACTTGTGATTTAACTACTGGGGCTAAGTGTTGGGTCTAGAGGGAAGAAGGCAAAGTAGACCTCTTCTACCTTGTTTATCTCCAATCCTATGCATACACACTTCATATGACCTTATTTCCTTTCCTTTTTATTGACCAATGTTAATACCCAATACACTAATTAGGTCTTGCCGAGGCAGCGTACTAATGGATGGAGGCCAAAATATGGTGTTCCGTAACTTATCACTACGATGAACCCTCAAAACCCCTAAAGAACCCCTAATGGCTGAGATGCCTCAAGGAAATGTATAGGCAGTTGATCCTACCCCCGCCCATGCCGATGAAGAAATTAGCTGTCATCAAACGCGGACTGTTAATTACCTGACAAATTGGACGGAGCCAGATTAATACAATTAACAGGAGAAGCAAAAGGGATGAGTCAGGGACAGGGATTGCGCTGTCTCTTCGAGACATGCTGTATGAAGGATATGGGCCTTAAGCACCTCCCACTTTTCACCCATCTTTTTAATTGGCTCCTGCTACTGTCGTTTGTAAAAGTTGGCTTTTCATTGGTTAACAGGCTTAGTAGTCCCTCCTTAGTACCGCCTTTTCTTATTGTAGCCTCCCATAAGGACTGCCCCTGCTATTTTTCCTTTTACTTGTTGAGCTATTTATTCTTTTCGGTGCATACTTTTCTAATTTTTTCTGTATTTGCACCTATCGTGGTCACGCCTTTCTTTTATTTTGCACGGCAAGGCTTGCACACCTCTATTTCACCTCCCACTCTGTTTATACCACCCCCTCCCCATACCAGTGTCAGGGAGTGCAGTCCTTTGAATATGTACTGTGCAGATTCAACATACTATTTCATATGTGGTTGATTATCAAACTAAAGAGGCTGACATCGTATGGTGCCATTCTCCAAACAAGGTTATGTGAATTTACCCAGTAGAATTCTTCTGTGGATCCCAATAGATGTGCCCCTGACATTGTTTGTTAGATTACTGTTTTCCCATGAATAACAGCAACGTCTCAGCCTGTGCTACTCTGCTTTCAGAGCCTGGAAAGCAGCAAACCTCGTATTGATGGAGACGGGGCAGTTGTATGCATCCTCTTGGGCGATCTCATTGCCCTTTTTCTGTTTCCAATGTAGTCTTTTGTCTTATGACAGTCCACGCAACTCATCCCTTTTGCTTCTCCTGTTAATTGTATTAATCTGGCTCCGTCCAATTTGTCAGGTAATTAACAGTCCGCGTTTGATGACAGCTAATTTCTTCATCGGCATGGGCGGGGGTAGGATCAACTGCCTATACATTTCCTTGAGGCATCTCAGCCATTAGGGGTTCTTTAGGGGTTTTGAGGGTTCATCGTAGTGATAAGTTACGGAACACCATATTTTGGCCTCCATCCATTAGTATTTGCCCAGTATTCATCTCCGCTGTAAAAACAATTTAAAAAACAAGCATTTGCAATGCAATAGTTCTTGCATTACTGAAAGTTTGAGCTATTGGCGTTGCATTATTATTTGTAACTCTAATAGCTCAAACTTTCAATATTGCGAGACCTATTGCATTGCAAATGTTTGTTTTTATTCTTTCCATGTAGTTCTGCCACTGCCTTTCTTTGACTTGGTGTTCTTTTCTGGATGTGCATGGGCAACTAGTTATATTTTGAATGTGAAAGATGAGATGAAAAAAGTCATATGTTTGTCCACTCTTGCTTTGTGCCCTTCCTTCTTCACTGCTGATCATTTCTTTCAGTTGCTTTTTGATCAACACAGCAGACCGAATAATTCGCGTGTATGATGGCCGAGAAATCCTAACTTGTGGGCGTGATGGAGAGCCAGAACCCATGCAGAAGTTGCAAGATTTGGTGAACAGGTAAGAGTTCTAGATAATGACCATTACCTTTGGCGTCCAGTCATACTCATGATGTCTACCATTAAGTGATGAGATCTAAAGCATTTCTCTCTTTTTTCATGGCAGAAGAATATACAAGTGTACAGAATAGGTATAGCTGTGGCAAATATGTACCGCAAATATACAATTCAGGTTATGACTACAGTTATTCACTTGTCTTTCAATAATGGGCCTACAGAGAGAGAGAGAGAGGAAAAAATGGGTATTTCCTTTCTTGTCTTTAATTAGTCATGGTCATCAAGGCTCCCATTTTTTAACAAAAAATGACTTTCTCTGTTCCTCTTTAAACAGTTGCAAAGCAGTTTTAATCTCATATGGGTGATATATTAAATTCCATCATTTTTCAATTCTTTGGGTGCCATGATTACTTCATTCTAGGACAATTTATAAGCTTGCCACCACAACTGCATTGAAAATAAAGAAACCGAGACCTTTCGTAAATTCATCAACAAAACCAAATATAATTGTCTTGGTTGTTAAAGTAATATCTAAATTCAATAAGTCAGACACCGCATGTGCTACTTTAGTCCAAATCTCTGTCAAGCATCCACATTGTGCAATTCATCATTATCGTCCTCCTCGCATCTGCAGCATCTTGAATTATCATGGCACAATTTCTGTGGTGTATAATTTGTCTTACTAAGAAATTAAACTATTGCAGTAGAAGATTCACTAACCTAGTATCAAAACCCATTGTTAATGATTCTATAACATTGTCAATACTGATTCTTGACTAAATGTATGTGACCTTTTTTGTGAGATAACTCCTAAATCATTTTCAGCCTGAACAATGAAAGTATTGTTAAAGTGTCAGTTTTGAGATTTCCCATTCTTATTATATTTTTCTTATACAATAAGTCCTGTAGTTCTTTTTTTTTTGTCGGGCAAATATTTAACAGATTGCTGAGAAAAATAGTCTTGTATCTCCAAGTACATCAATTCTTACTTTGGTAAAGAAAATTCATTTTGCAAATCAATAAGGAGTATACTGCATGTTACAGAATTGTTGCCAACTATAATGCGTCAGTTTAGTCCATGACTTTAGAGTGCAATCCTGAAATACACCAGAAGTGATAGGTTTTCTGAGAGTGCTGAAAAACGATTTATTAATGTAACGCGTATGAATTTGTCAATTCTTTCCAAACTGTTATTGCACTTGACAGAATCTTAACTCGCACTCTTCAATAGCTTACATTCTGATAGCTCCATATAAAGCTATTGATTCCTACTTCTAGACACCTGATATATTTGATATAGGTATACAAATATATAGATCTAAACAAGTATAGAAATTTAGGCAGAATGGTCATTTTGATAATATTACAGCAAGCCATTAGTGTAATAGGAAGCTGATTTCATGTATGGAACTATTGCACACATTTTTGAAGTAACTTCTTAAAATGAATTTTCACAATTTGACTAGTATTACTACACACATATAAATACTTGTTGAAACTGACCATTCTTGTACGTATGCCTATTTGAGTATCATTTAGCATAATTTATTTTTTATCAGCATTTTAATTATATTCAGGCACTTGCCCACCTTTGCCATTGTGTAAAGCATTTTTCCCACACTGGAAGTGTCTAATACAAGCCGTGTCCCAAAACAACTTCAGATTATAATTATTTTGCTCTTTTACACTGTGCACATATTCTGCAGATCTTTGGTTCAAATTTGAGTGCTGTTTTCCTCTATGATTGATAAAGGCCACCACTGAGTTTGGTAATATTACTCAAAATTGGGCACTAGAGACGACTGTAGAAGGAAGCTGGCTCTTTATATGATATATCAAAATTAGATATATTATTGTGTGAAGAGTCCATGTGTTCCCTTATGAGTGGTCAGGGGCTTGCTTTGGCAATCCCAAAGTGCTATGCTAGGGGATAGTGCGGTTGAGAGCCTTAACCCCTTCCATGCTCCCGTCGGCCGACGGGAGCACTCCCTCCCCAGTGCTGTGAACGGCCAATGGCCGTCGCAGCCCCGCCCACTCATTGGAACGCCCGCACCGCGGCAGAATTGCCGCCGCGGTTAAAGCGTTAATATAATGTACTTTATTCGGTTTTTTGACATTACAAAACCATAAAAGCGTTAAGCTTATCACAGAGGTGTGCAAGGAATCGAAAAATACACACAATAGAAGTAAATGAAACTCACGACTCAAGAAGGCGATCCAAACCAAGGATCTTTATGTATGTTTAGGCATCAGAAGAAAAACGTTCAGGTAAGTACGTTTTTAAATGGGAAATATTTTTAGTTCAAAAAGTCAACAGTACTATTTCTGGAGGCTGCTATTTTATCCTATGAGAGGAAAAGTTAATGCGGCATTCAGGTATAGTACAGTGACTTCCGGACCTTTCTCCAGGAGTTAAGGTGAGCGGTAGGCAAGATCCAAGTTAGCACCAGCAGAACACCACCAGCATCACTGGGGTGAAGAGGTGCAAAACAGCACTGGGTGCTCAATGTTAGTCTATGGAGAAGGGTCTCCTAAGTCGTTATGTAGAAAAGTACTCCTTTTTACATGATCGCCCCCATTTTTTGCCTGGTACATGATTTGATTTAAACTGGGAGTGCACTGGGATCCTGCTAACCAGGTCCCCAGTGCCAGATCACTTTCCCAAAACTGTACAATTGTTCTCCCAATCGGCAATGCCTTAAGCATTGTCTATGTCCCTTATAAATGGTCTCCCAAGGGCTGCAGCACAAATTGTACCACCCTAAGGGACCCCTCACCAAATTCATGCTGGGTTGCTATCGCAGGCTGCGTGTTTTGGTGCAAACAAAAATGAAAACACGACCTGACACACATCTCAGTGTACCAGGCCCCCTAACACTGCATGTAGTACTTGTAAATCATCCCTACAGCAGGTCTTGCAGCCCTTCGGCAGGGTGCTTGGTATTACATGTAAGAGCATACCTGCATGAGCAGATATGACCCTGTGCTGGTCAGTTCCATTACTGCCAGTGTAAGTGAACAGGTAAGCCATTTTAGAACATGTGCTGGACACTGGTAAAAACGAGTTCCCCAGCTACGTGTTTGCTTCACTGAAAATAGGGTTGTTTGGTATTAAACATATTGTATTGATAAACCCACACTGATTCCAGTGTTGGCATTACCAATACATGTACATTGAGGGCACCTTAGAAGTGGCCCCCTGAAAAACCTGCCAGCCTATGGTGCGCTCTCTGACTGGTTTTTGCCAGCCTGCCACCTGAGACACTGTTCTGACCCCCTAGGACGAGAGCCTTTTGCTCTCAGGAGACCTAGAACAAAAGCCTGTCCAGGAAGAAGGTGTTGCTCTCCCTTCCACAGGATGAGCTGCTGATTAGCCATCCAAGGTCAGCAAGCTTAAAAAAGCTGCTGCCTTTGAAATGCGAATCTGGCTCCCCTCACAGGAGAGGAGGCTGACTACCTTTTTACATAGCTGCTTTGGCACCTTGACAGGTGGGAAAATTAGCTAGTCTTATAGGCGTGCCACCTCCAGGCTAGTACCACCTGTAAGGTGGGCTAAACAGAGGTGGACATGACTTTTCAGAAGTAGAACTCTTTGTGATGGCATACTTATAATTCTGGGACAAGGTTATGTCCACCTACCACAGGAAGTGGTCATATCGGGGGCATAGTGACCCCAATGGTCAGTTGCCCATTGGCTACTACCCTACACTTCCCTAACGCCCCTAAAGTCAGTATTTAGGGAATCCCCTGAAGTTCCTGCCAACCTGAAAGACCAAGTAGGACGAGAAAAGTCCCATCCTGCAAGAACAAAAGATCCAGCAACGGACTTGGTGCCAATCCTGCCTGCTGCCTTGGCCAGTTTCACCAAATGTCGACTGTCCTGCAGCTTCTGAGTTTCCAATGCTTGGGAGACCTGCCAGCACTTCACCCAGGAACCTGCAGGCATCCAAAGACCCCTGGAAGGACTACCTAACCACAGAAACCCAACGCCTGAAGACACCACTGCATCTGTCGCTTCAGGCCCGAGTAGAAGTGGGCCAACTGTGTCAGCGTGCCCCCCCCCCCCCCCGCTGTCCTCCAGAGATCGAGTCCAGTGTGGTCAAACCTCTTGTGGATTCCCCGACATCGCCTGCAGCCTCTGCATGCAGGTCCCTACTAGAGCGACTTCTCTCAGTAAGAAAACCCGATGCGTAAAGACACCTCTGCACCCTTCGCCCCTGGGCCATGGAGAAGAGGACCAAAGGTAACCCTACATCCCTGAGCATCGGAGGCTTGTTGGTTGAGCCAGACTGGCCCCCATGTCGAAGCCTGCAGCCTCTTTTTTCAATGAGGGAACCCCTAGTCCCTTTACACAATACGTCTCATTTTGATAGATCATATAAAGAGCCAGCTTCCTACAACTGTGGTGTGTGCTACATAGATGGACAATTAAATATTGGATATTCAGTTATCTAAATGCATGTCTTGCCATTTTCCATTTGCCTTCTAGACCCTTATGGGCACCTGCCCCTCTCTCCTCTGTTCATTTCGCCACGCTGTGTTTTTGTCTTTGCGCTAATGAGTTAAGGGTGCACCTAATAACATAGTGTTCGACTGAATAGTAGATTAAGTACATTAATAATAAATCAAGTGTTTAGCCAGAGCCAAATAGTGTTTAGTTAGTTAAAAAACAGACCTTCTAAAAAATAAATAAAAAACTGTTCTATCCTTTTTTTATTCTTTTTATTTTACGCACTTCACATTCAGGACAAATTATCAGTCAAAACATATATTTACATTGTCTTTAATGTTATTTCTGAACTTTTGTGTAGTCTGGTGATCGATAATCTTGGTCTTGGATTCAGAAATTTGTGTCTCAGGAATTGTATTCCACAGGAACCTAAAACAAGCATTTGCAGTGCCATAGGTCTTGCATTTACGCGAGTTTGAGCTTTTGGCATTGTAAATGACAATGCCTTTTATGTTTTGGTTTTTAAAACATAAATAAAAGGCATTGTCGTTTACAATGCCAATAACTTAAACTCTCGTAAATGCAAGACCTATTGCATTGCATAAGCTTGTTAACTTTTAGTGTGCCGAGTGGAAGCACGTAAAAGGCTTTTACTTTCTGGGGCATATGCTTAATTGAATGATTTCTGCACTCCACATATCAAAGCACACATGATGCGCAGACCTCTTTTTGTAGACCCAAAGAGGTGGCCTCTTCACACCACCCAAAATAATATTTCATTTCCCCATCACTGCCACCAAAGCGCCTGAGCTTGGATTGGTAATAAATGTGCTTTGCGGTGGTAACTAGCACTGAAGTTTAACATGATTTACTGAGCTAAGAGCCTGATGCAGTGATGTGTTACTTGTAGGTCACTGGTTCAGTTCTGCAAATGAAAAAATTACGCACTTTTTAAGTAGCACTACGAACGACAAACATTTCATACCAAACTGAAAACTTAACGTGAAACTAAACTGAAAATTAGCATGAAATGGACTTAAAATTCCACCTCTCTCAACGTGGTGTACATCCACCGCATTGCCCCCATCAACTATACATCGACCGTATTTTCAACTTTATTTAATCAAATTGCTGGAGTGTTTCATGAATTTGATGATATTTTTTCTCTGTTTATTGGCATTGTATATTCTCTCTAAAAAATGTATTTTAGAAAAATGAAATTAACTTAATGGATGAATCTAAGAAGAAATATATTTTAAAAAAGGGATGAAAATAAATAAAATTAGATATACATTTTTCATAACTAATTTGCATTCTTTATCTATGTGTAGAGCATAGCTAGTGGTTACATCCATTTGTACACCTAGAATGTTTTGACCTATTTGATTAAAGCTTGCTATGATTTCTTTACCCATTGTTGCAAACCAAAAATGATCACTGACCCAGAAAAGGGAGAGGAGGAGGGACGAGGGAGGTGCTGAACAAAGAGAATGGGAAGGGGTGGGAGCGAAGGCACACAGACAAAGTGTAGCGCTGAAAGATAGCAGCAGATCCTACATATCCATAGAGGGAAGGAGAGGGCTGAGGGAAGCAAGACACAGCACTGGACGATTCAAGGCCAAAAAACAAAGAGTGCGCCGAACAAAGGATATAAAAGCGACAGGAAGGGCACATGTGAGGGGGCAGTCGCCAAGAAAGTGCAAACCTGCCCTGAAGGCGGGGCAAAGCGCAGAGTTTCACTAATCAAAAGAAAGCAATTTTGAAAGGCACACGAAGTAGCAATTGGAAAGTGGATGGTGCGGCCTAACCCCACATAGAGATTACCACATGCCTCGCACAGCAGCGCATGCACGCTGCCTCTAGGCTCGACCTAAAAACTTCAAAACGTTCCCTATCAGGCTCTGTTTGTATGCCCAAGCCCTTTGATGCACCAACCTCGCAATACAAACTGGTGGGCAGGCCATGCAAACGTGACTCTTGTTACGTAAATCTCATGTAAGACCTGCCATTTCTGCCTCCACCTCAATCACAAAACGGGCAAATGAAATGTAACTGGAAGAAGGAAGGCCCGGGAAGTTTTTTAAAGGTACCCTGGACTCCACATATTTCCTTTCTCTGCTCGATTCGAGGAACCTGCCTAGAAAAACTTTGGAGCCTCCTGCAGCTGCACAGCTTGATGTGCTGACCTTTGCTGCTGGTGTAGTGTTGGCAAAACGTAATCATCCCTGGATAGACACGCATCAGAATAAGGTGTCATGACTGGCACTTAACAGGGACTGGCCTTGTTTTAAGTAATGATTTCAAGACCATGCATTTTCTATTTTTGCCACACCATTTCCTCCTCCTCACCACCTCCTAAAATTGCTGATCGGTTCCGGGAGGTATACATGTATCTTGGTGCTTGAGATAACATGTTCCGGGCAGGGCGACCCCAAAACGGATTGACCTGGACATTGCTCTGGGCCAAAAGTTAATTTGGTGTTTGTTGTGGGGGTGGGGAAGTCGTTGTGGTGAGACAGCAGGAGGTGTGTGGAAGATGGGCCGAGGGCTGGGGGTTGATGGGGTGCTGACAATTATGCTGAGATAAATAAGGACTGATTATAAAGTCTTTAATGTGACCCAATTGAGACCAATTGGAATGGACCTGCTGCTGTTTGCATGACATTAAATCAGGCAGCTCCCTTCCTTGTCCCTCAGAATATTGGTGCACTGAGCCTGGGCCCAGCTCGCCCATGCTAGGCCGGCCCGGCTTCCGTGGTCAAACAAGTCCATAAACAAATGTAGTCGCAGTTTAGCTTCCAGGCTGATGCGGAACCCAACGAGAGCCGTGCATAGGTAAATGTCAAACTGCAGATTTTGTGGTTAAAGAAAATAAGTTATGCAAGGCATGAGCCGAGCTTCAGCAAATTTCACTTATGTCATATATTAATTTAGGTGGCATGGAGAGACACGTCTATGGGCATTAACTGTCAATGTGCCCTTTTCATTCATTTATCGACTGCCACACACATCCTTTGCTTAAAGACGGGCAGGAAAGCTTCGAGCATGTCATATGACCCAATTCACACTCAACAATGAGATGGAGGCTTGCCTTCAGAACACTGACGCAGGCTTGCTATTTAAATAGTAACACAAGATGTTAAGGAAGTATCAGGATTTAAAGCAATACAGCTGGTTAAGCTTTGCCTTCCCCGACATATTAGTGCATATATTTGTGTTCTCCAAGAACAATGTGTACTCCGCGCCTGCTTGGTCAGGATCGGAATCTACATGTAAATTGTGCAAGAATCATCATGTTTGAGTTTGATAGGATGTCTCTAAAAAGTTTTAAAAGTGTGTTTCTTTGCACACAAAGTAGTGTCTTACCTTAGTGCATCACATTATATCACTACATTAAAAGACATTTATTAAAAGTGAGTTTTTAAAGATGCACGGACAAATATTCCTGCCTGCCCTGATAACAGCGCTACGAGTGAACCAAAAGACATGTGAATGCCCTTTTTTTGGCTTCAGTTATTCCATATGAAAAAACTTTTAAAACAAACACAAAATATTTTTTTGTACAGCACACATTCTGAGTTAGTCCACGTCTCTATTCGTGTAAGCCACACTGTTTTAATATGTTTGCTACTCCCCTTTTAGAGACCCCCTATGCCCCCAGTTTTTTCATCCCATTTAATGTCCTGGCTGTAGTGATGATATCTCTCTTCACCAGGTAAAGCAGCAGGGTAACAGATATTGGTAGAAGGTGTCATTGGGAGAGAACAACATCCCTTGTTTCTGGAAAATCAGTGGCACGGTAGATCGCTTCTCCTGGGCTCAAGACTTTAGCAGACAGGCTCCATTGACACACCGTTATTATAAACACAAAGACTGTCCGAGAGGTGCAGTCAGAAAGTGCCCCCCCCTCCTGCGGGCGGACCCCTAGCCCCTCCCACCTCAAAATGCTGCCGACCCCTCTGCATTGAAAGATGGACTGGGGGTTCCAAGCCAGATCTAGGAGGTTGACTAAGAGCCTCTCCAATATTTATTCATTGAGCTCTGTATAACTCGAACTAGACCCGAAGGTATCAGAGCGCTTTACAGAGCTATCTAAGCAGCAATTTCATGAAGATACAGGTGGAGTACATAAAAATACATAGTGACACTATATAACAAGCATTTGCAATGCAATAGGTCTCGCATTTGTGAGAGTTTGAGCTATTACCATTGTAGATAACAATGCCTTGTATTTTTGTTTTAAAAACATAAATAAAGGGCATTGTCATGTACAATACCAATAGCTTAAACTCAAGTAACTGCAAGGCCTATTGCATTGCAAATGCTTGTTCTCAGTGGCTTTGGAAAATGAAAGATTGCATATACGTGGGGTATTGAGCATTAGATACTTCTAGTTTAGTGATGTCAGTTTCTTTGTAGAGAGTCACCGACATTACAAGTCGTTCTTCTTTCTGGCTGCCTGTCCATCAATCCATCAACACACATAGAGTTTACTAGTATTTTATAGAGGTATCATTACAAACAGGGCTCGAGTCGGGGTACCACGTGGGTGGACGGTCACTGGAGCAAATGGAGCCACACATTCACTCTTTGGCCTCTCTGGGGCGAGATCGGAGCTCATTTAGAACGCTGCTCACCTGCTGGCATCTCTGATGCAATCACATCTAAGGGGTGAGCGAGGGGAGCCAATGAGTCTGATGGTGCAAGCCACCTTTTTGTGACTTCACTTCCTGTCATGACGTCAGCGTCGCCCCACTACCTTTTTTAGGACTTGTGCCCTGATTACAAAATATCCTATTGAGCAGAGTTTGGAGACGTCCTAAGGAGCGGGCTGTCTCTTATCGGTGCCTGGCTCAGTTGCTGCCTCTTGTAGTGATCTGCGACACCTGTTACACAAAAGACATCAAGCTGAGCTGTGTACAGTATTTAAAGGGCTGTCAACACTTGAGGCAGATAACCCATAATCGTTGCTTGGCAGGCACAAAAACACCCTTTCTCCCCAGTCCCTTCCCCAAAAGCAGACCTGACAGCAACTCTTGATGCCACAATTGGCAATTGGATTTTGAAGTTGTGTGAATAATTCCATTTTCTAAAGCTGCCAATGCGGAATCACGCACCTCAAACAGTATACAAAACGTATTATTGTCAGTAATTATAGTAATAAAACATTCCTAACTAGTAAAAAATGCTAAAAAATATAACTTCATGCATATCAGCTGCATATCAGCTGCATTTTATGGTTAAAACAGTACAAGTTCACACATTAACAGACGTGATGAATAAAAACAATGCTTGACCTCAAATATTCTCAGTCCAGTGAAGAAATTAAAACGATTTGACCTCAGGCATTCTAACTGTAATGAAGCCATAAAACAGTTCAAATTTTAGATATTAGTCTAAGGAATACTTTATAAATACACAAATTCCGAAAGTGTGCATTTAAAGTTATACTTTCACACACACCAAATGTAAGGAAGAAGTCCCGGTTTATTATTGCATCTACTTATAGTACATGACGGAACGTCTCTTATACATTGCCTCAGTAGAGAGCCTTTGTAGAGCAAGGGCGAACATTCCTAGCTGAAGGCGAGACTTACCGCGGCGCACGGCCTGGAGGTCCCCTGTGCCCAGGCACTGCCCAGCGTGCATTTATAGACAATGGGCCGAGCCACACATGAGGCGCGCTCTATATTAGGATAGCACAGGGCCTCTACTCCACTGTTCTCCCGACCAGTGTAGTGCCTTGGGGTGCCAATAAGGCCTCCCGAGTTAACCTGTTGAGCATCAATCTGCCTCGCTCAACAAACTGTCAGGGGGCTGTAGCCGCTACTTAGCGCCTACAATACTTAGCATTTGGTGCTTTTAATTTTAGGGGACTTTCCTGTGCCACTGCCTCTACACAGATGAAAGATTTATTCTGTCCGCACTACAATAACAAGACAGAAGGGACACAAGAGGACGTGCCCGCGCACAATCTCCTGCCCAGTACACAGTGGAAGAAGAAGGGGCCTGAAGTAAAAGTAAAGTCCACATTTGTAAAGCGCACAATCACCCGTAAGGGTCTCTAGGCGCTGGGGGCCGTCGGGAAGATTAAGCGAGCTATTGCCCAGAGTCACATGGTGCTGGGCTAACCTGCCGCCGGAGCCGGGGATCGAACCCTGATCCCCAGATTCCAGCGTCAGTCGCCCTGGCCGCGGCGCCACACCTCTCCCCAAGTAGAGAGTGAGGGAGGGAAAGCGCACCATGCGCGCGCTACTGCTGACACCAAGAGGGTCCCGAGGAGAATAGGGTGCTTTTGCATTAATATCAAACATACCTTACACCAGCGGGTCCGTTCACGTGGCCATCCATGGATATTTGAAACATGCTCGTGCACGCCATGCTGCACGGCTGAGGAGCCAGCCTGCCCGAGAAGAGCTACCGGGAGCCGACCAAGGCGGGTGATTGACTGCACTGCCGGGCCTGCGAGCGCCGCGCTGCTCCGACTCAGTGCACTGAAGCAAAGCGCTTCACCAGGCTATGAGTTTGAGAGACGCGACACTGCTAAACAGAACCGTGTGCAGTATCCAACTTTCCAGCTCAGTGCGAGCTTACCTTTTACACGCAGGGTGTGACGTCACTGCTGTGTGATAAACAGAGAAGGGGCGAGGCAGTGCAGAGTCATTACTGTGTGTTAGAACACTGTTTCTATTCCCTGTGTACCACTATCTCACCCCGCATTTAAAAAAACATGAAATTGCATGAGGCTTGCGAGTTGTGAGGACGGGAGGGGGACAGGAGATGTGCACACCGCGTGGCTGTAAGTGCATGTTCACGAGCGCGTTCACGACCTCCATTCGCCCTGCACGTGCCCATCTCCTGTCTCCCTTCCGAGGCAAGTCAACAACAATAGATCTCGCTGGCAACCGCGCTTTCGTGCTGCGTCGCCAGGTGCAAGACCTAAAAATGGGATACAATATATGGTAGGCTTTGTGGACAACTGTTCGGAGGTAGTTAAGGTAGATTTATTGTCCTATATAAACAGGCTGTCTAAACACAGAGCTGGAGTAACAAAAAAATCTAACATTTTTGGTTGTATTACTACTTTGAGTTAAATGTACGCTTTAGGGGGGCCTAAAAAATCCAGATGTGCGGGAAAGCCACTACAGTGACAGTTTTCAATGACTACTTGCTTTCACAAAGATGTAAACATGCTGGTCAGTTATGCATGAGTAAATGACAAGAAAAAGTGAAACTACTAACATTTTTCAGTTTCCTCTTTGAAAAGAATATCGTTCCCAAGGTCAAAACCCCCTTCATTACTCTCCCGCCATCCTCCTTGCATATGGATTTACTCCTGCCAATAACAGCAGTAATAAAATTACCCCGTCCATGGTGTTGATGTGCCTTGTATGACAGCTGGCGAACACCCACAAACTTCTGAATTCATGCATTTTTAAGACTTTGCAAAGCATCCCTGCCTTGTAAAAACAACTCTCCGCCCCATCACTGGTGTAATATTAAAGTTAATCCTTTTAAAAGCCTAAATATTAGACAGTGGGCCAATTTACTGTCTTAAACAAGTCACCCCAGGATCTAAGTTCAACATAGGTACCCGATTGTGGAAGGCGATAATTAGTAGATAGCACGTTGTGGTGAAAAGCCATGAGAAATAGCATGGAGCATTATGAAAAAACAGATGGGTAGCCCCTCCTCCCCCACAACCCAGCTTTATAGACAAATGGCACGCGCCACGAGTGAGGCCTGTGTAATCCATGCCTCCCACCTGCTATCAGAATTTCACATGCTGAGACGTTCTGAACTCCTGCCTCAAGGCAATGTCAGGGCCCTCTGAGGCGCTGTGACATGTTATCCACCCTCACGTGTTCTAAGTTTCCAGGAAGTAACGCATTATCTTTGTGCTGCCGGACAGCCCATATCAAAGCACTAACCAGCTGTTTTCGCAGCCTCTGGGACAAGCCGGGCCTTGTGCAGCTGTAAACATATTTGTACGAAGGGAGTAAAAAACAAGGCACATAGGGCAGGAAGCAAGCCCTGACTCACAGAACTTGTGGGTCAAGATTGCTGGCTTGCATTTTGTGATTACAAAATACATTAAAGTCCCTTAAAGTCGTTTCGTTCACAGGGTGGGTTCCAGGTAAAACTGAACAAAAGCAATCATTCACGAAACGGGATGGGCAGAAAACAACAAATTACCGTTTCTAATGCACTGTGTGTGGATGTTGTGAGGGCTGGGAGGGAGGGGCTCTCGAAGAGAGAGTCGGGCTCTGAGGCTGTTTACATATAAAGTGAAAACGCTTGTACACTTCTGTGTAATGAAGGGAATACACTTCCCATATGCTTACGGGGGAGCTCAGGGAAAGCGAGAGGGAGGAAGGGGTTAAGGCTGGGCCATGGTGGGAGTGTGATTTGGTGAGGGAAACAGAGCGAAACCCCTTTAAGGGGCTTGTCTTGAAGCGAGGATGTGTCTCAACATTGTGGGCTGTGTCACTTACTCATAAATAAGCAGCGATCTCAGAGGGGTGAAGAGAGAGAAATAAAAAAAAACACAACAAACATGGAGGGGCCAGACAGGTTGAGACAGGCAAATGTAGTATCTGAAACAAACGGTGCTGAGAATCGAAGTAAGGAGGTGGCTGAACATATAACGCTGCTGACTTTGGAGCTCTAGAACAGGGTTCGAGCCTCGGCGTGGGCTGTATCACTTATAAAATAAATAAACAGAGATCTCGGGCATAACATGGGAGTGGCTAAAGTGCAGTGCAAGCAGCTGCCTTCCTCCTTAGGTGTGTACATTAAGTAAATAGTTCTCAGGACTGCTAATGAAAGTTCCCGGGTCAGGACACATGTAAAAGAGCCAGTCCTCATTGGAGGTAACAGGAGACAGGGAGGTAACTAAGGAGGAACTAGTAAGCCTATTGACAAATCAAACCCCCACATTTACAAAGGACATTCACAAAAGCCAATACAAAATGGGGGCGGAGAGTGGAAGCAGCTCCCAAAAATACCTTAATACAGCATGTCTCGAAGAGACCGCGCAAGCGCTGCCTAGGCTAGACCTAAAAAATGTCTGGCATTGTCGGTCTCTCTGGAGCACAGTTCCTCACCTCTCCAGTTCCACTTTGTCCTTCTCAGTCAATACATTAGCGCAGTGGTTCCCAAACTGTGCGCCGCGGCTCCCTGGTGCGCCGTTAGGAGTTGCCAGGGGCGCCGCGCACGATTTGGGAAACGGCTTGTGCCGAGGAAGCAGCTAATCATGTGAGAATGAATCCATTAAAAAATGATGCGTCTTTTGACGCCTTCTAACGGATTCCACCAATAACTGTAGTACTGCTCTCTAATTAGAGCTCCACTCTAGTCTGTATTTGTTTTCGTCTGAATTATATTTTTCCTAATTTTATCTGCATTTATCCGTATTTAGCGTTTTCTGAGACAATGATCTTGGAAGTGGTATTTTTCCTATTTTCTTTTACCGGAAAAGGTACACTTGAAATTGGATGGCTGATGGGTTTTACTGATGCTACAAGAGGCCATGTATAATGCATCACTTATAGTTAAAATATAGATATGACATTAGTATTTTGGTACAAGCACACCTGAAACTGTTTAAAGCTTCATTGGAAAAAAAAGTGTCCCTTTTTTAGGTCTCGCTGGCGTTGCAGCGCGAAGCGCTGCCGCCAACGAGACTTATTGCCGCCTTCCTCCCTGCCAAGGGAGTCAGAGCTGTGAGCAAGCCGATACAGATCTGGGCACGAGCCGACCCAGGTCTGTGAACGCGCTTCACGGTGAACATCTTGTGCGCGTTAATTAGGTCTCGCTAGAGACCGTGGACGCACACCTACAGGCACACACAGGCACACACGCACACAGGCACCCCCCCCCCACACACGCACACACACGCACACACACACACACACACACATCCCCTCCCTCTCACACCCCCCCACACTCACCGGGCTCTTTGCGTGTCCTCACAGCAGGCAGACTCGGAGGTCGGCGTGTCTTCTCCGGCAATCTTCAGCGTGCGCCGATGTGCACGCTCACGGCACTGCATCTCGTGCACTCTCACCGCGCTGTTTCGCGCCCGGCGTTCCTCACTCAGCTTGTTGACAGTTATTTTTGGAAACTTCAGAACTGGCGCAGCTATATCCGGATGTAAAACAGCGCAGTGTGAGTACCTCAGACGCACCAGTACAAGGAAGCAAGGTGAGGACGAGATGGGTGTAAGAGAAGTGGCAGGAGATGTTTGGGAAACAATTCCCACTCGGTGGGAGAGCAGGCCGATGTCGATGCTTTATTTGTGTGGCGCCTCAGGCCTGGGCCACCTAACGCTCGGGAGTGCTGCAGTTTGCTGTTCTGCATTCTAGAGGGTGGGTCCGTCGGACGGTTGTTATTGGCATTCCAGGACGTGCACTGCCCGTAGAGAGCTGGAGGTCACGGCTGCAAAGTTTAGTTTCATTTTCAATGTTAAACTTCGGCAAAAGAAAACACAATGCAATCAGAAACTTCAGCATCGTACATGCCACACACAGACCCACATGCATCATGCCAACCTGCTTGGGAGACAGCTGCTTTGGGTAAAGTGCCTTGAAGACGCCGGGGCGTAGTTAGCACGCAGTGGAATACAAGAACATTGCAGACTGTACAATAAATAGAAGCGAGGGGGCGGGAGAGTCCAAAAACTGAAAGACAGCACCGTTTTGATAGTATCTAAGAAGCCCGTTACGTTAATACAGTCCCCCAATCAACGTAAGCACTATGACGCTTTAGCTTTTAAAAGCTCCTCCAGCATGCTTCTAGGCTCAACAGGAACATGCCCCGTTATAGTGAAACGCAACACAGCAAACGTCACTCCTTTTCAAAGTCCAAGTCGGAGGGGTCTAAATACTTCTAGTATTTTGAGAAGAAATCTACTTTAGACAGAGACGTAGTGAATGGACCGTTCAGGAACCAAGAACCGTGGGAGACTTGAAGCGTTCTACAAAATTTAGGGGGGCCATCGTCCTTCCCAGGCAGTGTAGCAGTGACGGTATGTAGCAGTGACAATATGCAGCTGTGACAATATGCAGCAGTTACGGGATGCACAGTGCGTTGTTTTTTTTCTCCCACTGACATGTTAAGAAAAAAATTGCGCACCAGTTTTTACAGCTGCCACACAAAAGAACCGTATTGGACGCGCTCCTTCGGAAGACTACGTTACAGAATAATTATGTCGATTCTAGACATAAATATATATATTTTTTGCACCAGCAGCACTGTAAATGCAAGTAAGCAGAGTAAACTGCATGTCTAATAACGGTGGAGCGGGAGGTTTTGAATGTAAATCAATACCCAGAGAAAGGTAAATGTTTTAAAGGCTTCAGGTACGTGTCAGAATTTATTTGAGGAGAACTTCCATGGCTTTCTTATTTTGGGGTGGTGCTGGGTGACTTTTCAAACATACAGTGGCATAACGCAAAAAGATGCTCCCACCCCGTCTGAAGAATGTAATAAGGGCCCCCGAGCCTCCCATATCTCACTGAAGTTCATTGACCTTGACCTGAAAGGGGGCCGCTGAAGGTGTGTGGCCCCTGAAGGGGTGGGGGAGCATGAGCTGAAGGAACTTGTGTTAGCGTGAAGACTGAATGATGCTTCATTAGTGGTATGCTTATCATGACGTGTACTGATGACTGAGACTTCGTACCATTCACAAACAGCAAATTATCAGGGAGTGGTTAGACATAATGTAGTGCTGACAATATCGTTATTTATTGGATTAGTCAACAATCCAAGGCAATGGGTTAGCGAACCCACTGACCGTAGCGTGATGTGCTGTGCGGTGGGGAGCCACATACGAGGGTCGAACCAAGGTCACATCCTTCCACCTTCTCTACTTCATTTCAAAGACATTTCCAAAAACATAGGGGTGGCAACAAGGCTGATTGACAGGAGATACCTTCCAGGATCATAGCCATGAAGTTTCAGTGGTTTAACAAGTAAGAAAAAACTGGCAGAAAATGTGGAGCCTAAAAGTTACACCCTCTGACCAACTTTAAACTACTCATTATGATCAACCTTAAACCACTCATTGTTGCTTTTGTCAAAGGATAATCATTCCAGAACCAAGGCACAAGCAATAGTTGCAGGCCTGCAATTGTCTGTAGTTTCACTGCACAAGCCTAACTTTATAGCTTCGTGTGTATCTGTAGTGTGTGGATGGCAATGTACAATGTTTTCTACAACAGCGTCATGGAGAGAAAGGAATCAGATGACTTCCAAACTCTAAAAGCCAGTACCTAAAAGTATAGAGGTCAGTTAAACAAGCATTTGCAATGCAATAGGTCTCGCAGTTGTGAGAGTTTGAGCTATTGGCAGTGTAAATAGCAATGCCTTTTATTTACATGTTAGTTTTTAAAACATAAATAAAAAGCATTGTCATTTACAATGCCAATAGCTTAAAGTTTAAGCTATTGGCATTGTAAATGACAAGGCTTTTTATTTATGTTTTAAAAACCAACATGTAAATAAAAGGCATTGCTATTTACACTGCCAATAGCTCAAACTCTCACAACTGCGAGACCTATTGCATTGCAAATGCTTGTCATTAATTCTTCTCGTCTCCTCGTTGGTCTGCACAGCTATTGGCATCGTGATGGGCAGCACAAAAGATCCGAATGCCTCGTTTCTGTGTTTCTTTTCATATGTATCAATAAATGTAGACAGATAAATTGTGTTCTCTCTGTAGTTTCTGTTAAAGGGCGGTACTGTACTTCGGAGTGAATGACAGAATCACAGCCGCCATGTCTATTTTAGAACAGATTATTAAATTTCCGGCAATTGCAGGGGTTAATTTTGGCCGGTGCTTGAAGGTGGGCCCACGGGCACACATGTTTTTGGGGACTGGCGCCTGTTAACAAACTTTTATCCGGGGCACGAGACAGAGAGAAAAACACAAAAGGGAGAAGAAAGAGAAATATGGGAAAGCCATAGCAAAGGGAGAAAGTAGGGATGAAAAAGAACGTGCGAGCGTGGAGTCTCAGATGTGGATGAAGGTTGAAGTGAATGGGAACTATGGGCACAGAACAACTCAAACCTCCCATAGTTTAACAATACAAATATCCAGTCTTGGATGTATAATCCGCTTTTTTACGTATCAGAATCTGACGGGATGAACCTGTGAAATGTTCCACTTTGCTGAGAGCAACAAGCATTGGCAAAGGCTTTAGGTCTAACAATGCGAGATCTATTGGCTTTGTCAATTATTTTTGAGCCATGCTGTGCAGCAGCACAGCTTCTGTGCTCCATTGCTAAAAGCAATGAGGGGCAGGATACTGAATGGGAGGGGGAAGTAGGATGTGGCGCTAAGGCAGAGCTGCCATCCTCCGAACTGGGGTACCTGGTTTGAGTCTCAGCATCAGCACAACATCCTCTGGATCTGGGCCAATCACTCAATCACCTTTTCTTTCCAAAAATAAAAAATGTGAAGTTGTTCGATGTAATTAGTGCTAATTTGAAGCACTAAAAAAAAGAAAAAATATGAATTTGTGGAATGTAACTGGTGCTCCTGTAAAGTGCTGATACCTGCAAGTCGAGTTTGCGCTATAAAATAAAATGCCAAAAAAAGAAGAAATGGTACATTAATCACAGCACGAGCAGCCGATGGACACTAATTAACATTAATTAACTTGTACTTTGGTCATACGCTCGCAAACAAAATGGAGTGACGGCTCAAATATTCTGCCGAATTAGAAGGCAGCAAAAAGAGTGATAAGGATGCCAACAAATATTAAGTGATGGGTGGGTTAAACGCTCCATTTAAGAGGGTTTTTTTTTTTTTACACAAGCAATCATCACCATAGCGCACTGCCTGCAAGTGAGACCTAAAAACGGGCTTACATCCCCCCCCACCGGTAAAATAAAAAGTGACATGATGGGGAGCCACGGCCAACTGCCAATTAGGTCGAGGGAGCCACAGGTCGAAAAAGTTTGGGAACCACTGCATTAGCAGTTAGCTGGCTCCCCCTGCCTATTGGGGAAAGAACTCCATCACACAGGCACAGATGCACTGGATGTGTTTTCAGCATCAGAACTTCTACTAGTCTAGATGTTTGATTAAATGTAGTGAATTCAGGGAGAAGATTTATGAGGGCTATTGCTTGTCCAGCTCTCCCAAGTTGGGCAACAAGTGAGCTGACGGACAAGTGGTTTATCTGTTGAGTTGTCCCATGATATGTTTGAGCTACACAGTACGAGTTGATTTCCTAATAAGGTGTGTTTAACTCTTTCTGGGTGTAAAAAGGGATTTATATACAGCGGGTCAAAAATTCCTTTCAGAGACGAAAATAGCTTATATTAACATTTTTATTTCTGGGTGTATGTATCATTGAATTTGTATGCGTTTATAGCAACTTGTATTTTCCCATCTGTAATGGTAGACTAGCTCAGTAAGTGATTATTACTTCCATCATCTGGTTAATTTATCGAGCCCACAAAATGCCATCCAACTATATTCAAATTTGTAACCATCAATTTATGTTCTGATGTTCTGTTCTCTGTATTAACTATTTAAGTTTACTTACTATTCAGTATAAAGTCCCCAACTAGCTTGTGACTTCGATAGACATAGTTGACATTATTTTAACAGTTCGTGGACTGTCATTCTTTTGTTTAATTTGAGATTTACTTTGTTTCAATAAAGTGCCACTCCTTAGAGGTCTAAGAAACAAAAAGAAACTGCTGCTACTCTACATAGATTTTCCAATATCTTACACATTTATTATTCATTCTGTGTAGTAATCTGAAAACCAATTTTTCCTCATATGTTTGCATCGCTCTCATAACTGTTTTTATGGAAACTGCAATTCTCCTCTTGCACATCTCATCGCAATAACAGATTAGCATTATTCTGTTATTTATTACCTCTGCGCTCTATCTGTGGTGCAAAGTAAACAGAAAGGCATGACTGCGAGCAGCTGCTGAGTGAGCACTCTATTTGCTTAAAGTGCATTCGCAGAAAACTGTTCAGTTGCAACCGGATGCCTCAATCTTAACTTAAAATCAGCCAGAACTGTGGTTCAATAGTCATATTATTGTGATTATTTTATAGCAATCACTGCAGTTTACTTAATCACTTCTCTTGCCAGGACGCCCTGGAAGAAATGCTGCTTCTCTGGGGATGGGGAGTACATTGTTGCAGGGTCAGCACGGCAGCATGCCCTCTACATCTGGGAGAAGAGCATTGGGAACCTGGTGAAGATCTTGCATGGCACGCGTGGGGAGCTGCTTCTAGATGTAGCAGTGAGTAAACTAATATTGGTCTCCAGTGTGATCAGACAAACATACTATTCTCTTATTCTGCTTTTCTCCATTACCCCAGTGGCATCCTGTTCGGCCAATTATTGCTTCAATTTCCAGTGGTGTGGTGTCTATCTGGGCTCAAAATCAAGTGGTAAGTAATGATCCCTACTGTATTACCGAATCTTATCTCATTTATTTTCTGATATCAAAACATGGTATGAAAAGCAATTTTTGTAAGCTGTTCAGGATTAGAGCAGCTTAGTTCTCTGCCCATTTGTTATTGCATTTAGTGGTTTAGGTATTTTTCCTGGAACTTAATTTGTTCCAATGTTGAGTTAAAGTTTACTCTAGTCTGACGTGCTCCAAAGTACATAATATACAAAATATCAATTCTAGCTGTACTTCTCCTTTGGGTGGGGGTAACATTAATGTTCATTTATAGGTGGCCAATTCAGTGATTGCCCCAATGAGATAAAAAGGCTGGAATGGTATATCCTGGCTGAAGCATTGATGATGGAGAAGAACACACCACCTAATCTTCCACATCTGGTCAGTCAGGCGGGCTAGGTCTGGGTGAGCATGATCAAAGTGAACACTGTTAGAGCCTGTCATCCCACTGTGGATATGACACCATATAAACATATCAATAATAGTTTGCCAATGATTAAATGAAAGGGGGCTGTCCAACAGTAGGAGACTTCTACCTAAAGAAACAGCTCCTCACATATGAACAAGCACAAGATTCCCTTGGCCTGGATCATGTTCCAGTAATGGAAGTAATGACTAGTATTCTTACTGTGGCGGGATGGAGACAATTTATTACTGATTTATTTACAGACTTAGAACAACAGAGGCAAAGGTACTGAACGTGTATGAGAAAAATGGTCATTGGAGAGCCCAGAGCCTTTAACTGACACAAACTGGAGGAAAGCTCTTCAACATCGTGAAGGAACTGTCCAACCCCAGCTCCAACACCAAAGATATCCCGCCTTTCCAAGACCTGTGCGATTCACTGGCCACCTTCTTCCACCGCAAGATCCACGACGGCTTCAACGACACGATCGCCCCAACAACCACCGCTCCCACGACCACCACCTGCACCAACAGCCTGCTCTCCTGGACCAGCGTCAATGACGAGGATACCAGCGAGACCATGAACACCATCCATTCCGGATCACCACTGGATCCATGCCCCCACCACATATTCAACAAAGCCAGCACAGCCATCGCACCTCATCTTCGGAAAGTAATCCGCACCTCGTTCTAGACAGCAACCTTCCCAGAAAGCTGGAAGCATGCAGAGATCAACGCCTTACTCATGAAAGCCAAGGCGGACCCCTAGGACCTCAAGACCTCCCGACCCATCTCCCTGCTCCCGTTCCCGGCGAAAGTCACAGAGAAAATCGTCAACAAACAACTGACCCGCTTCCTCGAGGAGAACCACATCCTGGACCAGTCCCATTTCGGGTTCCGCAGCAACCACAGCACCGAGACCGCCCTCATCGCCGCCACGGATAACATCAGGACCCTGCTTGACAACGGAGAAACAGCAGCCCTCAGCCTCCTGGACCTGTCAGCCGCCTTTGTCACCGTCTGCCACCACACACTACGCACACGCCTACACAACTCCGGGATCCAAGAGAAGGCCCTGGACTGGACAACATCCTTCCTCTCCGGCAGAACTCAGAGCGTCCGCCCCCCTCCGCTCCACGGACATCGAAATCATCTGCGGCGTAACCCAGGGCTCTTCCCTCAGCCCGACGCTGTTCAACATCTACATGGCACCCCTCGCCCACGTCGCCTGACAGCACGACCTCAACATCATCTCCTACGCCGACGACACCCAGCTGATCATATCCCTCACCAAAGACCCTCACACCGCCAAGACCAACCTCCACGAGGGAATGAAGGCCGTCGCCGAATGGATGAGGAACAGCCGACTGAAGTTGAACTCTGACAAGACGGAGGTCCTCATCCTCTGCTCCACACCCTCAGCCTGGGATGACTCCTGGTGGCCTGCAACCCTAGGAACAGCCCCGACACCCACCGACCACGCACGCAACCTAGGGGTCATCCTCGACTCCACCCTCTCCGTGACCAAGCAGGTCAACGCCGTCTCCTCATCCTGCTTCAACACCCTCCGAATGCTCCGCAGGATCTCCAAGTGGATCCCTACCGAGACAAGAAGAACAGTCACCCAGGCCCTCATCACCAGCAGGCTGGACTACGGAAACGCCCTATACGCAGGAACGTCGGCCAAGCTCCTGAGGCGATTGCAACGCATCCAGAACGCGTCAGCAAGTCCGATCCTCGACATCCCCCGCCGCAGCCACATCACACCACACCTGAGAGAACTGCACTGGCTCCCCGTCAACAAGAGCATAACCTTCAAGCTCCTCATCCATGCACACAAAGCTCTCCACAAGACCGGCCCAGCATACCTCTACACTCCCACCTGCCAGCTCCGCTCCGCCAGCCTCGCCACAGTCCCCCGCATCCGAGGAACGACCACCGGCGTCAGATCCTTCTCCCTCCTCGCCGCCAAAACCTGGAACACCCTCCCCACCAACCTATGACAGACCCAGGACCTACTGGCCTTCAGGAGACTCCTCAAGACCGGGCTCTTCGATCACTAGCAGGACCTCCCACACCCCCAGCGCCTTGAGACCCTCAAGTGTCTGTAGTGCGCTTTACAAGTGGTATGATTGATTGATTGATTAATTGAAAGCCTGTGAAGAGGTTAAACATGTGTTTGAGGCATATGAGCTGCAGAATATATACTTGTGCATAGACCGCCATCTGGTGTTGGGCTCAGATGTTTACACTTTGTTGTTGTATTAAAAGAAGTTCTTTGTAGTCATGAGATAGGCGGCGACTCCTTACGATGATAGTGTGCATGGGCATCGACTCCATCCTCAGATTGTTTTTTTCGGCCATCGGGTTTGGATGTAAATTGCTGCGTTCTGGGTCGGTGCCGTACTCGATCCCCTTCGACAAGCAATTCCTCGACTGTATTGTTTCGATCACGTTCCCCTTTGACGCGCATTCAAAAAAATTCATCAAGAACTTCGATTCCGGACGTCGACGGGGGCCATTGGGCCTTTCTGTGCTATCAGGCCCTGTAGTCAATGGAAAGAACTCCATTTAAAAAATGTCCCCTGTGTGGTGCCAAATTCCCACACACTGATCTCCACGAGGTCTGTAACCTTTGCCTCTCTCCAGACCACAAGGACAAAGATAACCAGGCCTGTGCTTCCTTCACATCAAAGAAAACCATAGGTGATCGCCGGGCTTGACGTCGCGTAATGTCTCGATCAACTACCTAGGCGCCGGACGACTTCTTCGATGCAGGCCGGATGTTCCGGAAGAACAAGAATCCGAGGATGAAGACATCCGCGGGTCCGAGGCCGGAGAATCAGATGCCGAGGATCAGACGGTCACTCCAGGTCAACGGATCATGAGTACCCAGATCCAGACCCCTAGCCCATCTAAAACAAAATTAAAGTCTCCGGGCTCACCTTTGCTTTTGGGCTCAGGTCGACACCGCGATACTTCAGATACCCCTCCTCCCTCTCCCACCCCCCCTCGGGCCCAGCTCCGAAGTCCAGAGACACGCCTTCCGGCGGTTCGGGATCGAGCCAGCCACATAGCGGTACTGAGAAACCATCTCTGGCATCGAAACCAAAAATGAAACCCCCTGTTCTAGCTACACCGTAGACGGATTTGACGCCGAGCGCTCCGGCACCAAAATACACTGAGTACAAGCCCTCTGAACCAAAAAAAAGTCCATAAATCTTTGGAGTCGAAAAAGATTTCGGACTCAAACTCCACCAAAGCATAAGGAGACCAAGACCTCTCCTAAAGCTACAGAGCCTAAACCAAAGCACCACTCTGAACCAAAGTTGTTGGTGCCAAAAAAAGACAATAGCTCAAAAGAACTGTTTGAACCAGATTCCTCGGATCCGAAACAAAAACTCTACACATTGACCCTGTTACTGCTCATGTCATCACAATGCCACCTAAAAAGAGGAAATTGGACACCTTAGAGGCACCCGAGATACCCTTAACGAAGAAAGACATAGCAACTTCACCTTTCATACCCTCCTCCCCCCCCCCCCTCCAAATCTTCCAACTATACCACTTTCTCCAGATCACTCTCCACTGCTTCCTGCTTCACCTACACCACAAAATGATGACTTTAGGGATGGAGTCCCACAAGGGGATGATGATGATGATAATATCTTACATTATACCTGAGCCAGACTCCTATCCATCTAAACCATACCTTCCAGACGACAACATAGGTTTTGGCCAACTCATAAATAGAGCAGCCAAGTATCATGGAGTAGAATTACACACCGACCCTTTAGAGGAAGATTGTTTTATTAGAGACTTTTAAACAATCACAAAAGTAAGCAAACACTTTACATATGTTAAAAGGTATGATTAAACATGCCCCTGATGTGGTCAGGGCAAGAGTTCTCAACCCCATGGTTGATAAAAAATATAAACCAGCTCCAAATGATCCAGCTTATATCAAAGGGCAGCTCCCCCTAGATTCTGGAGTAGTGTCAAATGCCTATAAACAGGCAAATTCCCAAACAGGTGATGCCCCTTTTAACGAATCTAAATTATTGGAAGCATCTGGTAAACGGGTTGTGCCATAGGCGGCAAATTACTGGCGCATTGCCAACACCCAATCTTTGCTGGCCAGGTGTGATAGAGCGCATTATGATGAGCTTGAGACACTCATGCAACATTCCAGAACAATATAGGGCTAAGGCGAACAACCTCATACAAGAGGGAAAGCTAATTACAAACACCTCTATCAAATGTGCTCTTGATGCAGCGGACACAACATCCCGTGCTGTTAATACAAGCATTTTACTGCGCAGGCACGCATGACTAGGCATATCTGGTTTTAAGCAGGAGGTGCGGTCTCAAATTCTAAATTAGCCTTTTGATCAAGAACACTTGTTTGGACCTACTGTAGACACATCTTTAGAAAAGATGAAAAAAGACACTGACACAGCTAAGTCCATCGGGGCCTTACAGTCACCAACAACTAGAGGTTCCTTTTGCCGCTCCTTTTATAGGGGCGCCTTCAAAACCATTGGGACAGACAACACTTCTTCCTACGAAAGCCCCACTCAAACTTCCTCTAACAGAGGATATTTTAGAGGGGGTTACAGAGGAAATAACAACAAAGGAAGAGGCCACGGGAATAACACCTGCACCTCCCCTACCACAAAACAGTGACTTCCTCCACTCCCCCCAGACCATTCCACTCCGGTCGGCGGAAGACTATCACAGTTCCTACCTGTCTGGAATTCCATCACCACAGATAGGTGGGTGAGACAAATTATCCAGTATGGTTATTGCCTGGAACTCACCTCTACTCCCCCACACATACCTCCCCAACGACGTCCGATTTCCACAGAACATCTAACTCTTTTAAAACAAGAGATTTTCTCTCTCTTTCAAAAGCACACAATAGAACAGGTTCCCCTACATCATCAAGGTACAGGGGTTTACTCCCTCTACTTCCTCATCCCAAAAAAGGACGGTACTCTCAGGCCAATATTAGACCTCGGACCATTAAACCTGTACATACAATCCGACCACTTTCACATGGTCCCTCTCCAACGGGTCCTCCCACTGCTCCAACAAGGCAATTTCCTTGCCACTCTAGATCTCAAGGACGCCTATTTTCACATTCCTATTCACCCTGCTCACAGGAAAAATCTATGGTTTGTACTGGACGGTCAATTCAAAGTCCTCCAATTTGGAGTGACTACAACACCCAGAGTCTTCACTAAATGTCTCGCAGTAGTAGCAGCTCACTTGCGTAGGCAACACATTCATGTGTTTCCTTACCTCGATGACTGGCTCATAAAAGCCAAGTCACGCAGCGATTGTGTGCACCACACACACAAAACAATCCAGCTGCTGCACGACTTAGGATTCACAATAAACCTCACTAAGCAACATCTTCAACTGTCCCACACACAACAGTATCATGGCACCACAATAGATACTTCAAAAGCCCTTGCATACCCCAATCCAGTCAGGATAGCCAGCATGCAAGCTCTCATAACAATATTTCAACCTCAACACTCGCTACCAGCTCGAGTGTTCATGCAGCTAATAGGGATGATTGCCTCTTGCATTTTCATCGTACCTTACGCAAGACTCCAAATGCGTCCATTACAGGGATGTTTAGCACATCAGTGGAACCAGGCTCAAGGTCAGCTTACAGATCTGGTGTTGATGGACAGATGCACACATCGCTCTCTGCAGTGGTGGAACACACAAAACTTTTCCAAAGGGCGGCCATTCCTAGTCTCGGTTCCACAGATAATGCTAACAGTGGACGCGTCGCTCACCGGCTGGGGAGCTCCTCTCTTAAACCATACCATTCAGGGCATGTGGACCCCTCAACAGAAACTGCTCCACATCAATCACCTGGAATTACTGGCGATTTATCTTGCATTAAAATAATTCCAAAATACATCTCATAGGCAAAGCTGTCCTCGTTCGCACGGACAATATTACAGCAATGTACTATGTAAAAAAACGGGGAAACACTCTCTGCATCTTTCATGCCTAGCGCAAAGCATATAGTGATGGGTCATTCCTCAAAAAATGTACCTTTTAGCAGAACATCTCCCAGGGGTACACAATCAGATTGCGGATCTGCTCAGTCAGAGAGCAAATCCACGAATGGGAACTTCATCCGCAAGTTATTCATCTGTTTTTGCAGATGTGGAGCCATCAAGACATAGATCTGTTCGCCACAGTTTTAAACGCAAAATGCCCAAGTGTCACCTCCAGGTATCCACACCCATTGTCCAAAGGCAATGCGATATGGATGAACTGGTCTGGCAGATTTGCATACGCTTTTCCGCCTCTCCCACTCATTCCATTACTGGTGTAGTACACAACAGTCTCTCACAATGATCCTGGTTCCTCCAACATGGGACCGGCAACCATGGTTCACAACCCTGCTGGAACTCTCAGTAGTTCCACATCAAAAGTTGCACCTTTCTACTAATCTTCTCACACAGAACCATGGAGAAATAAGTCATCCAGATCCAGCTCAACTGAACCTAGCGATCTGGCTCCTGAAGTCTTAGAGTTTGGTTACCTCATTCTCCCGCCAGACTGTATGAATATCATTAAGGAGGCTAGACGTCCTACCACTAGAGCATGCTATGCAACTCAATGGAAAAGATTTGTTATCTACTGTAATAACACAATTGATCCACTAAATGCTTCAATTCAAAACATTATTTGTTATCTCTTGCATCTACAAAGATGAAATCTGGCATACACATCTATACAATTACATCTTGGTGCCATAGCCGCTTACCACCAAAATAGACAACACTTGACATTGTTTAAGGTACCTGCCATCAAAGCATTTATGGAATGCCTTAAAATGATTATTCCTCCCAGAGTTCCACCCTCACTAGTCCTGAATCTAAACATTGTCCTTACCAGGCTCATGGGTCCCCCATTTGAACCTTTACATAAATGTGAGTTACAATTTTCTCACATGGAAAGTAGCTTTCCTTGTGGCGATCACATCTCTCAGAAGAGTTAGTGAACTCCAGGCATTAATCATACAAGAACCATTTTTGAAAATACATCACAACAAAGTGGTTCTTAGGATAAACCCTAAATTCTTACCAAAAGTCGTTTCTGCTTTCCACCTTAACCAGTCTGTTGAGCTGCCAGTCTTTTTTCCTCAACCAGACTCAGTAGCAGAATGGGCTCTTCATACGCTTGATGTCAAAAGAGCTATCCTTTACTACATTGAAAGGACAAAAACTTTCTGGAAAACTAAACAACTTTTTGTAGCTTTCTCACCACCACATAAAGGGCAATCCTATATCAAAAGCTGGAATTGCCAGGTGGATCATTAAATGCATCCAGATATGCTACCTAGAGCAAAGTGTACATTATCCAGTCCCCTAGAGCGCATTCCACACACAAGCTAGGGGCTTCTAATGCATTCTTAGGGAACATTCCCATAGATGACCTTTGTAAAACAGCAACATGGACTACACCGCACACTTTCACAAAACACTATTGTGTAGATGAGCAGGCAAAACAGGCTAGTGTGGGCCAGGCTGTACTAGGACACTTTTTCAAACCACTGCAACAGATACAGGTGGCAACCGCTAGTGAGAGTACTACTGTAGAGTCTATGTACAAGTATATACTCTGCAGCTCATATGCCTCGAACGGAAAATGCTACTTACCAGTATGCATCAGTTCTTGGCCTGTTGAGCTGCAGAATCATATACGCCCACCCGCCTCCCTGTGTACCTTTATCTGTTGCAGTGCTATCCTACTTAGATTCATAACAAATGAACATCTCTTTCTGTTTCTCACAAACGCCATCATCACCCTTTATGGCGAAAAACAATCTGAAGATGGAGTTGATGCCCAAGCGCACTATCGTCCTAAGGAGTCCCCTATCTCGTTACTAGAAACAACTTCTTCCAATACAACAACAAAGTGCAAACATCCAAGCCCAACACCAGATGGCGATCTATGCACAAGTATATGATTCTGCAGCTCTACATGCCAAGAACAGATGCATACTGGTAAGTAGCATTTTCCTTCCCATAATGCACAGTTTAAATTAATACTATTCCATTATTCTCACACCCATAAAACCTGTAAGGATTTATTCAGGTAGATCCTCAGCTTGCCAGAGATGGGGTGCAATAGTAGCAGACTTTCTTCAAATGGTCTTGATGTATCCATGGGTGGCTTTATTCTTGGAAAAAGACATTTGGACTATGTTTAATACACTCCCCACCAAATCTATCAAACGTTTATTAGGCCTATTCCCTTCTAGGCAGAAATACAAGATGAAAATCAGGATGGCTGCTTTTCGACAGTGCTAGCTAAAAGGCTTATAGTAATCCATTAGGTGTGCCTTAAGGCCCAGATGACCAACACCCGAAAATCACAAGGATTGATGAGAAATTGGCTGAGGAATTAATGGAATGGGCAGAGATGTTCACAAAGATGGCAGACCCATGACAATATGCTACCTTGAATCAAGTACTGAATGATATTTGTTGATGAAATAAGTTCTAATGCTGTAAAATACATGGCAGTTGGATACTCTGTGAATTAATTAGACAAAAGAGATAAATGGAAAATGACTTGACTTAGATTAGGCACTGAATGTACTGGTTTGTCAATGATGCTATATATTTAAAAAATGCAATAACATTTATTCTAAATAGAAAATGCTAGAAAAGAATGACAGCAATTTGAATTTGCAGTGGTCCAGAAATGTGACTCGGGCGCTAAAATGCATTATCATTTTGTGGAATCAATTGATCCAGAGCAAGTTCAAGTTCAGCATTTGTATAGCGCACTACTCACCCAGAGGGTCTCAAAGCGCTTGGGGGGGGGGGGGGGTACTTACTTATCGAATATCCAGGTTTTCAGTTGTTTTCTGAAGCAGAGGTGGTTCTGAGTAAGGCGAAGGTGGGTGGGGAGAGAATTCCATGTTTTGGCCACTAAATAGGAGAAGGATCTACCCCCCATGGTGGATCTATGGATGCGTGGCATTGCGGCGAGGGCTTGATTGGACGATCGTAGTTGGCGGGTGGGGGTGTAAAAGGATAGGCGCGTGTTGAGGCATTCGGGTCCTAGGTCGTAGAGGGCTTTGTGTGCGTGGGTGAGGAGACGGAACGTTATTCTCTTGTTGACGGGGAGCCAGTGGAGGTCTTTCAGGTGACCGGAAATGTGAGCTTGGCGGGTAATGTCTAGTATAAGTCTGGCTGAGGCGTTTTGGATGCGTTGGAGTTTTTTCTGTAGTTTGGCTGTGGTTCCGGCGTAAAGGGTGTTTCCGTAGTCCAGTCGGCTTGTGACCAGTGCGTGGGTGACCGTCTTTCTTGTTTCGGTGGGGATCCAGCGGAACATTTTTTTGAGCATACGTAGGATGTTGAAGCATGATGATGAGACGGCGTTGACTTGTCTGGTCATCGAGAGCGAGGAGTCCAGGATGAAGCCTAGGTTACGTGCGTGGTCCGTAGGAGTGGGTGCGTTTCCCAGGGCCGGTGGCCACCATGAATCGTCCCAGGCGGAGGGGGAAGATCCTAAGATGAGGACTTCCGTTTTGTCCGAGTTCAGTTTTAGACGGCTGTTCTTCATCCACTCGGCTACTTCTTTCAACCCTTCGTGTAGGTTGGTTTTGGCGGTGTTTGGGTCTTTGGTGAGGGAGAGGATCAGCTGGGTATCGTCTGCGTAGGAGATGATGTTGAGGTTGTGTTGGCGCGCGATGGATGCGAGGGGACTCATGTAGACATTGAAGAGGGTGGGACTGAGTGATGATCCTTGTGGTACGCCGCAGATGACTTCGGTGGCCTCTGATCTAAAAGGGGGGGAGGCGGACTCTCTGCGTTCTTCCGGCGAGGAACGAGATGATCCAGTCCAATGCTTTTCCTTGTATTCCGGCGTTGCTGAGGCGTTGTATAAGGGTGCTATGACAGACTGTGTCGAAGGCTGCGGAGAGGTCAAGTAGGATGAGGGCAGCTGTTTCTCCGTTGTCCAGTAGTGTTCGAATGTCGTCTGTTGCTGCGATGAGGGCGTTCTCGGTGCTGTGTTTGGCTCGGAAGCCGGACTGTGATGGGTCGAGGGATTTGTTGGATTCGAGGAAGGCGGCGAGTTGACTGACGGCTTTCTCAATGACTTTGGCAGGGAATGGGAGGAGCGAGATGGGGCGGTAGTTCTTAAGTTCAGTGGGGTCTGCTGTGGGTTTTTTCAGGAGGGCGCTGAGTTCGGCATGTTTCCAGCTTTCCGGGAAGGTAGCGGAGTTGAGGGAGCAGTTGATGATGTCTCGGAGATGGGGTGCGATAATGGAGTCTGCTTTGTTGAAAATGTGGTGGGGACATGGGTCGGTTGGCGATCCTGAATGGATGCAGTTCATTAGGCGGATGGTGTCTTCAGTGGTGATAGGGTTCCAAGCGCAAAGGTTGATGGAGGGGGGTTTCAGTTCGGGGGCGGGTGGGGTGGACTGGTCTCCGGACTGGTTTTCGAAGCTGTTATGTATGTCAGCGATTTTGTTGTGAAAGAATGAGGATAGGGAGTCGCAGAGGTCTTGGGAGGGAATGATGTCGTTGGTGCCGGCGGAGGGGTTGGTGAGTTCTTTGACGATGTTGAATAGTTCCTTGCTGTTGTGGGCGTTGTTGTCGAGTCGATCCTTGAATGATGCTTTCTTGGTGGATCGGATCAGTTGGTGATGTTTGCGGGTGGCGTTCTTGAAGGTGGTCAGGTTGTCAGTGGTCGGGTTTTTTCTCCAGGCTTTCTCGAGGGTGCGGCAGGTCTTCTTGGATTTCTTGAGTTCAACGTTGAACCAGGGTGCTTTATTGCTGTCTTGCTTGATTCGATGTTTTTTCAAGGGTGCTAATTCGTCGGCGCTGTGGGTGATCCATTGTGTGAGGTTGGTGGCTGCAAGGTTTGGGTCTGATGATTTTGCAGGAGGGTTTTGGTGAAGCGATGTGAAGAGCTGGTCGGTGGTGATTTTGTTCCAGTTTCTACGGGGGATTGGTTGTGGGTGGTTGTGGGTCGTAGTCTTTTTGTAGTTGAAGTGAACGCAGCTGTGGTCTGTCCAATGGAGAGCTGTGGTGTGATTGAAGGAGATGTGCTTGCTGGAGGTGAAGATTGGGTCGAGCGTGTGCCCTGCACAGTGGGTGGGGGTGTTTACCAGTTGTTTGAGTCCGAGGTTGGCGAGGTTGTCCAAAAGGGTGGTGGTGTTGCTGTCGTTGTTCTTTTCCAGGTGGAAGTTGAGGTCTCCTAGTTGCTTCAGAAGCGGTCGCTCCCCACGCTCCCTGGCCAGCTGCTGGTATCGTAGCGCTTTACCGCTATTGCTCGCTCCCACTACGTCTTGTGCTTGCTTCAATTATTGGAACTGCCTGATTGTGCTTAGCTCTGAATATCGTAATTTGTGTACTGCCTGATTAATAGCGTTACGCTATTGTGCTTAGCCCACATAGCGTACATTGGTTTAGGTGCATATTAGTCCTCGTAGCGCTTTGTATAGTTTGCATTGCTTTTAACTTAATCTGGGCCCCAATCTCGCCCTGTTTGCTTTTGTTGTTGCTGCCCTTTTGTTGTCGTGCCTCCCAGCTCGCCTCTCCACCCCGCTCCCGCCTCCCAGCTGCCCCTCCCTCCCACAGAAATAGTTAAGGACTGACCCGATGACCAGAGCGCTGTGACCGTCCTGATTGCTTCAGAAGCGGTCGCTCCCCACGCTCCCTGGCCAGCTGCTGGTATCGTAGCGCTTTACCGCTATTGCTCGCTCCCACTACGTCTTGTGCTTAATTCAATTATTGGAACTGCCTGATTGTGCTTAGCTCTGAATATCGTAATTTGTGTACTGCCTGATTAATAGCGTTACGCTATTGTGCTTAGCCCACATAGCGTACATTGGTTTAGGTGCATATTAGTCCTCGTAGCGCTTTGTATAGTTTGCATTGCTTTTAACTTAATCTGTGCCCCAATCTTGCCCTGTTTGTTGCTGCCATTTTGTTGTCGTGCCTCCCAGCTCGCCTCTCCACCCCGCCTCCCAGCTGCCCCTCCCTCCCACAGAAATAGTTAAGGACTGACCCGATGACCAGAGCGCTGTGACCGTCCCACCCCCCTCCACTATCCACATATGACAGATGCCTATGCGCGCAGCGTTCACGCGCAGCGGTCGCGCCCCATGCGCGCCAAAGGTGCGCCAAAGGTAAGCCCGTCTACGCCCAACCGCGCCTGTCCGCGCCTGGACCGCGCCCAGCGCCAGACCGCGCCCAGCGCCAGACCCCCTGTCCCCCGCAAAATCCACTCCTCCCGCATAATGTACGACGCCGCTACCCTCTCAGCACTTAACCCCGGTCATCTCCCATACTGCTACCAAGCCGCCCCAGGACAATCCCATGGACCCTTCACCTGCCACTCTTGCAAGTTCGAATGCATCAAGACCCATACTAAAACCACAAACTCCAAACAAAGCTCCAACACTAATCGCCTGAAGTGCCTCCTGCTCAACACCCGCTCGGTCCACAGTCACGCCATTGAACTCTGGAACTTACTCTACACTACATCGCCGGACGTCGCCTTTCTTACTGAAACCTGGATGAACGCCTCATCAACGCCCGACATCGCAATTGCCATCACTGACGGGTACAAGATTATCCGCAAGGACCGCATCAACCAAACAGGAGGAGGCATCGCCATTGTTCATAAGAACACCATCCGCATCACGACCAGTTCCGACGATCACCTCGCAGCCGCCGAACACCTTCACTTCCAGATCCACACCGACCCCAAGACCACACTCAGAGGCACCCTCATCTACAGGCCACCAGGACCCCGCACACAATTCAGCGAAGACATCACCGACTTCATCAGCCCACACGCCCTTCCCTCCGAGGACTACATCCTACTAGGAGACCTCAACTTCCACCTGGAAAAGAACAACGACAGCAACACCACCACCCTTTTGGACAACCTCGCCAACCTCTGATTCAAACAACTGGTAAACACCCCCACCCACTGTGCAGGGCACACGCTCGACCCAATCTTCACCTCCAGCAAGCACATCTCCTTCAATCACACCACAGCTCTCCATTGGACAGACCACAGCTGCGTTCACTTCAACTACAAAAAGACTACGACCCACAACCACTCACAACCAATCCCCCGTAGAAACTGGAACAAAATCACCACCGACCAGCTCATCACATCGCTTCACCAAAACCCTCCTGCAAAATCATCAGACCCAAACCTTCCAGCCACCAACCTCACACAATGGATCACCCACAGCGCCGACGAATTAGCACCCTTGAAAAAACATTGAATCAAGCAAGACAGCAATAAAGCACCCTGGTTCAACGTTGAGCTGAGTACTGCAACTCACTGTTGAGACCCAATAAGGCAATAGAGCGTTTGGTGCATCTAGTTTTAGTTTTGGATGGACTTACTACTCGTATATGGTCAATGCTGATTTATCTATTGTTGGTCCCTGTCTTTAGTGGCACAAAATAATGATTAAATACTACCCGCATTAACGAACAGTGATTACTGTTATGTGTTGGCTCAAACATTTCCATTAATATAGTTTTCTGATCGAGACATCCTGCCGCAGATTCCTTACCTTAGAATTTCCTTAGTGTCAGGCTGGATCCCGGAGACTTTTGCTCGAGGAATACCCTTGTGCACAGGTAGGTGGTGTCGGTCAGCTCCACGTGACACCGTCGGCTTCGTCTGCACCAGAACTGACGTCCACGTTGGAAATGACGTCCGTCCCCCCCCACCTATATAATCACGACGTCAGTTCTTTTCTTTCCGCGCCAGCTTGCGCAGATCCGTGAAGAGAGTACCCTCGGTCACTTTTTGACAGGCTTTTTTTGCCCTTTTTGTAGACTTTTTTTGGTTTGTAGGTTTTTCCACAATGTTGTAAAAGACTTCTGGATTTAAACTGTGTGGTGCCTGTGATCTCGCCCTGTCGTTGACAGGTCCACACTTAATTTGTCTTTGGCGCCTGGAGCGCTAAAACGGCTCAGTCATTCTCTGCCTGCCTGGCCATGTCTCCGAAGGCTTTGAGAGAGCAGTCCCTAAAGCTGCTTGCGGCCCGGCGCTCTCCTCCATGCCATTGGCCCGTGAGGTCTCGGTCGAGAGGAAGGTCTGGGTGCTGCTTCGGGACTCCTAAGTCCTCGTGCTCCCACTAGAAGTCGTTGGCCTTGGTCGGCACTGTGCTTCCCTGCCTTTCCAGGAGCCAGAACGACCCCTGCCCAGCTTAAAAAACTCTATGGCACCATGTGCCTCCTATTTGGCCAATCCGATCCTCCCGGCATGACTTCAGGCCCCCGGAGCTTAGAGGAGGCTCCATCTGTTTCTGCGCCATTGGCTCTGGCACCTATACCCCCTAATGGATCCAGACCGGTGCCAGATGTGCTACTGTGACCTTCCCTGGCGTTAGCCCCCGCGTCGATACACCGGATGCCCCCAGTGCCCCCCGGCGGCACCAGCACCATTCTTATTTCCAACAACCCGGAGCCGGATCGACAGCTCGTGTGGGTCCTAGGTTGGTTCCTCTCCCTTATTTTGAAAGGCTAGGAATGGAGGCAGATTAGGAGGGGTCGCTGGATCCTTCAGAAGACCAGCCTGAGCATGAAATGTATAGGGGTGAGGCCAGTGGGCTGGATACCTCTCCAGCTTCTGGCGTTCTCCCCCTACTGTTACTACAGAGGAGAAAGCTTCATATACTGTGGTGGTGAGAAGGGCAGCTAAGGTTCCTGGACGTTCAGCTTTTTTTGGTGGAAGTCAAGTCTAACATCTTGACAGAGGTTCTGCAGCTGGGTGTCATTGTCTCGGAACCCCTCTTGCTTTTCAACGAGGCCCTGACTGATGTCCTCCTGGGAACCTGGCACAAGCCCAGCATAGGGGCTCCTCTGAATAAGATAATTACCAGCTGCCATCGCCCTGCCCTGGGCGACCCAAAATTCCTCATCAACCACCCTACCCCCGAGAGCTTGGTGGTCCAAGCCTCTACCTCACATGGCGTGTTCCATTCCGCCCTCCGGGTCAGGGAATCCAAAAGGCTGGATAGTTGGAGCAAGAAAATGTTTTCTTCCACCAGTATTGCATTGTGGTCGTTGAACACTGCATGCCTATTGGGCTGTTACGCCCACTCCTTGTGGGAAACGGTTGCGCAAGTGCTGCCTCAGGTCTCGGAGTAGGCCCAGGCCATTCTCTCCCAAACAGTATCAGATGGGAGAGATGCAGCAAAGATCACAATTTGTTGTGTGCTTGACATCACGACTCGGTGGGTAGAGCAATGTCATCAACGGTGGCTGTTCGACGCCACGCCTGGCTAACAGCGCCTGGCTTTTCTGGGTATGTTCAGGCCTCCCGTATGACATGCCCTTTGATCACTCCTGTCTCTTTGGAGGCCAGCCAGACATGGCCCTGGAGCGCTTTAAGGACTCACAGGCTACTGCCAAGTCAATGGGCCTCTCCATGACCACCTCTACCTCGGCTTTGGCGCGTCAGCAATATCCAAGACACAAGACCGTGCAAGTTCAGCAACCTCTGTTCAACCCGTGGATCAGGCAGCCAGAGGTCAAGTCAGTCCACTTCTGCCCCTGCAGCCTCCAAACTTTTCTAGTCTGGTATTTCAAGATTATAAACGACCAGTTGCCTGCAGGATCAGCCATCACTTCCACCACTGGCAAAAACATCACATTGGACAGGTGGATTCTTCAGATGGTCCAAAAGGGCTACTCCCTCCCCTTTGAGACTACACCTCCCTCCATGCCTCCAATTTATGACTGGCTGACGGAAGACCACCTGAACTAGCATCAGGAGGACGTCAGGACTCTCTTGGCTGAGGGAGCAATAGAGAGGATTCCGGTGCCGGAAGTAGGCTGTGACTGCTTTTTCAGCTACTTTCTGGTCCTGAAAAAGGACAAGGTCCTTCGTCTTATTCTAGATCTGCGAGACTTCAACTACTTCCTCATAAAGGAAAAGTTGAAAATGCTCAATCTGACTCAGGTCTGTCTGCCCTAGATCCCAGAGACTTGGTTAGCGTTGGACTTGCAGGATGCCTATTTTCACATTCCAGCCCTGCCTGCCCATCAACATTACCTGCAGGTTCACGGTAGGCCACAAGCACTTTCAGTTCACAATGCTCCCATTTGGCCTTACCAACCTTCCTCGGGTTTTCACCAAGGTGATGGTAGTGTTCGCAGCTCATCTGCGCAGATCAGTGGTACCAGTATTTCCCTAGCTCACCCTAGACTGTCCTCTCCCACCTCCAGACTACGGCAAACCTCCTGCTTTCACTGGTGTTCACTATCAATGTACCGAAGTCAGGAGCTGTTCTGGACACAATGCAGTTTTGGGCCTATCCTCCCGAGCGGCGAGTCAAGGGTATTCAGGCTATAAAACGAATGTTTCAGCCTCTATCCTGGATTACGGTGAGACTGACTCTGAGGCTGTGGCACCTCATGGCCTCCTGCATCCTGCTCGTTATGCATGCCAGATGGCATGTGTGTGCTCTGCAGCGGGACCTGAAGTTCCAGTGGGCGTAGCATCAGGGGAATCTCTCTGAAATGGTCCAGATCTCGGACAGAACTGTACAGGACCTGCAGTGGTGGCTGATCAACCGTGATTTGATGTGAGGCAGACCCCTCTCCCTTCCCCTACCAGATCACACAGTAGTGATGGATGCATCACTCCTGGCCTGGGGCGACCATCTGGGAGAGGTGGAGATTAGAGGACTTTGGTCTCAGGCGGAATCCGGACTCCACATCAACTTACTGGAGCTCTGAGCAATTTTCTTGGCATTGAAAGGTTTTCTGCCTTCCATCAAGGAGAAGCTGGTTCAGGTGTTCATGGAACAACACCACCACCATGTGGTACTGAAACAAGCAGGGTGTGGTGGGGTATTGAACCCTTTGTAAAGAGGCCCTGAATCTCAGCACATGGCTGGAACAGCAGGTCATACCCTTGTGGTTCAACACCTGGCAGGTTCCCTGATTGCCATGGTAGACAAACTCACCCGTAGATGCCTAGCGGATCACGAATGGCATCTCCATCCGGAGGTGTCGCAAGGTCTCTTTCAGAAGTGGCCAGAGCCTTGGTTAGATCTGTTCACCTCTGCCAGGATCGCCCAATGTCAGTAGTTTTGCACACTTTAGTTTCCAAAGTGACACTCACTCCGCAACACTTTTAGTCTTGAGTGGAGCTCAGCCCTCTTGTCCGCCTTTCCTGTCCAGAGTGCTCAAGAAGATCAGTAGCAACGAGGCCTAAGTCATTCTAGTGGCTCCGGACTGGGCATGGAGAGTCTGGTATCCCAATCTTCTCCAACTGAGCATCGACTGTCCTTTCGGGAGGATAGCATTCAACCTGCCTCCCGAAGTCTGCTATGTTATTTTGGCAGTCAGACGTCCCTCTACCATGACTGTGTATGCCTGCCGGTGGCAAATATTTGCAAAATATTGTACAGAAAGGTCTATTGATCCTCTGTCTGCTTTCCTCTCTTCCAAGTCCTTCTCTTTGTTTCTACCCTTGCTCTGCTTTGGGCACGCTGAAAGGGTATGTGCTGTCCCTGTCTGCCTTCTTGAGACTGCCAGACTAACCCTCTTTATTGAAATCCCCTATTGTAAATACATTTCTTAAGATGCTTTACATATGTTCCCACCTGCCCCATTCATCATGCCTCAGTGGGACCTTACTTTGGTTCTCGCCTTCCTCATGGGTGCTTCGTTCGAACCTCTGCGCAACTGCCCCCTCCGGTTGCGTACCATCAAAACAGTCTTTGTGGTGGCAATAACTTCTGCCAGGAGGGTGAGCAAATTGAAGGCTCTGTCATCTAGTCCTCTTTACCTGACCATTTTCTGTGATAGGTTGGTGCTTTGCACTAAGGCCTCATTTATACTGAAAGCGGTAACACCATTCCACGTGGGACAATCAGTCACCTTGCCCACTTTCAGTACTCCTCTGCACCCCTCTCAGGAGGAGGAGCTACTCCACCATCTGGGCCTAAAGAGAGCATTGTCGTTCTACCTTGACTGCACTAAAGAGTTATGGGTCGGCGACCAACTCTTCATGGAGTACTTTGGATCAAAGAAAGGTTGTGCTTTGCAGAAGAGGACTAACTTGTGATGGGTCGTCCTCTGTATTAAAATTTGCTACGCTCTAGCCAAGAAATGGCCTCCTGATGGCTTAAGAGTTCATTCCACCAGAGCCAAGTCTGTGACCACAGCATTGCAACGCGGTGTTTCAGGCCTTGATATTTGTCACGCACCAACGTGGGCATCACTGCACTCGTTAACTAAGCATTACTGCCTGGACAGTCAAGTCCGGAGGGACGGCTTGGTCTAAACTAGTCAAAAGTCCCTCCTCTGGTGATGGTATTGCTTGGGTATCTATTCTAAAGTAAGGAATCTGCTACAGTTTTCTCTATCAGATGGACATGTTACTTACCTTTGGTAACGCCTTATCTGGTAGAGACATGATCTAGCCACATATTCCTTACCCACCCACCCATCCTTCTCGCGAACAGGTTGTTATGGTCAGAGATGATCCCTTTCAGGGCCCTAGTTGTTCAAGACTCACCACTGTCAGTGCACTTCATGGCTCCACGCTGCTGGTGTGGAAAGTCATGAAAAGTAACTGGCGTCAGCGCGCCGAGGTGGCACCTATCTGTATAGGTGATGCAGACGTCACATGGAGACGACCGTTGCCACCTACTGGAGTGCAAGGGTATTGCTCAAGCAAAAGGCTCTCGGATCCAGCCTGATAACTGGGAAATTCTAAGGTAAGGAATCAGTGGCTGGATCATGTATCTACCAGATAAGGTGTTACCGAAGGGTAACTTGTCTTTTTTGTTGCCTTCATTTCTTGTCTGCTTTTGTGTGATTAATGCACAAAATGTAGGGCAGGAGGCTTCTGAGTACTGTTGTGTTCGAGGCATATGGGCTGCAGATGGTACATTTATGAATAGATCGCCATCTGGTGTTGGGCTCGGATGATTGCACTTGTTTTTCTTCTGGAGAAGTCTTTGTCGTCATAGATGACTCCTCCTCTTGGTGTTAGTGCGCATGGGCATCGGCTCCATCCTTAGATTGTTTTTTTCCGCCATCGGGTTCGGATGAGGATCGAAGCGCTCCGGACCGACTTCGATAAAGAAGGTTATATTCGGCGCGTAACCCTTTCCAATTCGACGGTATTGTTATCGAACGCGACTTCACTTCCATACCGATGCGTTTCGAAGGACGACGACTACGAGAAACTCGAAGTAGTCCAGCCCGGGGTCCATGGAAAGGACTCCAACGTGTGGTGCTAAGTTCCCACACAAGGACCTACACGAGGTGTGCAACCTCTGCTTGTCCCCTGAACACGAATCCAGGGACTGTGAGGCCTGTGCAGCGTTCTCTTCAAAATCAACGATTAGAAACCGTCGAGCCCGAAGACACGATGTATCGAGAATGCAGTCACAAGCAATCCCGGAGCTGTTCGAGGACCAGCACCCAGAAGAGGAGGAAGAAGAGGCCGACGAGGCGGGGTCTGAAGTGGACGAGTCCGACGTCGAGGAAATCGACGTCCAACAAACCGTGAGTGACGACGTCCCTTTACCAAAGAACAGACCCCGCACGGTGTCGACCCCGCCCTCCAGCCCGGTCAGACAACCGAAAAAAGTTTCCGACGCCCCGCCTTCGAGCCCGGCAACGAAACCGAAACCGAAACACTCGGTCTCCCATCATGGTGGTTCCGAGAAACGGACCACATCGACACCGAAGCTCCAAGTCAAGGAAAGCTCGAAGTCGAAGCAGTCCATGTCGACACCGAAACATGTTTCGACGTCGAAAACACCCTCGACACCGGGGACATCTTCGCTACCGAAGACATCGGATCCGAATAAAATCTCGGTGCCGAAAATACAAATGGACAGTCAGAAGAAAAAACACCTTTCGGAACCGAAAACTGCGGTACCGACACAGGAATACAAGACCGATCCTAAACAAAAGACTCTGTTTATTGATCCAAAAACTGGCAAGGTAGTCACAGAACTACCTAAAAAGAGGAAGAATGAACATTCGGACGACAAAACTCATCCGAAGAAGAGAACAATGGGGACAAATACAACTCCTCCCCCTTCTCCAAAACCTAGACACACACCATCTTCTCCTCTTCCTCACAATAGACCAAATATTCCTCCCACACGACCATCTACACCTACAACAGATGTAGAGAGTGACACAGGGGAGGGGGAACATCCTGGGGATGATGAAGACACAATCCCAGAGGAGGCAGACCCATGGGAAGAGTACAATGTAGGGTCAGATAACGATAACGACCCTGAAATGTATCCTTCAAAACCTTCACCTCCTGATGATAATACTGGTTTTGCGCAACTCCTTAATAGAGCAGCAACATATCACAAGGTAGAACTACATGCAGAACCTCAAATAGAGGATTTCTTATTAGAAACACTACCTACTGCACAAAGAACATCAGGAACACTACCAATGCTTAAGGGCCTTCTCAGTCATACATCAGAGATATTCAAAGACCCAGTGAGGGCTAGGGTACTGAACCCAAGAATCGATAAGAAATATAGGGCAGCTCCAAAAGACCCAATATACATTAAAGGGCAAATTCCTCTACACTCACTAGTGGTCACAAACGCGCGTAAGAGAGCAAACTCTTTATCTACAGGAGAAGCTCCACCTCCTGACAAAGAGTCTAAGCTAATAGATGCCTCTGGCAAGAGAGTAGCATCTCAAGCGGCAAACAGCTGGCGCATAGCTAATACGCAAGCACTACTTGCAAGGTATGACAGAGCGCATTATGATGAATTAGAAAAACTCATCACACATCTCCCTAAAGAACATCAAAAGAGGGCAGATCAACTCATACAAGAAGGGAAGTTAATTACTAACACTTCCATAAAGTGCGCCCTAGACGCGGCAGACACTGCAGCAAGAGCTACAAACACAAGCATCATGTTAAGGAGACATGCATGGCTTAGGGTATCAGGGTTCAAACAAGAGGTACAAACATCGTTACTGAACCAACCTTTTGATGGGAAAACACTTTTCGGCACAGGGACAGATGAGGCCTTAGAAAAGATGAAAAAGGATACGGAAACGGCTAAATCAATGGGAGCATTGCAACAGCCGACACAAAGAGGTTCCTTACGTAGGTCCACCTATAGAGGAGGATCCAAAAATACAGGTACAAGCCAGCTACAAACCTCTTTTACACCTACATCACCCAGAGGTAATTCTAGAGGTAGTTACAGAGGTAACAACAACAGGGGTAGAGGTCGCGGAAACAACAACAACCGCAACTCTCCAACCCCAAAGCAGTGACTTCATACAGCTCCCCCCAGACCATATAACACCGGTCGGGGGACGCCTATCACAGTTCCTACCTGTCTGGGAAAACATCACATCAGACAGGTGGGTGAGACAAATTATCCAACATGGTTATTGCCTGGAACTCACATCTACCCCACCAAACATCCCCCCCAAACAGCGTCCAATGAAACAAGATCACCTGACACTGTTAAAGCAGGAAGTACTATCCCTGCTAGGAAAGCATGCCATAGAGAAGGTTCCACAGCACCAACAAGGAACAGGAGTATACTCCCTATACTTCCTAATTCCCAAAAAGGATGGGTCTCTAAGACCGATACTGGACCTAAGACCTCTCAACGCATACATTAATTCGGAACATTTCCACATGGTCACGCTCCAACAGGTACTTCCTTTACTGAAGAAAGGGGACTTTCTTTCTACACTGGATCTAAAAGACGCTTACTTTCATATCCCGATTCACAAAGCCCACAGGAAATACCTCAGGTTTGTGGTAGAAGGACAACATTATCAGTTCAAAGTCCTTCCGTTTGGTGTCACAACGGCACCAAGGGTGTTCACAAAATGCCTGGCAGTGGTGGCAGCTCACCTAAGAAGACAACAAATACATGTCTTCCCATACTTGGACGACTGGCTAATAAAGGCCAAGTCACAAGAGGAATGTCTTCAAAACACACAAAAGACAATTCAGCTACTACACCAGCTAGGGTTCACGGTGAACTACACAAAGTCACACCTACAACCAAGCAAGGTTCAACAATATCTGGGGGCTACTATAGACACAGAAAAAGCCAAAGTATACCCCAATCCAGTCAGGATCCAAACAATGCTTACTATCATTCAAAGATTCCAGCCACAACACTCACTACCAGCAAGAGTGTTTATGCAGCTATTAGGTATGATGTCATCCTGCATACTGCTAATACCATATGCCAAACTACAAATGCGTCCGCTACAAGAATGCTTAGCGACACAGTGGAATCAGGCTCAAGGACAGATTACAGATCTGGTGTTGGTAGACGACCGCACACACCGCTCTCTGAAGTGGTGGAACACAACAAACATTGCCAAGGGGCGGTCGTTCCTAGAACCAATTCCACAGGTGACAATAACAGCGGACGCATCGCTCACAGGATGGGGAGCACATATGGAGAAATACACAGTACAAGGAAGGCGGAGTGTGCAGGAAAAAAGACTGCACATCAATTACCTAGAACTACTAGCGGTGTTTCTAGCATTGAAAGCCTTCCAAATACATGTTACCAACAAAGCAGTCCTGATCAGAACAGACAACATGACAGCAATGTATTATATTCAAAAACAGGGGGGGACGCACTCTCTCCAACTATCCAGACTAGCACAGGAAATCTGGAGATGGGCCATTCCTCAAAACATCTATCTGTTAGCCGAACACCTACCAGGAGTCCAAAACCAGATAGCAGACATCTTAAGCAGACAGTCGGAACAAATACACGAATGGGAACTGCACCAACAAATACTGCAGCCATTCTTCCAAAGATGGGGACAGCCAGAGATAGACCTCTTTGCCACTCATCAGAACGCAAAATGCCAAAGCTTCGCGTCCAGGTACCCGCACCACCTGTCGCAGGGCAATGCGTTATGGATAAATTGGTCCAACAAATTTGCATACGCTTTTCCCCCTCTCCCACTAATCCCATTAGTGGTCAGAAAACTACAACAACACTCAATGACCATGATACTAGTAGCACCCACGTGGGCAAGACAACCGTGGTTCACCACGCTCCTGCAACTCTCACAAGTGCCACATCAAAAGCTACGAATTCTACCCATGCACCTTACACAGAACCATGGAGAAATAATGCACCCAGATCCCACACAATTGAACCTAGCGATCTGGCTCCTGAAATCCTAGAATTTGGATACTTAGATCTACCCCCAAATTGCATGGAGATAATTAAACAAGCGAGACGTCCCACCACCAGAGCATGCTATGCAGCTAAGTGGAAGAGGTTTGCTATACACTGTACTAATAACAATATCAACCCTCTGGACGTATCAACAAAGGAGATTATCTGCTACTTATTACACTTACAGCAATGTAATCTAGCGTACACATCTATCAGGGTACACCTAGCAGCTATAGCAGCGTACCTACAAAACAGGCAGCACATATCACTGTTCAGAGTACCAGCGATAAAAGCCTTCATGGAAGGCCTTAAAAGAGTCATTCCACCAAGATTATCACCTTCCCCAGTCTGGAACCTCAACGTAGTACTCACCAGACTAATGGGGCCACCTTTCGAACCGATGCATAGGTGCGAAATACAATTCCTTACATGGAAGGTGGCTTTCCTTATAGCCATTACCTCACTCAGGAGAGTAAGTGAATTACAGGCATTGACAATACAAGAACCATTCCTACAGTTACACCAGAATAAAGTGGTTCTTAGAACAAACCCAAAGTTCTTGCCTAAAGTAATTTCAGCATTTCACATCAACCAGCCAGTGGAACTACCAGTCTTCTTTCCAAAGCCACAGACGGTAGCAGAAAGGGCTCTACATACACTAGATGTCAAAAGAGCCATTTTGTACTACATAGAAAGAACACAAAACTTCAGGAAAACTAAACAACTATTTGTAGCATTTTCCCCAAAACATAAGGGCAATCCTATCTCTAAAGCAGGCATCGCTAGATGGATTGTAAGATGTATACAAATATGTTACATTAAAGCAAAGAGAACATTAACTGTTCCTCCTAGAGCTCATTCTACACGAAAACTAGGAGCATCTATGGCATTCTTAGGGAACATTCCCCTAGATGACATATGTAGAGCAGCAACTTGGTCTACACCACATACATTCACAAAGCACTACTGTGTTGATGTACAGGCTGCACAACAAGCCAGAGTGGGCCAAGCTGTATTAAAAACTCTATTTCAAACAGTTGCGACAGACACTGGTGACCACCGCTAGGGAGGTAACTGCTGTACAATCTATTCATAAATGTACCATCTGCAGCCCATATGCCTCGAACGGAATATGCTACTTACCAGTATGCATCTGTTCTTGGCATAGAGGGCTGCAGAGTGGTACATGCCCTCCCTGCCTCCCCGGAAACCTGTGTCTGTCCCAACATTATCTTATTTAGATACACTTACATGGGCATATCTTTATGTATTATACTACACTTGCTCCATCTAACCCTACTATGGCAAAACAATCTAAGGATGGAGCCGATGCCCATGCGCACTAACACCAAGAGGAGGAGTCATCTATGACGACAAAGACTTCTCCAGAAGAAAAACAAGTGCAATCATCCGAGCCCAACACCAGATGGCGATCTATTCATAAATGTACCACTCTGCAGCCCTCTATGCCAAGAACAGATGCATACTGGTAAGTAGCATATTCCTTAAACTACCTGCTGTCACAAATGATAACTGAAGTTATGCATTTGTTCAGTTGTATCCGTGCAGTTCAGTGACAGTCAGGCATTGCTATGATTGAAGTAGTAGTGGGTAGGATCCCGAAATTCACTACACTTATTGTTAGCTTGGCACAATATCAAGCCAATTGTACAGTGGGTAAGCCCCCATGCGTTATATCGGATCACCTAAACCTTAAAGTATTCATTTTGACTCGAGCAAAGGCTTGCATAACCTTGTGTAGTGTTTCATAAAGTGCAAACAAATCTAGTTTTGTAAAGTATTCTCTTTGGAGTAGTTATAGTGCCAGTTTTGTCTGCTTAGGGCACATGATGACAGTCTCATACACAGTGCTAAGTTTGTGCTGGAGTTTGCCAGGTGTCAGCAGCAGCAGCAATTATTTTCCAAAACCTGCACTTTTTTATTCTGTTGCAACACGTGGTAGTGTTGTATGCTTAATATGAAGTAGCGCACATAAACTGTCTTTTACAATTCAATGTCTGTTTTTTAGATGATGATACCAGCATGCCCAGGCTATTCTTACAGTTTTGGGTGTCCTGGAATAGTCCAAATTGTCACATTCGTAGGAGTGATAGAGTTGCAGGTAGTGTCAGTACTGGCATTTTGCAGTGTTGTCACGAAACTGGTGTGGCCTTCTTAAACATATCTCGGCCCAGTCATTTATTATATATATATATATTTGGAACAAATTAAGCACTACACACCTTGCAGGTGGTATGAGATTCCTAAGGAATCACCAGCATGTAATAGGTTTGGAAATGTATCTTGTCAGTAGTCTGGCAGTCTAAAACCACCACAGTATTGAATTTGTTTGATGACAGCAGATGCTTACAAATAAGCGGGTGGCAAAGCTTTTGATGGGTTACGAACATCAGAGTTGCAAGGCTGTTTTGGGCTTCATACTGCGATTTTCACATCTTTCTTTACACTTAAGACATTATATTTCTGTGATCCAGGAAAATTGGAGTGCTTTTGCCCCAGACTTCAAAGAGCTTGATGAGAATGTGGAATATGAGGAGCGTGAATCAGAGTTTGATATTGAAGATGAGGACAAGAGTGAACCTGAGCAGACAGGTAATTACTGAGACAAATTTTGTTTAACATGTGTGGCATCCACAATGTCTGTGTGAGGCCCTTTGATTTATCCGTGGGACAATCAGCAGAAACGTCCAATATATTGTGTGGGTACTTTTATTTACTGAAGGAGCTCTAGGGGACTAATTACTGGTACAAACAACTTGGGTCAGCAGTTTAGATATGGCATGACCACTAAGTAACACTTGGCATACTCAAAGTAAAGTCTGAGCTCTTATGTTTATAAGAGTTACAAGTCCTCACCTTTATCCGTTTACTTCCTGCTAGTGAAAAGATCAGAATTGCAAAACATAAATATACAATCTATGAAGTTGGATGTGTGATATCTGGCCTCTGTCATATCTTGGTAGCCATAGTTGTACTGTAAGAAACATTTGGCAAGTTAGAACAACTTACATGGATCCACCATGTTGTTAAGATCCACACGTTATTCTCCATGGACACTATTTTCCTTGCATATGGTTCACTAGCTAGCAACAAGTACATGTAACATCATACACTATTCTGCCTACTGGATAAAGTAGGAACCCTAAGTTTTCGGGGATTGGTGACCCTCTCCAGGGTTTGAGATAGAAGGCTTGTGCTCCTTAACTATCATTAAGCTGACGTCCACTCTCAGATATAGTGGAAGAGGTGGCTGTTGGGTGGTGTGAGAAAATGCCTCTTTTTGGTTGGATAGCCCCGCCCACTTTTTGTCTGGCTTTGATGTGGTTTCAAACGTAGTGCACAGGGTTCCTGACAACCAGGTTCCCTGTGCCATTGCTACTTCCCTAATAACAAATTCCTAATTGGCATTTCTGCCCCAGTAAGTCCCTAGTAAATGGTATTCTTTAGTATCTAAGGCCTGGGAGCTGGAGAGGGTCCCCTGGGAACTCATGCGCCGGGACCATACCACACTTCCCTGGCATCTTGTATGCCCCTGTTAGGTGGCCCCCTGGGTGGAGAACCCCTGCTCTCTGGGACCAAAAACAATGCACATTCTGGGCAGAGGTGTCACACCTCCTCCCCCAGAATTGTCCAGTGCTCAAAAGGGGAGCTTCAAAGGCCTGTCGTCTTTGTAATGCAACACCCAGCCTCTGCTGGTAGCAGCTGAGCTAAAAAACGGTGATGGATCAAGCCCTGATCTGTTGACTGGGTAGGAGTGTTCTGATTAACTCAGATACTCTGTCCATCACCACCCCCTTTTTGAATCGGTAGCAGCGGATGGCAGCCCACAGTTTGGGTGGGAGAACAGGGGGGAAAACCTAAGAAGAAAAGGAGATGTACCCACCTCTACCTACCCCACCCCTAAGGTGGGGGAGGGGATGTGAAGCACACCTTTCAGTCCCCGCGTTCTTGAAAATATGGAGACCCCTCGAATGAGGGCTAGGTATATGTCCCCCTCCTAAAGTAGGGGGGCATAATAGAGTTTATAGTCACGCTCGGTAAGGTGCCCAATGGCCCTACCTGCTACTCCCCTAAATTCTAGTATTTAGGTGGCTCTCCCAGATCTGGAAACTAGATCTGTGATGACCTACCAAGAAAGAAGACAACCCTGCACAGAAGACTGAAGACGACTGCCTTGGCCCCAGCCCTACCAGCCTGTCTCCAGCTGTGACAAACCTGTGATCTGTCTTGCAGCTAGTGACCTTTGAAACCCCTGAGATGACTTTTGCCTTCAACAAAAGACTCCACTCTCCCGTGGACAGCTGACCTGTCCAGAAGAAAACAACAACAAAGACTCCGGATCCAGGCGGAACAGCGACTCGTGCCCTCTCTGCACCCGACACCCATGGCCCAAGTCTAAGTGGCCCACCTGCCCAGTGAGGTCTCCCCAGCGACCAGGACTCTGAATACAGTGTTGGCTGACCTCCCCGAGGGTGCCTGCAAAGTGAATCTGAAGGGTCCCCCCCACTGCGACCGGCCCAGTAAGAAGATTTCTGATTTCTAAAGGCACCCCTGGGTGAGATGGACCAGCGGTGCCCCTGTAACCCCCAATACCTCAACTTACCTGTGCTGTCGCTGGTGTTCTGCCTTGACTCTCCGATTCAACGCCTTCTGCCTGTTTCCAAAACAAAGAAACTCCATAGGATTGCTTTGGGCGCCCAACGATGTGTTTGTACCCTGCCCCCAACCACCCCTGTACCGCTGGTGGTGTATGTTTGATGCTACTTAGTGTCTACCCCCGTGCTGGTCCTGAACAACCAAAGCATGGCCCCTGCACCCGTTCCACTTACCTACAGCAGCGTGGTTGTAAGGACCCCCAGTCTTCATTGGAACACATTGGGTCGAACTGAGAGCTTGCACCGGCTGCCCTTGCGCAGCTGGTGGTGCAGGTACTTACCTACTCCTTGCCCACTACTAATCTTTGGTCCCGAAGACTGGAACTGTAAGGTGCATACTTACCTGGTTAACCCCCAAACTGTTTTCCCGATAGGATAACATTGAACTGTTCTGAAAATAGTGTCGTTTTTTCAGAGTGCAAAGTATTTTTAATTAAAAACGTACTTACCTTATTGCGCAGATCATGGTCTTAAAATAAAGTACAAACAAAGTATCATTTTCTAAAATTGGTCTGGATCTCCATCTTTGAGTCGTGTGTCCATTATTGAACACTGCTGAGCAAAAAATGTCTAATAGAGCAAATTAGGTTTTACCTTAAGCTCTGTAGACTTTTTGGGAACCCTGGACTCGTGCACTGTATTAACACCTAGTGACAATACCATATACAGAGCCAGCCTTCTACAGGGGGAATACACTTTTTGTTATTTTTACCATTATATTTATGAGCGTAAGTATCAAATTTAATGTGACTGTGTATAGGAAGAAAGCTCTGTATATGGTATGCCACTAGGTGGTTACATGGAGAGCATAGTCAGGAGTTTCCCAGTAGTGTATGGAGTGGTGTGGCTCACTGGTTAGAGTCGGCCCGGGACCAGGGTTCAATTCCCGACCCTCGTGGACCAGGGTCAGCGGACTCGATAATTCTCGCCTTGGTGCCTACTCTAACCAGGGGTCCCACTCGGCAACTCTGGGCATTAGCTTGCCTAATCTCCATAACGGCCCCATCAACGCCGGGGATGCCTGGCTTCACCTTGGGGACTCACAGTAGGGGCCATCCCACAGGGAAAAGCCAGGACGGGTTCCCCAGCGGTATACCGCGCCAGGATACTCCGGTAGTAATTGAGCGTGTTACAAAACAGCTTATAACATAACATAACATAAAACCCAAAGTGCTCCATTAGTGGTAGTGTGGGCGAGCAGTCTTAGGCCTAACACAGTGGAGTGCAAGACATTTATTGCACAACATTGATCAATAATGGACTCATGACTCAAAAAGGATAACCACACCAATTTTATAAATATAAGCTTTCTTTGTGTTTTATTTTAAGACCAAGATCTTCGCAATAGGCTAAGTATATTTTTAAATAAAAATACTTTTCACTTTCAAAAGTCGACACAGTGGAGTTTGTCTAATGTGGGCACACCTCCTAGCCATGCTACGTGTTCCCTCCGGTTCTTCTGCCAAAAGTGGGGGTGTAAACCGGGGGCTGCTATCTGCTACTAGCAGCAGAGTCAGAGGCAGAGGCAGAGGCAGGGGCTGGGAGGGTGGGGGTTGCATTACAAAAGTGACAGGCCTGTGAACATTCCCCTTTGAGCCCTGATCCTGGGGGAGGAGGTGTGAAACCTCCGCTCAGGGTGTGCATTGTTTCTGGTCAAGAGAGCAGAGGCTCTCCACCCAGAGGGTCCAGAAACATGAACGTGTGTGGCAGTCTGCCTAAAGCCAGTCAGTGACCACACCAGGGTCGGTTAGATTTCAGGGGGCACCTCTGAGGTGTCCTCTGAGTACGTGGTTTAATCAATCTCACACTGACATTAGTGTGGATTTATTACAAGGAGCTGTTTGGTACCAAACACTGCTGGTTTCAATGAAGCCATCATGGTGCTTCAGAACTCAAGTTGTCGAGTTTCCAGTCCATGTACTCCTTATGGCTTCCCTGGCACTTAAAATATTTAAGAATTGACTTAAGTATTGTTGGGACATATCTACTCATTCAGATATGCCCTCAGCTGTGGTATAGTGTACCCTACCTTAGGGTCTGCCAGAGGGGTGCTACTTGCTGGCATGGCACCCAGACAGGGTATCATGCAGACTTTGTCGTTTTTCACCTCCCAGGGGCATACAAGCTGCAAGGGCAGTGGCATGGTCCTAGTGAGGAAGTCCCAGGAGACCCTCCTCAGCTCCCGGGCCCTAGGTACCGAGGGTACCACTTCCTAGAGACTTACAGGGGGCAGAAATACAAATTATGGATATATTTTTCGGTGAGAAGCCCTGGCACAGGGGATATGGTTGACAGGGTCCCTGTTCACTAAAATTGAAACAACATCAATTTCCAGGCAAAACGTGGGGGCTAGCCATGTACAAAGGCACTTACTCACACTGTGAGTTGGGACAGAAATATTGCCTACATGTGCTAGGGCAAGGTGAATCCCGGCCCTATATTGATCTCTTGGCAACTAACTGTTGAGCCATTGTATGCTTTTGATTTATCTGTCAGTGAGCAATACAATCATACATGCTCATTAGGGAGTCTCCTTGTCGATTGGTTTGTGACCCCATGGTTTTCATCTGATGTCGATGGGCATCCAACGTCACCTAAACTGCACTCTTCCCTGGATGAATTTGGAGCCGGCATGCATGTTTGGCTGGATACAGCAACTAAGGCATTTTTGCTTCCCTTTGCGTGAATGTACTTCCAATATCGGGATAGCCTCCTGGGTGATTTGTGTGCTATACAAATGCACATGACATAACATAGGACCGCACAAGTTGGTGGAGGCCATTGGATGAGGAAGCCCAGGTCATCTGTTAACCTTGGAGCCTGCAATGGAACCTTCCTTTTCTTCCCTCAATGTTTTACTGTAGAGGGTTATGGTGTCCTGTTAGGTGGAGGTGTCCAATTTCTACATTTGTGTTTGCATGCTGTTCCTCCTAGCATAATACTGCTAGGAGCTCCACCCCTTACATCTATCTCATTTGTGCCACAAAATTTCCACCATCATGACCTGAGTACACATTTCATCGGAGCTATTAGGATCCAGCTCAGAAAAGGCTCCTTTGTAGCATCAGTAGCATCAGCGTGACATGCACTGATCATGCAGGATCTGATTGGAGAAGCCCTTAAAAAGTACAATTAAAACACTGCACAGAGGCTTATTGGGCACCTCTATGGGATAAGTACTGATGTCTCTGGCCAGTTATAGTTCGTTTTCTCACTGACTGAAAAGAAACTGTATGCTAGTGTAGTTGAGGTGAGGCTGTATTCCGAGGCAAGGATCTGCGGATTACTGGATTCCCACCGGATTGAAGGCAGAGCCAGGTCGAGTCTCCTGCTAGAATGTTTATGTACTGCCTTGAGAGAAAAGGGACATTGCTTGCTGTGTAAAGGGTGCTGCAGTTTGCCCTGCAGAGGAGTTCCTGCCTCAAAGAAGAGACCAGCAGCTCAACTGCTGCAAGGACCTGAGGGAGTGGGGGTGCTTCTGAGCTCTCTGTTGTCAGCTGCTGCACAACGAGAAGGACCATTTACACTCCCTAGGCACCCAAATAAAAGAATCCGCACCTGTAGAGCCTTGTGGTGTGACTTCTTTGAACCCCTCTCTATAAGGGTGCCCTTATTGCCGCCACAAACCTTCTGGGAGTGCCTCCAGCCGAATGGGAAATTGCATGTCCAATTTGTGAGTACCAATAGGTCCTCGCAAATTGCTCATGCAATTTTAAGGGTGCAAAGGTGTCAAAAGGACATGTGTGTGCGGAACATGAAACTTTGAAAATTGCACAAAAGTGCATTTTTCAAAGTTTTTGCAAATTACCATGAAGTTCAACTTCATGGTGATTTGCACCCCCTATTAGCGAAATCGCTATTCATTTTACTTTATTACATTGCATTCAAGGAATAGCAAATTGCAATTCCTTAAATGCAATCTCAATTTAAGAAATCATAAAAATTGCAATTTCTTAAATTGCAAGGAGAAGGTTGTTTCATGCAATGCAAAAGCTAATTTTTCGATCGCAAATGGTCGATTTTTGCGAATCGCACCCTTTGCAATCGCAAAAAGCTTTGATGCATGTGCCTGTTAGTAATTAAGGTAGCTAAATGAGGCTTTGCTGAGCTTTGTGCTCGAAATCATTTCTAAATCTGCAGAGCAGTTGTAGATTTACCAGTGGTTGAAACCCTGACTCATAACTGCCATTGTTCTCCCAAGTCCATTTATCTGCAACTGTGGCCACTCCAACCGTTAGTGGGGGGAAATGACAACTACAATTGTCAGTTCTTGATATAAAGCTTTTTTTAATGCATGTTTGTGGTATGTGTAGCTGTAGATATACGTGCCCTACATACTGCTGCAATCCAGTGTTGGGCTTGGACGTTTGCCAGTTGTTTTTCTTCGTGGAAGTCTTTCCAGTCACGAGGTCAGGTGACTCCTCTTTTCAGTGATAGTGCACATGGCATCGACTCCATTGTTAGATTGTTTTCCCTCAGAGGCTGAGAATGGAGTTTGTAAGCGTAGAACAGAGATGTCCATGCTTATGTATATAAGTAAGAAACTGCAACAGGTACAGGTACCCTGGGAGGCAGGTGGGCGCATGTGAATCTACAGCTCTACATGCCAAGAACAGATGGTTACTGGGTAAGTCAAATTTTCCTTTGAGTCCCATAGTATAGTGACTTCTCCTATGACTGGTAAGGAGCATTGGCATTGCTCCATTGTTCATTTGTTTTCTTTCCTCTCTCTGGTTCGGACGTTTTACTGATCCAGCTCTGAGTCAATGCTTCGTAGTGTTTGTTGTCCGATTTCTTCAGACTATCCTCTCTCATGGGCACTATCACTATCCGCGGTCAGTTTCCCCTCGTTACGACATCCGTCTGGCTCAGCATCTGGGTTTCCACTCGACCCCCCCCCATACGGGATTTTGTGCCTCGTCTTCAATTTTGGTTTTCCTCTCCAACGAGGACCACTCAGTGATGTAAAGGACTCCTTTTCAATACTGTCCTCAGTTCAACTCCAAGAATCCCTGGACCAAACTCCACCAGGTCTCCAACCTCTGCCGTTTGTTGGAGCATGACAGGGCAGCATGTTCTGCTTGCCTTGCCTTCCACTACTAATAGATCTTAAGGTATCAGTGAACCTCAGGAGACCAGCCCCTCAATTCAGGGCCAAAGTGAGCTCCCACTTTGACTCTAAGATAAAAGGGCAGCAGAATCTGGAGGTGCACAAAGATGTCATGTCTTCAACAGTGAGTACAAACTCTTTTCGACCGGTTGCACATTAACAGCATGGACAGGCTGAGCTCTGCCCCAGCAGGGGACGGGTGTTGAACCCCAAAGCCCAACATCAGACTTCCAGTCCACATCTGCCTGCAGGCCGTGGTCGGCAATGACAGAAGTCCTTGGAGCTGATACAGAGCCATACTCTGGTACCCAAACCTGTGCACCAACTGTGGACTTCGTCGGTGCGGACAGCTCTGTCAAAACCGAAATCAGCTTGGAAGACCCCTTCAGCTCCAAAACATCATACAGTGATGAAAATCAACTCCGTGGCGACAAGCTGAAAGACTCACTCAATGTCAAGTCGACCGGCACACAGAGCCCCAACATCAGCGGGGTCCGAGGATCTGGAGCAGCCCATTCTCCAGCATTAGAAAGAGCTTGAAGCTCAAAAGAAAATACTCTACATCCACCCCCAGACTGGGAATGTCTCTGCCAAACTACCTTCTAAGGTGCAGGACCCTCTTCCCTCTTGCGGAGGAACTTGCTATGGAGCCCTTACCACCACTTAAGCAGAAAAGACATCGATCCAGATCTCTACCCAGCCAAACCCTCCCGATGACATTACCTCCTACCATGAGGTCACCCACAGAGCTGCCAAATTCCATAAGGTTGCTCTAAACACCATTCATGAAGGTAAAGACTCTACCACTCGACATAACGTGCTGTTTCAGCATGTGCTCAAAGGCTTGCTCAAAACTGCTTCTGACAATTTTAGGGAGCCGGAGAAGGCCAGAGTGGTTACACCGAGGATAGATAAATAATATACCTCACCCATTGACCCGCCTTCCATCCGGAGACAACTTTCACCGGACTCGCTGCTGACCCACACTGCGTGCAAGTGCTCAAATGCTGAAGGAACTCGCAATGCCTCTCCACCAGATAAGGAGAGTAAGAAAATTGACACAGGGGCCAAGAGGTTTGCTGTGCAATCTGCCACTCACTGGAGGATTTCTAACTCCGTTGGCTTACTCATTACAATAGGGCCCACTTGCATGATATGCAGGAACTCATCCAGCACCTTCCGGAGCAATAGAAACATGTGGCCACAAGCTGGTTTTGGAGGGCAAAATCATTTCAAATGCCACCACCAGATCAGATGCTGGAAAAGATCAAAGAGATCACAGATACAGCCAGGGCTGTGGGTGCTCTCCAGACTCCTTCCTCCTGGGGTTCCTTTGGGAGGACCCAAGTCAGAGGAGGTGGCCGGGTCACCTCCCCCAATACACCTGGCACTTACCAGAGGCTGAAGCAGCAACCTACACAGTGCCGCTCTAGGTGGTAGGAGGGTTGGGTGGTTATAGACAGAACCATTTCAAAGGAAGAGGTAGAGGGGGTGCAGCCAAAGGAGCCCCTGCTAAACAGTGACTCTCTTGCTCTCTCTCTTCTCCCCGATCACACTGCTCCTGTTGGGCGAAGACTGCAAGGGTTTCTGCCACGGTGGGAAGAAATAACATCTGAACAATGGGTCCTCTATCATAAGGCAGGGGTACACCTTAGAGCTCACTACATATCACCCACCCCACCCACAAACGCACCCCTACTCCAGATATCAGCATTCCTTACAAGTGCCAATTCTTTAAGCGGCGGTAGAGGCCTTGCCACCACACCATGTGCTCCAAAGGGGTATATTTCCTGTATTTCCTTATTCTCAAGAAAGACGAGGCCATCAAGCCTATACTCTACTTCAGGCCCCTCAACGAGAATATCCTGCCAGAGCATTTCCGGTTACGCTACTTGATTTCAGCCCTATGCTGCAACAAGGCGGTTCATGACTGCCCTTGATCTGAAGAACACTTATTTCCACATCCCAATACACACCCTGATCTCTGCTGATACCTGCGGTTTGTGGTAAGTGGTCAACATTTTCAGTTTGAGCCTTGACGTTTGGAGTGACTGTGGCCCTCGGGTATTCACAAAGTTCCATCCTTTGTTAGTCTCTCATTTCAGGCGGGGCAGCAGCCATGTTTTCCCTTACTTCGACAACTGGCTGATCAGAGTGGAAACCGAGCTGTGCCTTGCTCACACCACAATAGACCTCTCAATCAGGGATTCACCATCAATATCGTCCAGTCCCATCTTCAAACACTTCTGGTCCAGACCTTCCTGGGTGCAGTTCTCAACAAGGTCATAGGAAAACTTATCTAAGCCAGGGAAGGGTTCAAACATTCTAGCTGGTGGAACCACAGCAATCGGTTGTAGGGCCGGCCCTTTCTAGACCCAGTCCTGCTGTGACCATTAGAATGGACGGATTTCTCACGGGATGGAAGGTGCATCTGCAAGATATGACCATTCAGGGCATGTGGGCTTCCCATCAATGGGGCTTCCACATCATTTATTTAGAATTGCAGGCCATTCAACTAGCTCTCATGGCCGCCTTATTTATTTATTTTTAAACAGGTTTTATTGGGTTTTAAACAGTCCTACAATAATGTACTTCTGATTACAATTATAATGAGGCAAAATCCCTTGGCGTAGGAGTCCATTGCTTCCTGTTGTGGACTGGAAATTCGCTTTGTGCTCCTATTCCCATCCCTGGCAACCCCCTACATAGTGGTAAAACAGTCTAGTTCATTATTAGTCTGAAGAGTTCGCATCCATCAGTCCTCTTATTTGCTGTTCAACATTAACCCATTAATAACTAGCCCCCCCTCCCTTCCCCCCCAAGCGTGTCACGCATAATCCTCCTCCTATCTTTTTACACCAGGCTTGTTCTATGCTTTGCTCTGCTGTCCGCCATAGTGGATCTGTATCGCTGGGCTATCAGTTGGAGGGCACTTGAACCAGTGTACCTGTGTTAATATTTGGTAAGCAGCTGGATTTAGGGTGAGGGGTTCAGTCTGCATTGTCAGGTGTCTCCTCATCTGGGTCTCTCATGGCCGCCTTATGTCAGATTTAATGCAAAGTAGTCCTCATCCAAACAGGCATGACAGCCATGTATTACCTTCAGAAACAAGGAAGCACGCACTCGCAGCAGCTGTCCGTGTTAGCCCAGAATATTTGACATTGGGCACTTCACCACAACATAACACCTTTTAGCAGAATGCCTTTCGGGGAGGACAATGAGTTTGCAGATCTGCACATCTATATGCCACAGTAAGACCACGAATGGGCAGGCCACCTGCAAGTCCTACTCCAGTACATCCATCTTTGGGGATTCCCCAAAGTAGACCTCTGCAACCGCCAAAAACGCTGAGTGCCAAAGCTTCACCTCTAGGTTTCCACAGTCCATGGGACATGCACTATGAATAACTGGTCAGGGATATTTGCCTATGCTTTTCCACCTCTTCCACTTATTCCGCACGTGATTTGGAAGCTTCGCAAACCTCCATCATCATCATCCTGGTGGCTACAACCTGGGCCAAACAACCCTTGATTACAACTCTTCTCCACGTATCTGTAGTTCACCTCAAGACACTGCCCGACTGTCTTGACCTACTAAAACCCAACCAAGGCGTCCCAAACTCCAGACAGCTCAATCTTGCACTTTGGCTCCAGAGGGCTTATATTTTGGTTACCTGAAACTGCCCCAGAATGCACGTCCATCCTTAAAGATGCCCATAGGCCAACCTCGCAGGCCTTGTATGCGCCAAATGGAAGAGGTTGACTTTCCAAAAGCATCGATTCGCTAAGACCAGCAGTACAGGACATAGCCTGTTATTTGCTTCATCTTCAAAAATCAGGCCTTACCTACACTTCTATCCATCTCCACTTGGCTGCAGTTGTGGCTTACCTACAAAACAGGGAACACTTCTTTTTTTTTTCAGGGCCCCTGTCATCAACGCCTGCAAGGAAGTACTCAAATGAATTATCCTGCCCAGGGTGCCCCCGCCAATGTTAGATCTTGTTGTATAGCATTTTAGGACCCTAGTGTAATTTTCCTGATTCATGCACTTATATAGGTATAAATCACCTTGTCCTTATATAGGCATAGAAATCATAACCATATTTAGACAAAACCGATCCAGTCCAAATACGGCATGGCTACTTCCACTAGTTCCGAAAAGACACAACGGTTTCTTGGAGAACAAGCAAAGGTTGCCCAGGTTGTCTTGCGTACCCTTTTCAGTCTTCTGCAACATCTTTTTGCTGGCCACACCGCTTAGGGGATAATTCCTTTAAAGTCTATGCAGCATATGTGCATCTACAGCTATGCATGCCACAAATGGAATATGTTACTTACCTTGTAGGCATCAGTTTGTGGCATGTTGTACTGTAGATTCACATACACCCTCCTGCCTAGAAGCCTCTGGTAGTGGCAGGTGTATTTTTCTCTTTCTCTTTTTGCATGATAATCTTTCTTTTTATGGCCAGGGAGGCACCAATGTCCCATGGATGGCAAACCTCCGCCACTCCCCACGCCTGCCGGCACCTATCCCGCAAAGTCCAGGCCTGAGACATCCAACATCCTGGATTTAAGACTGTAAGATCTCTTGCCCATATTTATTTAAACACACTAAAAACTGTTTTATCTGACTGCACAATTTGTACAATAAACCCATTATTTACATATTGCGTTCAAGTGAAAACCTAACCTTAAGGGACTCTAATGCATTGGAGTCAAATAACCATAGTACGTTTTGGTCTGTGCAACCAGCAACATAACCATTCTTGATTGAGATCATGACTGCTCCAGTGACCCTGCCTGTTCAAACCCCCAGTCCAGAGGATGTGACCCTCCTTATGGGAGGTCTCAACCTTCTCTCTCCCCACCTGGAACTCTTGTGCAGAGCGCCCAGCTAAACTTAGGATACTTACCTCGGGCTATCCCCTACAACCAAAGTCCCCCCCCCCCCCAAAGCAATGGGCTAGTTTGCTCCAGCTAGTCCACGCAGGGGGTGGACAGGTAAGGACTGCGTTTCAGCAACCGCCCCTAACCCCTGGCGCCACTGCAACCTCCTTCGACTTGCTAGCAGGTTCTCTAAGAACATTACCCTGCTGTGATACGTTTACTCCATCCTGCAAGAAAAAATGCTCCCCTTTGATGCAAACATGAGGAATAATTATAGAATTTGTGTGTTCAAAAACTCACCACCCTTTCTGTTTAACTGCTTTACCAGCTCATTGAAAGCCCTCACTGACTTACCACCTCTCCAACTCACCCTTGATACAATGTTGGACCACGCTATCATGGCTCCTGGGAACACACTTCCGAGACAATCCATTGAAATAAGTCTTTGCTTCCTAAGTCAGCCAAGTCATTCCCTTCCAAATGCACAAATACCACCTCCGGGTGCAGAAGCCTCTGGGGCATTCTATCCAGCGCCATTCTCAGATTGGCTAAGTGCAGCCCCTCCTTGACCACTAAATGTCAGCTGGAATACAGTACTTCTTGCCCCATGTCGCATAGTACCCGGACGAATATAACACCTTTGCATGCCTAACTTAGGAGTGGCCCAACACCAGTACCTCTTGTATATCTCTCGCCCCAATGTCAACAGGAGCCAATGGATTAACAGGTAGCATCATCGCCTTCTTGTGCTTTCCACCTGCATCAAAAGGAGAATTATGTAAAGGAATGAGAAAGAATAATACCAGAAAGCTCATACCTTGTTCAACCTTATATTGTGCTTGTTACAGTAAGACCTTAACCTGCCAGTCTGTTGCATGATTCTCTTCCTAAACCCATGCCTGCAACTGTGGTGGCTGCACCAATCCTAAATGATTGAGAGCTGTACTCGGCTTGATCTAAACCCGCTAACGTCAAGGCCATGGGGAGGACCCTGGCAAACTGAAACTTTGTATGTGGCTTCCTGTCCTCCTGTACCAAAAGAGTGCCCATGGCCACCTGCACCGTTTGAGCCATTAATGCCTCCAAATTTGCTAATGGACAGCACTCATTCCCTGGAGCCCTGTGCAGCACCTACCCATCTGGTCAGTCTTGGAGCGAAAGATGCTGACCACCTGTGATCCAATTGGCCATTAAATATCTTGTTATTGCACATTTCTTCCTGCTTTACAAAAGCTCCCCTACTCTTAGTGCACCATAGAATGCCAGGGAGAAATCTACCCTGAAAAGATAGTGACCTGCCCACTTTCCCTAGGCGGCCAAAGATATTTGCCAGTATTTTATTGTCAATGGGGTGCCTGGATGCTCTCATGCCACTGGAATCAAGCTATCCTGGCTGAAGAGGGGTGAAACCCGAAATCGGTCCTAGGATGCTTGTTTCCAGTCCAGGCAGGACCTGACTTGGCAGTTCGGGCTGGACTGTTACCATGAGGCACAGGGTCAAGACTGATTTGCCTGTGGCTGGGTTCAAACTGGAATGGCATGGTGAGCAACATAAAGATGGATTTAGGCCCAGATCTCTGTACTGGGGTGAATGTATGACATTGATCTGCATACCGTCCATCAACTGTTGTTTTGCATTTAGTCCGGCCCCCTCAAGTCCCTGCCAGCCTAGTAGCACACGTTGTACCAGGAAAACCTTAATCCCATTAGTGTGCCCAAGCATTTTTTCAAAAAAGGAAACTGCTGCGGCGTGTCGCCTGGCGTACAACACTGGTCGACTTTCACTTCTCAAGACCTCACAAAGTGCAGTTACTGAGTAAGGCAAACACAAATTCCCCCCCTCACCCCCCCCCCGCACCCAACCTCATTGCTTCCTTGAAACCTGTGATATGAGTAAAATACACCCTCCTAGGCACGCCTCTTCCTGGAAGCTAAGCTGGCAGCCACGAGGTCTGGTAGGCTGAGGCACTAAGCCGTCAAAGTTTTTCCAGGAACGAAGAAGTGAAATCTGCTTCTTCCGGGTGGTGGTACCTGTTGGCCTGAATAGTAAAACAACACAGAGGATCTGCTGCATTGTTCAATACACCAGGCACTGGTTTGGATTGAAATATGAAATTCAGCCTCAAACAAAGTAATATAATTTCCTTCAATAGTCTCAAAATCATCTTGCACTTGGCTGCTTGTTGGTTTATGCATTCAACTACGGTCATTCTATCTGAACATAATACTACTGATTGATTGCAAAACTTCTTTTGCCAAATTGTGAGGGTCTCCAGGATAGGGAAAAGCTCCAAGAACCCAATGCTCGCCATCAACCCAGTCTCTTGGTGGCCACTGTTGAGCACACCAACATGCCCCAAGATGGCGCAAAAAATCCCACGCTGCCTGCAGAATCTGTTAACAAACTTAACCCAGTCTTTGTGTGGCTTTGCCATATCACTGAACCATTGAAATCCCTGAAAAATGCCTCCCGGATTCTCCTGTCCTGTCGCACTTCACTTGATAACCTAGTATAATGGTGTCTCGACTTCAGACCAGACATGGCCTGAGCAATTGACCTGGAGAATGGGCGGTCTATGGACATGATACCTTAGGCAAAATTCAACTCTTCTACTACCACCTGTAGCTGATGAAGTGTGACCTTCTTGGCCTCCAAATATTCTTCTTTAAAAATGCTCTCGCTTTCTCCTGGGGAAGCCTGGACACACCTGCCTTCAATTCCTATTCTATCCCCAAGAATTCAATAGTTGTAGCTAGCCCACATGTCTTTGCCTGTGCTAGGGGTACCCCAAACACTCCCATTAGTTCCTGAAAGGACTCCAAAGCCCTCCCATCCCACAGCCTATCATTCCTGGGGGATTCAGAAACAGGAAATCATCCAAATAATGCCGTACCTATAGGTGCCCCGACCTCCGCCAGAATACCCACTTCAAGAAAGTACTAAACATCTCAAAGTAAGCACAGGAGACCGAACAGCCAACAGGCCTACATTTGTTGAAGAAGAAAGAGCCTTCAAATTGTAAATCAAGTAATTGGAGATCATTATGGTGCACTGGCAGCAGCTGAAAGGCAGATTATAGGTCTGCCTTCTCTAGCGATGCACAATGTCCCAGCTCCTCGAGCATTGTTTGCGCCTGATCTAAGGGAAGCGTATTTGACTGAACATAAAGGTCCATCATAGCCTTGTTGACAGACTGACCTCTAGGCACTGACAAATTATGTATCAAGTGGTACTTCCTGTATCTTTCTTCAGAACCATTCTTAAAGGGGAGCACACACATTTCTCCTGAGGGATGAATTTAAGTGGACCCCCAACCAGTGGCGGCTGGTCTATAGGGGCGCCAGAGCGGCAGCCCACTAAGCATCAATGCAAAAAAGAAACTCACTGTTCGGGCAACAGGAAGGTAAGCAGACGAATTGACAGCTTTCACAATTCCTTTGTTTACATTTCCGGCATGTGCTTCACCCACGTGAAAGTGCGCATGTCACCGTACAGCGCAGGCGAGAGCAGGAGGAGTCCAGAAGATGGTCTGGCTGCGCATGGGAGAGAGGAGCGCTCTTCATTTCAGCTCCCGTCTCACATCGACAAGGCAGTAGGCCTGCTGTGCATGCCTAGTGTAGTGTAGCATGTCTGAAGATATCATCCTGCTAGGGCGGTGGCTTGTTTTTGACACAGTCGCCCCATGCCCTGTCAAATGCCAGGATACAGCCGAGTAAACAAGGGTCAGCCGCCCCCAGTAGCATCCAGTCTTCTCATTTGGCAGTATCAGCACGTGATGTCAAAAAACATCTCCCGCGATTCTTGACTGGTAACAACCGAACATGACTTGCGCGCTTAAACCCAGTGCACTAAGTTGCGTTAGTTGCGGTAGGTGACTTGGGCAGGGGGGAGGAAATCAAGGGTCTGGCACAAAGGAGTAGGAGGGGGTTCATGAAGGGACACCACCCTTAAAAAGTGCACTACGACACCACTTTGGGGTACCAGTGTTATAACCAGGGCCACAGTATTTATTCTATGCAGCTGCGTTTTAGGCATAATTATGGATATGATACCTTAGCTATATAATCCATCATCTACAGGCTAAGTTGAAGATTTTAACAAAAACCATCAGAAAAAGAACTAAATGTTACTAAAAATGCAGTAATATATGGCTGCACAGTGGAAGGCCCTTTGCATAGTGTTATCGTGCAAAAAATGACATAATAATACCCTGCATTACACTGTAAAATGTAGTCAACCCTGCTGCATAATTTGGTACTTCCTGTTGCATAATTCCAGAGGACCTGATTAAAGTGCTGCTGCTTTTCCGGTCCTTGAGACAGGTGGAGAGAAGCGAAGGAGAGAGATGGGAGGGTAATAGGGGTCATAAGGAGGAGGCTGGGGCATTGCTGGGTATATTGCATTATTTACCTTTCTGCTTCCTCAAATTTGCTTGGAAATGCTCCATTTATCCACTCTATTTTAAAGATTTTCTTTGGGGGAGAACCTTTCAAACCCCCCGTAGGTTGTTTGAGCTCGCTCGCTCTCCGCAGCGCAGTACGCCAAGAATTTTAACCATACCTGATGGGGTTGTATCTGTGGAAGCACTGGGGCCCTGCCTGCCTCCGACACTGAGTTCATTACATTACTACTTGTGTATGAAGTACCAGCAAACACTGCCTGAGCCACCTACCAGGATGGCTAGTGATTCTGCATACCAAAGCCAGAGGCTTCAAAGCCTGCGTAGATATGGGACCCCGGCTTTCCCTAGACCTGGGAGATTGCATCCCCTGCCATGGGGTCCATTTTGCACCAGGACAAGCTGGAAAATTAACTATGCAGGAGGCATGTTGCACCACCAAGCTAGTGAGGGCCCTAAGGTGGGCTGCCTGATGTGCCCCACAAAAGAATGATTCAACAATCTTGTTGTTGTGGAATTAGGCATTTTAGGATAGGGTAATGCCCACTCCACAGAAAGTGAAAACTTCCAAATGAATGCATTTCTGCTTTAACCTCATAAGCTAGCTTACTAGCCCATATTACTAGCACAACGTTCCTCCGTCACTCTCAACCACTCCTCTTGAATTATTTAAAACAGAAATGAAAACTGTACTCTCCCAACAATTCTCCAGTATTGAATCTTTCATAGATTCACATGCTTGTATCTTCCCCATCTTCCTGGTGGGAGTCTCACAGTAAAGGAATAACCATAGCAGTAAAAGAAAAAACTGCCTAGAAACCATAGAAGAGTATATCCTTGGGTAACCACTTATCCTCATTATGTGGCCCAAACAACAGCCAATCAGCTGCCAGCCCTGAGATACACCATCCCTAGCAGAGCCACCATAACTCAGATTTCCAACCGCCATAGTGTGAGAAGGAGTCTCCCTGAGCCTAGCTCAGTTTGTTCTTAGCTGAACTTTTGAATTCAACAGTTCCAAGTGAGGTACTGTTTTTTTCTCCTATATTTCATTCAGAAATGTCTGAAAGCTCTAAAAAGAGACTCTTTAGATCTTGGAGATTCTGTGGGAAAGCCAGATTATTTTCTGAGGATCCACACAAGGAGGGCTTGTACTGTCGGTACCGCAAGCACGTTCCAAAGGAGTGCAAGCATTGTCCTTCTCTGCAAAGACACTTAAGGACAGAGAAGCACTCCTGCTACTATGTTTCAAAAGAAGAAAACCACAGACTCTGAGTCTGATGGAGATTCTAAAGGACATTCCTCTAAAATGCATAAGAGGGAGTCTTCTGAGGAGAAAGTGGAACAAAAAAGGCGAAAATCTTGAAAATCTAAAGTCATCCTCTTCATCTCTGCCTCATATTCCACATAGAACTACCTCGGAGACGAAGGTTCCGTCGTCGTTGCCGTCGCCGAAGTCTAAAGAAATTCCGGCCAGCTCGCCAACGAAGGCGTCGATGACTCAGACGACGATCACCTCGTCGACGATGACCTTCTTGACGACGACTGTGTGAGAAGTTGGCCTGGCATATGCTGTCCACCATTCTAGTGGGCACCTTGCACTAGTCCAAATGACCCTTATTGATGGTCGGTTTAAAGACAACCTATATAGAAAGCTATCCTAGTGGTAGCTGTGGAGAGCAGCCTTCAGGCTAAGTCTTGAAGGAATGTAAAGCAGCTTGTTTTACCAGTCTATAATCTCATGAATGACCAAATGAAAGGAGAACCGCACCTGGTATATACATAAAATATATGTATTTATTCTAAACACATCCCTCTAGTCTCTTTATGAGGATAGAGGCAAACGTACATTCAAGTAAACTTATTTAGCACACAGTAAATTAGCACAATATACGTTGAGCCCTAGGGGCGTACCAAACCACTCGGTGGGAAGTCAGGGCACGTCTGGAGCAATCAGAAAAAGCCCAAGAAACAGAAGAGTTACCTTCGTGGGGACCCACCAGTCAACGGACCAGGGATCGCGAAGGAAACTCGAGCGAAAATACTAGAAGCGAGCCCACAGAACACTCGCGGAGTGTAGGCCCACAATCTTCGGTGCAAATGGTGCTCGGGGCTTGGATTACAAGTAGCCCAACGCACAACTTCGGAAAAGCTCAGGAAGTCGATGCACTTGCAAATGTGGACGGTGTCCAGGAGTTCCGGTTCCTCGTCAATCGTTAGGGCTGCGAGTCTCAGCTTTGCTGTGATCTCGTGTCGGCCTCTGAGAAGTCTGTAAGTCTGTGTCCCTAGTCACGAATCTAGCGGGAGCCTTGGAAATGCAGACAGGCAAGATGCTTCTTTGGTGCCTGTTTGAACAGGGAAGTCACTCCTTGACCCCAAGGGAGATTCTTCCGTCTTCTAGTCGTGTAGAATGTCGAAGTTCCAGGATGTATGTTTCAAAGTTTCGTCCAGGTGTAATCCGAAGTCCTAAGGACTGGGTACCTATACTTCTACTAAGTTAGGGGGTTGGACATACTCTTGGGACCCACCTATGGGAGGGTCAGGGAAGAGGGGTGGCTACACCCATTCCCTTTGTCCAGTTTCGCGCCAGAGTGCCCCTGCAACCGGTTTGAACTGGGGTATGCTCAGGGACACCAAGTGTGCCCCAGCACCCTCTCTGAAAAGCCTTCTATGAATGCACCCACCCAGCCCCAATACACTAAAACCTGTCTTGGAGGTGGTTACACCTCCCTGTGACAGGAAACCTACTGTCCAGGCCTCCCCTGCCGGAGTTTCACCCAGCAGCAGGAGGTCAGACTCTTGTCTGTGGCTGCAGCATCCATTTTGTGATGCTGGGGCTTTTTTAAATTATTATCGGTTAGGTTAGTGTGTACATGTCTTCTCCCTCTAGAAAGGTGGAATTCTACCCCTGCTGCAAGGATTGGCGGGGGTGGGTAGGATTCCAAAGGGTTTGACACCAAACGCGACATGTTTCCATGCAGCCATTCCAAAGTGAGCATTTACCGCAAGGTTATAATGCACTTAAGAGTATATGGTCTGGCTGCATCACAGAACATCATCAGAGAATAGATTTTGAAAGCTGCAGAGGGGTCCTTCTCCTGCATGGGCACCCTCTCACACAAAACCAAGCACTCTGCCTTAAGGATTGATAAGGCTTGCCATAGGAGTGACTTATAGGTTTATATGTGTCAGTGATTAAAGGTAGATATAGGTAACCTATACCATATAGGTAAGTAAGGGGTGCATGCACCGCCTTACCCTGGCTGCAGTAGCAGACCTGTAGAGCCATTTTGGAAGGCTTCCCAGGGGTGGCATAATACATACTTCAGCCCCTGGTAGGCCTCTGGGGTACCTATGCCCTTAGTACCTAAGGTACCATATACTAGGGACTCACAAGGGTAACCCAGTAACCAATCTGGAGGGTACCTAAAGTAAATGCAATCAATTTAGAGAGGAAGCGGCTAGGCTGGGGTCCTGGATAGCAGGGCCCCAGCCAGACTAAAGTCGAAAAACAGTGAAACACCAGTCAAAAGTAGGGGGGAACCATAGTAAGCAGATCCTACTCTCCTACAGACTGTCTCGTCGACAGCTGTTACGACGAAGACACCGTCGACGGTGAGTGTGAGACCGCCGTCGACGCTCTCGTCGACGAGCAAGCAGTCGACGGAAACGGGTTTTAGATCTCCGATGACGAAGTCCTCACATCTCAATTAAACAATTTGCTCTGTCGACGGACAAGGCAGAGTGTTCCACGCCAACAATGTCACCGCTTCTTCCATCCACTATTCTGGATTGTCTCCTAGGAGTCTGAGGAGGAAGGGCCTTATGGACCAGCCTATAGTCCCTCTCAACTGCACATTAAAAGTCAAGTGTAGGATGAAGAAGAATTCCTGGAAGTACAGGAACAATTCTCCTTTAAAGATCGTCTGGTACAGGAGTCTAAACATTATGAATCTTTCCATCAAGCTTATAATTATGAAGAAGAGGAGGAAGCGCATCCCAATGTACAGGAGGAGTCTATGTCAGTACCTTTATCCTTAATATCTGATTTAAGGCACATGATGAACCGCTATTATCGTCGTTTTCCAGAAGATAATGCTCCGGCCTCCACCTCAGCAAATATACCACAGACAGTGGTTCAGGCACCATTAGTTAAATCTCCACCTCCAGTGCAAAGAGTAGACACTCCGAAAATAATAACTATTCGGGATGACCTCGTGTAGAGTGATCACGAAGACCAATCAGAGGAAGGAGAAATATCCCAAGATGACATTGTAGGAGATGAACGGGATCAATATATTGTTCCAACATCACCTTCGTCGCCGCTACCTCAGCGAGCTCTCTGCCGGAGGACATTGCCAGTTTCCATGATCTGATGGAAAAAGCCTCGAAGAGGTTTTAACTTTCATTGCCTGTGAAGGTGAATGAATGTTTTCTATATGATTTTAAGGAAACATCTCGAAAATCTATATCCAATAATCCAACATATATGGGATGAAGGTCTAAAATTGATGAAAAATCCAGCCTCAGTACCAGCCTCAATTCCAAAAGTTGAGAAGAAATACTGTGCTCCTGAGACTTCACCTGGTGCCTGATAGGACAGCCACGTCCTGGGTCGGTTGTTACGCAGGCAGCACAGAGACGCTTCAAAAATCCGGTCTCCGCCTGTTTGGCTCCCCCTGACAAGGAGGTTAAGAGGATAGATAGCGTGGGAAAGCGCTTTGCACTGATGGCAGCAGCTTCCATCAGGGCAGCAAAAGCACTGGCATTAGTCAGCAGATACAATAGACAAATGTTTTCGGACATCGCCCCAATTCTGTCCCACCTTCCGGACGACAAGAGAGAGGAAGCGACTACAATTCTCCAGGACGGAGCCAGAGCAGCGTCGGAGTCCATTGACATAGCGATAGACATCGTATCTGTGGGCTTCAGGCAGATGGCTGAAGCAGTGGCGCTCCACAGGCAAGGATGGCTGAAAGCCACATCTTCCAGAAGTGAAGTCTAAGCCAAAATCATGGACATACCTTTTGATGGGGAGAGCCTTTTCGGGTAGCACATTGACGAGGTGCTTATGGGGATAAAGGCAGACACGGACACAGCTAAAGCTCTGGGGTCCTTACAGCAGGGCCGTTTTCAATCTTTTCGTGGTAGAGGATCGAGAGGACAATACCATCAGCGATCCTCCTTTCAGTCAAACAGGTACCAACATTACCAACAGCAGGAGTACCGTCAATTCTCCAATAATCAGCGGTATCGGTCCACTAACACCACCTATCAACAGCAGGCTAGGAGGAAACCTGCTGCGAGAGGAAAGACACAGGACTCCGGTCGGAGGCAGTGAAGTTGTTCAGGTGCCACCGGCCCCGTCTCTCCTCAAGCAGATCCATTACCTCTCTCGTAATCTCAATCATTGGCAGTCAATATTTTCGGACAAATGGGTGTTGGACATTATACAGCAAGGCCACACCCTAGAATTGTTCTAAAAACCTCCAACTCAACCACCTATTCACAGGAAGCAAAACCATCTCTCAGCCCTCAAGGCAGAAGTCTTAGCTCTCATTGTGAAAGGAGCAATAGAAGAAGTTACCCTAGATCAAAAGGGAAAGGATTCTATTCGCAATTTTTTTCTTTTAAAGAAAAAGCAGTCTACCAAATGAAGGGAGGTAATGGACCTCAGAAGTCTGAACACATACATAAAGAAGATTTTGTTTCTGTCTCTTCAGGTATTCCTCTTATTACTTTGCAGTGGAGATTACATGGCATCATTAGCCCTCTTGGATGCATATTTCCATATCCCAATTCACAGAAAGCACAGACATCTGCGGTTCGTGGTGGCGGTGCGCCACTACCAATTCAAAGTATTGCCCTTCGGCATCAGATCTGCACCAAGGGTTTTCATAAAGTGTATGGCGCCGGTCGCAGCACACTTGAGGCAGCAAGGTCTCCAGATTTTTCCATATATGGACGACTGACTGATAAAAGGCACATTGTACCAGGAAACGCAACGGCCTCTAGTAAGTTGCATGGATCTATTCCAAGATTTAGGGCTTCGGATAAACAAAGAGAAGTCTTCCTTTATCCTAGCACTGTCACTTCAATTCCTCGGAGCAATGTTAAATACTCAGGAAGCGAAAGCATACCATTCGGAAGAACGCATACAAAAGATTTTGCGTTTGACAGCATCAATAAAATCAAAAAGGTCTACTTCAATCAGGATCTTCAAATCTTTTCTGGGAATGATGTCATCCTGCATCCCATTGGTTCCCACTGTCGCCTGCGCATGAGACTACTGCAAGAATCTCTAGAAAAGTAATGGGTTTAAGCCCTGGGTTCATTTGAGGACCAACTCAATATCAACACACCGATCAAGCGCGCACTGTCATGGTGGGGTATCAGGGACAACTTAACAAAGGGTCTCCTCTTTGAACCTCAGTCTCCCAGTTACGTCATTGTGAGAAAGTGGCTCTATATACACTGGACCAGAATAAGGTACATTGTGTATAGAGTCCACAAACCCCAGAGGTATGACAGAGGTTAAATCCAGGTGTGACCTTACTCTAAAGTGGTAGCTTGGTCGAGCAGTAAGGCAGTACCAGTGGACAGTGTAAAGCATTTGCTGTACACACTCAGTCAGCAAAAGGTTTCACACACTCAAAGACTTAACTCCAGGCAAATTGTTTTTATATCAAAGATATAGATGTTTTATTTCTAGAACCAACAGGTATCAAAATATACTACTCTCAATTTGAGAGGTCTCAGATGAGTACTTTGTAGAAAGGCAATACACTTTGTGAACACAATAGGTACAGGGGTTGCAGTAGGCAACACAATTCTAAACACACTTTAGCATTGAGCTCAATGGGTTCTCATCATATAAGTACAGTTGATTACTTTGTTGATTACTTTGGTAGGTCCAGGACTGGATCCTAGATTCAGGCCGGGGGTCTAAGCTGAAAACAGTTTGGTATAAACGTTTTAGTTACTGTAGTGATTTTTCAGGAATATACAACTGTTTTAAAGTTCACTCTTGGAAACTTTTCAATGAAAATCTGGCAATGTTATCCAATGGGAGAAAATTCAGGTTGCAGGTAAAGTACGTTCTCGTTACTTTTGTAATCCAGTACTGGGCTCCTAGGTCCAGCATTGGGGCCTCAACTTAAAACAGGTAAGTAATTATGTTTCAGTATTTCGTATGATTTTTAAAGAATATTTCAGGTTTTCAAAAGTAGACTCTTAGAAGAAATTTCATAGAAAAACAGACAATGGATTCCTATGGAGAAAATACAAGTTACTATTAAACCCGGTAAGGATTACTTTTGCGGTTCAGTACGGGGCCACAAGGTACAGTACTGGCTTCTCTCCTGATCACAGGTGAGTACTTCGGGAATCTGAATTCGGGTGATTTTATATGAATATTTTAAGTTTCCAAAACTTCACACAGATTTTTCGAGTCAAGCCAGTCAATGTTATCCAATGGTAGGTAAGTGAGTTACCGGTTTCCAGGTGAGTACTCGACTGGTGAAGTTAAAGTTCTGGGCATAGACTCAGGGGTCCCCCAGGGTCAGCTAGGTACAGTTGGTTCACCCTCAGCGGCACAGGGGTGGCCGGGTGCAGAGGTAGTTAGGCCCAATGTTATCCAACGAGGGGCAGGGGGCCTCCAGTTGGTGGCTGCTGGCTAGCAGGCCACACGGCTGTGGGAGCTGTGCTCCTGGTCACTTGCTCAGGGCAAAGGGGGAAGTAGGATAGGACAAAGGTGGCACGGCCAGCGGTACTCGGACGGCTGGGTGCAGGGTGCTTTTGAGCCGTCTGGCACTCAGTGTTATTAAATGGGACAGGTAAACAATGAACAAAGGTTGAAGGCTCGGGTACGGAGAATCTTCAGGGGCGTCCACCACTTCGAGAGGTAAGTTGGGATCTTGGAGCACAGGTAAGTACCCCAAAGGAAGGCGCAGGGCATTGCAGGGCGCCGGGTGCAGGGGTGTCTTTGGAGGTCGGAAAAGCTTACCCTCAGCTGGTCGCGGTTAGGGGGGGCCCTGGTTCTGAGTCTGCAGGCGTAGTCTGGTTCGTCGAGGAGGGTCTTTGGGCACTGGACTTCGGGTCCCAGTCGCCGGGGGGACGTCCTTGTTGCCTTGGATCACTCTGGCATGGGCAGGGCTCGGCGGGTGCAGAGTGGGCTGGTCTGTAGCTTCCTGGCTGGCACAAGGTTTTTTTTTTGCAGCAGAACCTCTGCTGATGGGAGTCCAAATCTTCAAGAGGGTCCAGGCAGGCAGGTCCTCTGGGTGTCCCAAGGTTGCTGTCCGCTGTAGTCACCGGGATTGGGCAGGAACAGGTTCCAGGATCGACAGGCCGGTAGGGCTGGGGCCAAGTCAGTTGGGGTCATCCTGTTAGCAGCTGCACTGCGGGTCTTCTTCTTCTTGATCTTCTTTCTTCTTTTCTTATCGGGATTTGAGGATGGAAGATTCAGGGAGACCCTAAATACTGAATTTAGGGGCGTTACAGGTAGGGCAAGGGCAGGGACCAATAGGTCCCTGTCCTGGGGTGGGTGCACCCCCTAGCCTGCTCCTCTCCTGTGGGAGGGGGGCAGGAGCCTAGCTGTGATTGGGCAGTGCTCCCCATCTTCAAGATGGCCGGAGCCCAGTGTTGTGCTTCACCTCGTCTCCCCCACCTGAGGGGGGCTTGGCACAGGCTGGCACGCCCCCCCCTTCCTGACGTAGTTTTTCCCGCCAGTCTTCCCGCCAGAGTGGGGGTCAGGACTGGTGGGGGCCAGTTGCGGGGTACAGCAAATGGTCTGGAGAAGCTCACAGAGGCGGCAGGCCTTTGAAGCTTCCCCCTGCCCATCCTGGGGGAGGACACCTGGCACGTCGCCCAGGTGCCCATTGGTGCAGGCCCAGGAGAGCGGGGGCTCTCCACCCAGGGGGCCAGCAACATGTCTGCTGTGTGGCAGTCTAGGCAGCCTCTCAGTCCAGAGGTGGTTTGTGGTTAGGTTTCAGGGGGCATCTCTAAGATGCCCTCTGTGGTGCATTTTTCATTAAATCCCATACTGGCATCAGTGTGGATTTAATGTGCTGAGAAGTTTGATACCAAACTGGTCAGTCTTCAGTGTAGCCATTATGGTGCTGTGGAGTTCGTAATGTCGACCTCCCAGCACCATATACTCTTAATGGCATCACTGCACTTACAGTGCCCAGGAATGGCCTTGGGTACTGTAGGGGCACAGGACTCATGCACCTGTGCCCACACCACTGGCATAGGGTACCCAGCTAGAGGGGCGACACAGGTATGTCAGGTGGGCATGGCACACAGGGATGCGTATAAGAAACAAGAGATAACTGTGGGTCTAGCAGTATGATCAAAATACCATATGTGTGGGGCTGGCTACGTGTCTGCTAGTAGATGTTAAAATAGAAGACAAACTATTGGACAATTAACCTCTGTGAAAAAATGTCCATCAGTTACTCGTTCCGTGTCACCCAGTACATCATTTGGTCTACTTCACAGTAGTTTGTCCACTAATCTATCTCCATGAATGTGTAGAGGAGATGATTAATGTAAAATGAATGTCTGGTAGGTGTTAATCACTAGTAACTGAGAGCAGTGCAAAAGTGGAAAAAGTGAATGTGCTAAACATAAGATTGGATGATGCATGCAATATAACTTTATTCTGAAGTCATGCTCCTCCAACATTAAAAACAATAGAGTGCAAAAAAGTCAGATGGTTCAAACAAATAACTTCTGACTGGGTAATCTGGTCGACATGTTTCTGCGGACTATTAGTGGTCAAATAATATACCTGCCGCTTCCTCAGGACCCATAAACTTAATTGCTACTGCTTACGTGAAAGAAATAATAAACACAAAAGGACATTTCATGACAAAAATGGACAGTTGTGAACAGAAATGCTAAATGTCACCTGTTCACTTCCATTCTCCCTCCTTTGATCATAGGGTCCGATTGTGAAAACGCCAGCATGCCCACACATAGATAAGAAATAAAATATAAAGAAAGCCATGACACCTTCATTAGTAATGGCTACCAGAAAACATTGCTGAATTAAAAACATCTTGGTACAATGACCATAATATGCATACCATTGTGCAGATTATCAATGGCTCACCTTAATTTGTAAAGGGAATTGCCTCGCCTCACCTGGCAAACAGCTCAGGAAAAATGAAGCACCGCTCTATTGTGCAGAAAATATGAAAAAGTCGAGTTGAAATATATGACAGCTACCATCATGTCAGACTCATTCCCTGTATAGTGCTTGCTAGCACACTACATAGGCTATTGATCATATAGTAAACAGATTATTCACTATGTCCAATGGTGATTCCTTGGACTGTTCCTTATTCATTATGATTTTTAATGCATTTGATGTAAAAGAGGATACCTATCTAGAGGCTTCACAGTAATCCATTTTTAAATCTGTATGCTTCAGAATCGAAACATTTTAGGTTGTCAAGTTCTAATTGTTATACATTTTTTCGTTTTCATAATTGGAGGAGTAGAGCCAATTGTTCAGCACAGACACGCTGTCAGGATAAGCACAGCGCACCCATTGAGTCACGTTGTTTCATTGCATTACACGTTCGCTCGTTATGACATGCAGTCGAATTGAATGCAGCGCGTGCACTGAGTCACGTCATTCAACTCCAGTGCACGCTCACTCATTCTGATACATTGCCGTTTAAAGTACTAACAGTAATGGGTTAATCAAGATCTCTCGCACACCCTTACCTCTCCGTCGGTACTTCCAGCAGCCTGCCGGGCTGTTTGGGGAGGTGCCGCGGATAGAGGAGGGTGCTTCCTTATCGTTTTTCCGCGAGCGTGATTGGTCACCCGCGCATTGGCTGAAGCTACAAGGATTCATGGGAATTGTAGTCAGTAATGCGTCATACACTCGCGCTTATGTGATCGATGTTGAATTATTCACTTGCAGCATTGTTAAAAAGATTAGATGGTTCATTTAAATATAATTGTGGTAAATTTATAAAAATGTATATGTATAATACTGACTTAGATAGTATCCCAATCGAATTTATGCAATTGTAGTCTATTACCAGACTCATGCGCGCATTAGTGAAACTGACGTTAATTAAGATCAACTACGGGATTTCTAGTTCACTTAGTTTTGTAGTATTTGCTTCGTAGGTGCATTGTGGAATATGTGGTTCTTAACTAGTCTCAATACAAAAAGTGTCTTCCTGCCCACTATAGTAGATAAGTAACCACTCATTTTAGTTGATAGATCGTCAGGAAACCAGCAGGTGGCCAATGGTTGATGTGCCCAATCTATATAGTCGACAACTTTTTAACGATGGAGAGCAAGATTAGTATTCTTCTGCATAAGATCTTAACTAGCAATCACTGCTCCTTGTAAATTGCAGATTCTATAGTGTCTTCCAAGGGATATCTTCATTCAGCCCCGCTTTATCACAATCAAGTTTATACACCCATTTCTGTTCTATTTTGAAGAGGTGTTTAGATATATCGGTGATATGCGTGGGGATGTTGGGTTGTTCTAGTACCATCCATTCAAAATCTGTTGGTTTATGCCCCACCTGAATGTAGTGATTCGTCAGACGAGTTGCTTGTTTTTTGCACCTTATTGTGCTCTTGTGCTCCGAAATCCTTGTTTTGATCTTCCGGGTAGTCATTCCGACATACCTCAGTGAGCACGGACAGGTAATGAGGTAAATCAGATTACTACTATTGCAATTTGTAAACCGCTTTTGTTCCCAAGGACGGCCAGTCCCTATGTCGATCGACGTCGTGTGTTTAGTCTGGGGGCACGCAGCACAATTTCCACAAGGATGGTGCCCTGTCACTGGTGGCATATTCCATAATGTGCCCACTTGATGGATATCAATAATAACAATAATAGGGAAGCTCTACTCGAACCCCCTGTCCCCAAAAGAAAGAATGAAAGACTAACATTTGTCAATACTTTCAGCACAAGATCAAACGCGATCCAACGTATAGTTCACAAGCATTGGAGGATTCTGAACACCGGGCAAGATTCATTGGCACAACCATTGTTTGCCTTTAAACGAGCAACCAGCATACGAGATAAATTGATACATACCAGACCCCCACCCAGGGATATCCATAAAGTGGGCACATTAATGAATATGCCACCAGTGACAGGGCACCATCCTTGTGGAAATTGTGCTGCGTGCCCCCAGACTAAACACACGACGTCGATCGACATAGGGACTGGCCGTCCTTGGGAACAAAAGCGGTTTACAAATTGCAATAGTAGTAATCTGATTTACCTCATTACCTGTCCGTGCTCACTGAGGTATGTCGGAATGACTACCCGGAAGATCAAAACAAGGATTTCGGAGCACAAGAGCACAATAAGGTGCAAAAAACAAGCAACTCGTCTGACGAATCACTACATTCAGGTGGGGCATAAACCAACAGATTTTGAATGGATGGTACTAGAACAACCCAACATCCCCACGCATATCACCGATATATCTAAACACCTCTTCAAAATAGAACAGAAATGGGTGTATAAACTTGATTGTGATAAAGCGGGGCTGAATGAAGATATCCCTTGGAAGACACTATAGAATCTGCAATTTACAAGGAGCAGTGATTGCTAGTTAAGATCTTATGCAGAAGAATACTAATCTTGCTCTCCATCGTTAAAAAGTTGTCGACTACATAGATTGGGCACATCAACCATTGGCCACCTGCTGGTTTCCTGACGATCTATCAACTAAAATGAGTGGTTACTTATCTACTATAGTGGGCAGGAAGACACTTTTTGTATTGAGACTAGTTAAGAACCACATATTCCACAATGCACCTACGAAGCAAATACTACAAAACTAAGTGAACTAGAAATCCCGTAGTTGATCTTAATTAACGTCAGTTTCACTAATGCGCGCATGAGTCTGGTAATAGACTACAATTGCATAAATTCGATTGGGATACTATCTAAGTCAGTATTATACATATACATTTTATAAATTTACCACAATTATATTTAAATGAACCATCTAATCTTTTTAACAATGCTGCAAGTGAATAATTCAACATCGATCACATAAGCGCGAGTGTATGACGCATTACTGACTACAATTCCCATGAATCCTTGTAGTTTCAGCCAATGCGCGGGTGGCCAATCACGCTCGCGGAAAAACGATAAGGAAGCGCCCTCCTCTATCCGCGGCACCTCCCCAAACAGCCCGGCAGGCTGCTGGAAGTACCGACGGAGAGGTAAGGGTTTGCGAGAGATCTTGATTAACCCATTACTGTTAGTACTTTAAACGGCAATGTATCAGAATGAGTGAGCGTGCACTTGAGTTGAATGACGTGACTCAGTGCACGCGCTGCATTCAATTCGACTGCATGTAATAACGAGCGAACGTGTAATGCAATGAAACAACGTGACTCAATGGGTGCGCTGTGCTTATCCTGACAGCGTGTCTGTGCTGAACAATTGGCTCTACTCCTCCAATTATGAAAACGAAAAAATGTATAACAATTAGAACTTGACAACCTAAAATGTTTCGATTCTGAAGCATACAGATTTAAAAATGGATTACTGTGAAGCCTCTAGATAGGTATCCTCTTTTACATCAAATGCATTAAAAATCATAATGAATAAGGAACAGTCCAAGGAATCACCATTGGACATAGTGAATAATCTGTTTACTATATGATCAATAGCCTATGTAGTGTGCTAGCAAGCACTATACAGGGAATGAGTCTGACATGATGGTAGCTGTCATATATTTCAACTCGACTTTTTCATATTTTCTGCACAATAGAGCGGTGCTTCATTTTTCCTGAGCTGTTTGCCAGGTGAGGCGAGGCAATTCCCTTTACAAATTAAGGTGAGCCATTGATAATCTGCACAATTGTATGCATATTATGGTCATTGTACCAAGATGTTTTTAATTCAGAAATGTTTTCTGGTAGCCATTACTAATGAAGGTGTCATGGCTTTCTTTATATTTTATTTCTTATCTATGTGTGGGCATGCTGGCGTTTTCACAATCGGACCCTATGATCAAAGGAGGGAGAATGGAAGTGAACAGGTGACATTTAGCATTTCTGTTCACAACTGTCCATTTTTGTCATGAAATGTCCTTTTGTGTTTATTATTTCTTTCACGTAAGCAGTAGCAATTAAGTTTATGGGTCCTGAGGAAGCGGCAGGTACATTATTTGACCACTAATAGTCCGCAGAAACATGTCTACCAGATTACCCAGTCAGAAGTTATTTGTTTGAACCATATGACTTTTTTGCACTCTATTGTTTTTAATGTTGGAGGAGCATGACTTCAGAATAAAGTTATATTGCATGCATCATCCAATCTTATGTTTAGCACATTCACTTTTTCCACTTTTGCACTGCTCTCAGTTACTAGTGATTAACACCTACCAGACATTCATTTTACATTAATCATCTCCTCTACATATTCATGGAGATAGATCAGTGGACAAAATACTATGAATTAGACCAAATGATGTACTGGTAGACACGGAACGAGTAACTGATGGACATTTTTCACAGAGGTTAATTGTCCAATAGTTTGTCTTCTATTTTAACATCTACTAGCAGACACGTAGCCAGCCCCACACATATGGTATTTTGATCATACTGCTAGACCCACAGTTATCTCTTGTTTCTTATAGTCTTGTTAGGGGGGTAATAACTGTGCTTTGGTCTTTAAACTTCCCTCGAACCCTAAACTAATTGTACGTATGTTGTAGTTACACAGGGATGTGTGCCATGTCGACTCTTTGTTTAGTTCTGTACTTAGGCACACAGCCTGCAAAGGTAGTGTGTGGATGCCAGGGTACAGGGCCCGTAAGGGTGGCACAATAAGTGCTGCAGTCCTTAGCGGTTTTCTCTGGTCACCATGCCCTGGGTACCATTTACTAGGGGCTGACAGGTGGCCAGAGATACCGATTGGGTTTTATTTTCAACACAGTTTTAGGGAAGGAACACAGGCCCTGGGTACATGGTTGGCAGGAGCCCAGGGCACACTCAGTCAAAGCACATCAGCAGTCTGAAAAAAGTGGGGGCATACCAATGCAAGAAAGATGCCACTTTCTCACAGTCATGACATCAGACACTTCCTTACAAGGTTGGGGAGCACACTTACAAGACCTAGTGATTCAAGGTCATTGGTCAACTCAAGGGGCAGCACTGCACATCAATCTATTGGAATTAAAAGCGGTATTCTTGGGTCTTCAAGCCTTCCTTCCCAGAATCCGTGGCTTGCCGGTTCTAGTCAGGACCGACCGTACGACAACAATGTTTTATCTATGAAGCAAGGTGGCACGAAGCCAAAATCTCTGTCGGCTCAAGCCCAAGAAATTTGGAATTGGCTCTTACAGCACAACATCGCTCTGCAGGTAGAGAACGTTCCTGGAGTGCACTAGTGCAGATTACCTAAGCAGATCACCTTCCTGTGTCACGAATGGGAACTGAATCACGATATACTCCTACGAATATTCAGTCTATGGGGCAAACCGAAATTAGACTTGTTTGCAAATCAATAAAACAAGAAATGCAAACATTTCGCAAGCCGATTTCCACAAACAGTATCACGGGGAAATTCTCTGCACCTTTGCTGTACAGGTATGTTTGCATAAGCGTTTCCCCCATTCCCCCTACTTCCGAGGATTCTAAGAAAAATCAGGTTGTAACCTTGTCACATAATTGTGATAGCCCCAGCTCGGCCAAGACAGTTCTGGTACACGGAACTCCTCCAATTGTCAGTGGAACCCAGAGTGCAATTTCCAATAATACAGGATCTAATTTCCATGAAACAAGGACAGGTTCTTCACCTGCAATTGACCTCTCTAAATTTGTCAGCTTGGAACCTTATGAGCATGAATTTCAATCGTTCGATATTCCTCAAGAATGTTGAGAGATACTAGCAAGTTCTAGAGCAATTTCTACTAACAAAACCTATACAGCAAAATAGAAGAGATTTTGCAATTTGTGTTCATCACAAGCTTTACACCCTTTTAATTCTTCACCAGAGCAAATACTTCCGTATCGGCTACACTTAGCCAAGGCCGGTCTTTCTCATGCATCAATAAAAGTACATCTGGCGGCTATCTCCATATCCGCAGAACACCAGATTGTCCATCGCTTTGGTCTGAAAGACTGTGTTAGGGGGTTCCTGTCCGCCACGGGCCGGGAGAACACTTTAACTCCTATTCCTTTCCGCCCCGAGTGCAGGACGGCCACGGGCCCTTTAATGCTGCTTGGGCCTTCCCCGAGATGGGAACTCCGCTGGTGACGTCATCTTCCGTCCTCCAATCAGGACCTGAGGAGGAGATGAAGACGCCGTTCCAGGAAGGGGAGTGCGCGCCATTGAACGCCGGAGCAGGAGTGTAGAAGGAGTCGTCCAGTGTACTTGCGGAGACGTTCGAGACCGAGAAGACCAAAGAGACGGAAGAATCGAAAGCTGTGCAGCCCCAGGAACAGAGAAAGCCAGGAGGCCAACGAGACCACGAGCCGCCCCGCCACGCTTCTGGAGAAGTGTGGCTACACAAGGTACGGGCCCTAATAAGGTGACTCGTCTTTGCACGGGGAGGGACTGGGTAGGGGTGGTTGAGGGAGGTCACGGGACGGGGTTGTGTGTGTTTAGTGTTACGGTTGCAAACCACCCCCTTCGAGCACACACAAGAGAGCCTGCATTCATATAGTGACGTGTTGTGGTGGCAGTCCCTGGTGATCCCCTCACTCCCCGCCCCCCTTCTACCAGAACCGGAACCCCGGTGTGAATAGTAACCCAGGGTTTTGTTTTCCTTTTTCTTCCTTCGAGTGCCGTTACGGACCCCTGACGAGAAAGGAGCTGAAAAGGCCAGAACCATTGGAGCAAGTCTTGCACGAGTTAACCGACGACCAGCTCTGCTATCTAGGGATAAAGACATTCTGTGTTTAGTTTGGACTAGTGCTATTTTTGAATAAACGGCACCCCCTCTTGAAACCTACCTGAGTGCTGATCCGTCTCTTCCATGGTGTCCCCCCCCCCCCCCCCCCTCTTCCACTCATCACAAGTGGCGATCCAGATAGGAGCATTATATAAGGTCGAACCAACATCTGATACAAGATGGAAACGCTCATTCAGCAAATGAAGGAGGGCCAGGACAAACTCGAATGGGCCATAGGGCAAACATCTACCCAGGCAGAAGCAGACCGCACAGCCTTCACCGCGGCTATTCAAGCTCAATCGGAAAACCTACTGAAGTTAGCTGAGGGCCAAAACCAGCTCATGGCGGTTCTGGGACAAGGGAGAACGAATGCCCCTCCCCCAGGAACGGTCGTCCCCCTTCAGAAGTTCACGCCCGGGCATGATCCTCTGGCTTTCTTAAATTTCGAAAGGGGTGCTAGGGCCAGTGCTTGGCCCGGTGACAGATGGCCTTTTTACCTCGCCCCCCTGCTAACGGGTGAGGCTCAAGCCGCATACCAAATGGTCAACAAGGACGGCACTACTGTCTATGCTGTAGTGAAACAATACATCCTAGATCGTCTCGGTGTTGACGAAGAGACCCATAGACTGAAATTCCGACAGGAACGCGGAACCCCAGGAGACCTTCCCAAGACTCTCTTTTACAAATTAAAAGCAGCGGCTGACTTGTGGCTCAAACCACTAGAAGGAAACATGGAAGAAGTGATGAATAAAATTTATCTCGAACAATTTTTGGAGGCTTTGCCCTATGGGACCCAACGTTGGCTAAAGCAGCATGCAGGGTTAACTCTCGAACATGCCATTGAAATGACCACGTCATATGCCCGTGCCCAAGGACGACCCCCCGTAAAAGAACCAGAGAAAGTCAACAAAGCTATCCCCGGAAAACCAGATAAGAAATACACAAAAATACCAATAGAACCACCACGACCACGTCCACTTAAATCCGACTTGCCTCCCACTCCAGGTCCCCAATGTTACGACTGTGGCGAATGGGGTCATATAGCGCGGTATTGCAGAAAAAAAAAGGGATAAGGAAGAGGAACCTATGGATGTGAGCTACGCCCCACATTCTCTCCTATACGCCCAGGAAACGGGTCCAGTGTTCTATGGGAGTGTGAACATTCATGGGAGGTCGGTTCGAGCTTTACTTGATTCTGGTTGCAGACATTCAGTAGTGAGACAGGAATTAGTGCCCCCCTCCTGCATTATGCCAGGGAAAACTGTTCATATTAGGTGCGTCCATGGGGACGTTAGGGAATATCCGTTAGCTACGATCAGCCTCTGTACTGCCTCAGGGTCTAGGACGGAAGTAGTGGTTGGGGTTTTAGCTACACTTCCTGAACCGGTGATAATCGGAACTGATAACCCGGGTTTCATCACCCTCATTTCTGATGCCATACACAACACACCCCGTGATAATCTCCTTGTGTCTGAACCATGGGCTAGGGATACTCATTTCAGAACAGCACAACTAAACGATGCCTCTCTCACCAACGCATGGCAAGTAGCTCGCTCACATCAGGACCCTGTAAATAGAACCTATCCCACCTTTATCGAAAAAAACGGGTTGTTGTATAGGCTGGCCAAACCCGACGCAGTTCCCCAACTCCTGGTACCCGCTGATTTCAGAGACCAGATATTGTTCTTCGCACATGCACATTTACTAGCGGGACACTCAGGCGCAGAAAAGACAGGGCAGGCCATTTTGCAACACTTCTTTTGGCCGGGGGTTTATGCACAAATTCAACGCTATTGCCAAGAATGTCACATCTGTCAGCGGAGAAATCCCTATGTTCCCCCTGCTGTACCCCTGAACCCTCTACCTATCATAGGTAAACCTTTCGATAGGTTGGGGATGGATCTCATAGGCCCTTTGCCTAAGTCTGCTAGGGGTCACCAGTACGCCTTAGTCTTAGTGGATTACGCCACTCGCTACCCCGAGGCCTTTCCCCTCCGGGCAGCTACCTCATCCGCCATTGCCCAAAAGCTAGTCGAGGTCTTCTCTAGGATGGGTTTTCCTCGCGAAATCATCACAGATCAAGGAACGCCTTTTGTTTCACGTTTAATGACACAGGTCTGTAAACAACTTCGTATCACTCACATCAAAACATCGGTCGTCCGCCACGGGCCGGGCGAAGACTTTAACTCCTATTCCTTTCCGCCCCGAGTGCAGGACGGCCACGGGCCCTTTAATGCTGCTTGGGCCTTCCCCGAGGTGGGAACTCCGCCGGTGACGTCATCGTCCGTCCTCCAATCAGGACCTGAGGAGGAGATGAAGACGCCGTTCCAGGAAGGGGAGTGCGCGCCATTGAACGCCGGAGCAGGAGTGGAGAAGGAGTCGTCCAGTGTACTTGCGGATACGTTCGAGACCGAGAAGACCAAGGAGACGGAAGAATCGAAAGCTGTGCAGCCCCAGGAACAGAGAAAGCCAGGAGGCCAACGAGACCACGAGCTGCCCCGCCACGCTTCAGGAGAAGTGTGGCTACACAAGGTACGGGCCCGAATAAGGGGACTCGTCTTTGCACGGGGAGGGACTGGGTAAGGATGGTTGAGGGAGGTCACGGGACGGGGTTGTGTGAGTTTAGTGTTACGGTTGCAAACCACCCCCTTCGAGCACACACAAGAGAGCCTGCATTCATATAGTGACGTGTTGTGGTGGCAGTCCCTGGTGATCCCCTCACTCCCTGCCCCCCTTCTACCAGAACCGGAACCCCGGTGTGAATAGTAACCCAGGGTTTTGTTTTCCTTTTTCTTCCTTCGAGTGCCGTTACGGACCCCTGACGAGAAAGGAGCTGAAAAGGCCAGAACCATTGGAGCAAGTCTTGCACAAGTTAACCGACGACCAGCTCTGCTATCTAGGGATAAAGACATTCTGTGTTTAGTTTGGACTAGTGCTATTTTTGAATAAACGGGCACCCCCTCTTGAAACCTACCTGAGTGTTGATCCGTCTCTTCCATGGTGTCCCCTCCCCCCCCCTCTTCCACTCATCACAGACTGATTAAAGAATTCCTAAAAGGATTGGAGGGCCGCTGTTCGTGTGAGCCGGAGGTTCCTGGCTGAGAGACTCCTGTGTGGCGGCAGCCTTGGATGGTGACGCTGCCCTTCATTATTGGGGTTCCTCGTGTGTTCAGCTTCCTCCCCCTTTGTTCTCCGGTCCGGCCATTTTGTTCTTTGCCGCCCGGACTCGGAGAACGGGACTGGCGACATTGGGGGGCCGGCGAATCCCCTTCTTCTGGTGGCCCCCCTTCCTGTCCGGGGTGTTCATCTGCCTGTCGGCGGGACTTCATCTGCTTGACTGCCGCCCCGGCGGAGGTTGTTGGCCGCGCGGCCTGTTCGGGCTCTCAAGATGGCGACCAACCCCATTTGTTTGGGCCGGGCCCGGGCGAGCACTGGGGGCCCTCCGCAAGGCCCGGGTGTCGGATACTGTGAAGGTTTTCCTGCACTTAAGGGGATCTTGAACATCCTGCTATCCTGGCGGCTCTCGGTGGCCGCGCCACTCCTGGCTCTGGAGACGGTTCCTCACTGCGGGCCTCCCGGGCCCCCACGACCGGACGAGGCATTGATATCGCGGGGTGTGGCTGGTACTCTCCTGGCGGACTCGGCCCCGGCTGCCGCCCCGGAGGTGCGCAACCTGATGGCGCCTTCTCCTCCTGTGCTGCCTCCTCTGCCCTTGGCCCGGGAGCTGGATTTTGTTTTGCCGGACTTTCATGATTCTCCTGGTCCCTCTCAATCACCACTGCCCGATGACGTATCCTGTGCCGGCCCGGATGGGTCGGTTTTTATGGACATATCCTTGGAACTGTGCCTGCATCGTTTGCTACATTCTGTGATTTTCCTGGATCTTCCGTGCTTTTCTTCCTGTGACTTTTTTGGACTGCCGTTGGACTCTCCTGCTGCCTGCCTTCTGTTCTTTCTGGCGGGGTCCTCGTTGGATCGGACCCTTACTGCTTTGGATAAAAAGGGTCAGGGCTGATGAAAACTGACTCTTATATGCGGTAGCTCATGACCGGTTTGGATGGTCTCTGTGTCCTGATATGGTTCTGTCTAACTGGTTAGTGCTCCTGGACTTTGGCCTGATACTCTTTAGCTTCCCGAGGACTTGGACCTTTAACCCGGGCGGGTGGATGGGTGCGTTTACTCCTGTCTTTGGCCCTCCCCCGTGTGTATGTTTGTATGTCTTTACTCCCTTCTTTCTTTCCCTTCCTTCCCCCCCCCCCTTTTTTTGTCTTTTAATTCCAACTTTTCTTGCTCCACTAAATTTCGGGTTCTATTTAGGGCGACAGGCACGCTGCGGGGGGGGTTGGCCGTAGCCTTCTGCAGGGGTGCAGGGTGGGCTTAGGGGTGGGTGGGGGGATCTGTTTGTGTCGGGGGGTCTTTTTCCCCCCTTATTTTCCCCTTTTTTGTTCTATGGCTCTTGTGTATTCACTTTTTCGGGACTCTGTCACCTCGAATCTCCCCCGGGGGTTTTCTGTCCTTCTTCCGGTGTGTGGCTGATTGTGGTTCGCTGCCTATTCTGGTATCGTGTTTCTGTTATATCGCATGCCGGTTTTATTGTCCTGTTTTTCCCCCTGGGGGTGCATGGTCTGGCGGGTGTTCCTTTTGTTGTCTCTTTCTCCCTCTTTCCCTTCCTCCTTTATGGAGGTCCCCTTTTTCCGTTGGGGTGCGTATTGCATAGTCTTTGTGATGGGGCTTTTTGACCACGTCTTCTTTGTTCGGGTAGGGGCGGAGGTGAGTGAGCACGATTGACTGTTGCCACTGTCGCTATTTGATGGTCTGATTCTGTTTCTGTCCTTTGCTAGATTTGATTATATGGCTTCATTTTCTTACGTTGTGTTTATAAAATGGCGGCTTGCCGCGGTCCCTCCCTTGTATTCTCATATGCGGCCCGTTATTCCTTTGGTCCCCTCCCCGTGCTAGAAAATTAACCTTTGTCATCCTGCTCTTGCTGAACGCTCGATGGTTTTTATTGCTTCGCCAGTGCTCCTGATGTTATATCCTGTGCAGATCTTCTTTTTGTATGCTGGTTATTTGACCATTCTGTTCTGGCCAGCCCGTGGGGTTGTAGGCCAGTATTTGTGAGCTTTCATTGTTCAATAAAGGTTTAAAAAAAAAAAAAAAAAAAAAAAAAGAATTCCTAAAAGGTTTGTTCAGACTGTACCCACCAATTAAACATCCATCGCCTCCTTGGCAGTTCAACACGGTTTTGTCTCAACTCATGGGAGCTCAGTTCGAACCGGTCCACAAGGCTGAATTGCTGTTCATCTCATGGAAAGTAGCTTTACTTCTTGCCCTCACTTCGGCCAGGAGGGTCAGCGAGATCCAAGTATTTTAGGTTACGGAGCTATTCCTACAATTCAGACAAGATAAAGTATTTCTCAGGACAAACCCAAAGTTTATTCCTAAAATTCCTACGGCTTTTTATCTCAATGAGCCAATTGTGTTGCCCACATATTTCAAAATCCGATCTACTACAGTAGAAAAATCTCTGCACACGTTGAACATTAGGAGATGTCTCAAATTCTACATAGACAAAACAAAGTCTTTTCGTAAAACAAATCAACTACGTGTAGCTTATTCTGGGCCCAGGAAAGGTTTGGCCCTCTCAAGAACTTCCATTTGTAGAGGTATTGCATCTGCCATTGTTTTATGTCATGAAAAAGCAGGAAAACCTTTGCACATGCAAGTGCGCGCTCATTCCACTCGGAAGATGGCAGCTTCAACAGCGTTGCCGGCAGGTGTCTCGCTAACGGACATTTGCAAAGCTGCAACATGGACAAATGTGCACACGTTTACCAGACATTATTGTCTGAGCACGGAGTGGAAAGCAGATTCAGCAGTGGGTCAAGCAGCTCTGCGGCAACTGTTTCACTAAGGTACTTGTCTTTCACTATATGGTTTGTTAAATATATAATTGTGTATGTATACATTTTCACAGCTGTAAAGGACCGTTTCGTAGTTCTTAATGAGTCTCTTGTTATAGCAATTTCAAAATATACAGTATAGCGTTTAAAAAAAAGAAAAGAAAAAAAAAGTGACAAAGCAGAGCCCTAGAGACAAAGGATAAGGACTGCTATCTATTCTGATACAAGCATGTGAATCTACGAAAGATTCAATACTGGAGAAAAAAAATAATTACTTACCTGTACACAATGGTTCTCCAGTATTTCAAAGATTCACATGCGACCCGCCCGCCTCCCCGTTTCTTCTTAGGTAGACCACCCGTATCTCTGTTTTCACCCGTGGCTCAGTTTTGGTCTGTTGGAAATCTGAGGTATAGTGGCTCTGCTGGGGATGGTGTATCTCAGGGCTGGCATCTGTTTGGCTGTTGTTTGGGCCACATCATGAGGATAAGTGGTTACCCAAGGATATACTCTTCTATGGTTTCTAGGCAGTTTTTTCTTTTACTGCTATGGTTATTCTTTTACCGTGAGACTCCCACCATGACGACGGGGAAGATACAAGCATGTGAATCTATGAAAGATAATACTGGAGAACCATAGTGTACAGGTAAGTAACTAGTTTTTTCCTCCTCAACGGCCCTGTTACCATCTCCTCCTGTTAGCTTATTCTCATGGTAAATTCAAAGTAAGAAACCGGGATACTTGCTATATTAATTATTACCCAACATGTGCACAAGTGTAGATGGGAATGCAATCTTATTCTACATTCCAATGATTCAGGGGGACTCAACTGCTGTGTTTCTTCCCCCATAGAATGGACTTGCCTCCACACTGATTGAGACTTACAAATTTCATGGTCCCACATTCAAAACCATTTCTCCGTATCCTATTCCAAATTATACACCACCCTTATTTACCTGCACTATACATATAGAATTTCTGCACCTATGTTTTTGATATCTTTAACTATAATTAGTCTTGACACCCACCCTCAGTCACTCTGATGATTATTGTACATATTACTGCAGCATATGCTTTTATTTATCCAACAACATTCTGTGCTCTGATACCCATGGGGGTGGGGGTGCAAGTCCATTTAAAAACCCTCATAAATAAAATATACAGCACCCTGGTACATACCCATGCTTTCCCTTGTAGGTTGGGTACACATAATTTCTTTATTTAATTTTTCAGGTGGAGACGCAGCTGAGGACGAAGAGGTGGATGTTACCAGTGTGGATCCGATTGCTGCTTTTTGCAGCAGGTGAAAGAGCTAAGAATATTGTTGGGAAACTTTTAAACTCAAACTCGACTCACCTGTACATTGGTAATACTTCCCTGCTCTGTGAGGCACACCACCCATAAAGTAACTCTTACTGGCTCTCAGATGCACCCTTTCCCCAGAGTTTGAGGAGCACACCTGACCCATTATAGTCTTTCCCATCTCTGAGAAGCACTCCTACACCATAGCAATCTTTTCCATCTTTGAGAATCAACCTGCTACTTGGGAATCATTCCAGCCCTGTGAAGCAGGCCTGTCCACCGTAGCCCTTCTTTGCTCGAAGAAGTACAACTGGAGTATAGTAGCCCGTCCTCGCATGGAGAAGCACAATGACCATTTCAACCTACCCACAACAGGCTTATCCCTTCTTCCATGACTCTAAGAAGCACACATAAGCATGTAAACTGATCCATTCTGCAAAGTACACTCAGACCATGGCAACCCTATTAGGCTCCGAGAAGCACATCAACCCCATGGTGTTTCTTCACAGCTCTGAGAAGCTCACTTGACCATGGTCAGCTTTCCAAGCTCTGATAAGCACATCTTCTCACACAGTAATAGTTGCCAGCTCTTAGACACACACCCGCACCGTGGCAACCATTTAAATCTCCGAAAAACTGATCTTCCCCCCCCTATGGTAATCCTCCCAGTTCTGAGAAACATTCTTAAGCACTTTTAGCCTTGCTGGTCAGAGTAACACTCATCCCTTCCTTCCTTAGGTGTGAGAAGTACACATGCCCATTTGCAGCCTTATCTTTCTCTGAGAAGCACTCCAGCTTCTCAAAGCATTGCCCTGCTCAATAAAGCACAACTGCTGTGTGGTAGCTCTAGCTTCTAGACCATGGGTGTCTAACAGGTTAATTGTGAGCTACTAGAAACTCGCTGCTTCCCTCTCTGTAGCCCACAGTTTGCCTGTCAGCTGGTTTGAAAATATGCAACTGCCCTTTTCCAAAGGTAGCACAAGGTGCACCCTGTTATGCGAGACCGGGGAAGCCCTCTTCTTTCTATTTCTCCTTTCTTTAACCCCCATTCCTTGGATCTTTGTCGTCCTTTTATTTCTAGACTTTTTCCCCTCTGTATTCACTTTTCTCCCCTCTTTCTTTCGTTTCCTCTTTTCTCACTCCTTCTATGTTTTGAGTACTTATGTTTCTCCCTTCTCTTTTGTCTTTTCTTCCTTTCATTTCCGTTTTTCTCTCTACTTTTTTCTTTCTTCTCCTATTTTCCTGTTATTCCTTATCTGTTTCTTTCTCGCTCTTTTTATAAACTTTTTTCATGCTCAATACTTCGTAACTATTATTTGTTTAATTTTCTTCTTCCTTGGCTGTCATTCTCTCCATTTTGTTTATTCTTGGTTGAACTTTTTTCTTTTTCTTGCTGCTCTTTTGTTTGACTTGTTTCCTTTCCTGCTTCTTTCTTCCTTTCCTTTAATTCCCTTTTTTGTTGTTTGACTTTTTCTTTATTTCTTTCATTCTTCCATGTTTCTGCAGATTTCTTTTCTTTCTTGCTTTCTATATTTCTGCTGGTTTGTTTTTCTACTTCTTTTCTTTTTCTTTCTTCATTCATTTTAATTTCTTTCATTTTCTTTCCTTTGCTCCTTTCCTGGTCTTCATTTTCTTTTTGGCTTATCTCCCCTTTTGTGCTAAGGCGTTATATTGTAACAGTGTTGTAATGCTCACTGAAGCACAACTGGGGATACTCAAGTCAAGGTGTTTGAGTTGTGTACCCGTTCAAAATCCTTATGTTGGGAAGTGGCATTGGAATGTTTTCAATGATCTAAAGTAACTCTCCCTATAGAAAAGGTTGGAGACCCCTGTTCCAGACTGAAAGCTGGATAGACATGATAGATTTTCGTAGCCATGGGAAACACACCCAGCCCTTAGTAATGCTGCCTATCATCTTGGTCCCCATCCCGATGGTCATTGTGCTGGTAGGTAATCCTGCAATGGCCACGGAAGTACTTTGCCCTTAAGAAATTTGTTGACCTCCCCAGCCTTGGTAGTACACCCTACCTTCGTAAACGTAACCAGTTTTGAAAAGCAGTCCCATCCCCTGTTAACCTTGTACATCCCTTTGCTAAATGTGCCAAGCGTTGAGAACCAGCCCCACATCTTGGTTACTGTGTCTATATTCTAAAAGCACACCTGTCCATCCTCTTAGTAATGTTACCCAGCTCAATTGTCCCTTGGCAGTCCTACTTAGCTCATCTAATTCTTGGTAACCATATCCAGTGCCTAGAACCACACCTGTCACTTGGTATTCCTACCCAGCTGACCTGAATCTGTACCCAGCAATGAGGCAAACACCTGCCTCCCAGGAACTCAAAACATCTTTGAGAAGCACCCAAACCCATCTATAGTCACCAAATGCAAAACAGATCTTTTAGAGTGATATGTATGTGTTTGCCCAGGGATCAGATCTCTTAACGATTTGGTTTGCCTATTTTATCTACCTGTTCAAATCAGGATTCGGGTTAAGGTCATCGTAATTGCTCAGAAGGCATTTTGGAGGAAAAGTATGCTTTTGCTCCATCTTAATAAAATGCTACTAAAGCTTCGGATCAGCAGCAGGCTTATGTCAGAGGCCAGGCTGTGGAATATCTTATCGGCAGAACTTCGAGCAGACAACATAGTCAGTTTCCTCCTTCAGGACACATTTGTTTAAGGAGGACTACTTTTTGACGCATCCCCTCACCACTGCAACAGTCCATTGGTCTCTTACCCACACATCAAACAGGCCTTGTAAATTTGTAAATGGATTATGGCGCTGAAATATTCTTCATGGATTTGAAAAGCTGTGCTCCTCCGCCCGAGCATTGCCGTGGGTGTTCTGCAGCGTGTCATCTGAAATTGAACATAGGGTGTGTCTTCTGACAAGATTCATAGTTTGCCTGCAAGACTTGTGCCTTTTAGTTGACCGCAATGTGAAGCGAGGACTTTACCCAAATTATTTTTGCGTATATTGCAGTGACGAGGAGCTGGAGGACCTAAAGTCCTTGCTCTACCTACCTATCGCCCCTGAGGTAGAGGATCCGGAGGAGAACCCCTATGGGCCAGTGCCTGAGGCTGGTCAAGTGCCTGTCGGAGAGGAGGAAGTGGCCCCAGATAAGAAGAGGCCAGTCTCAGTTGATGGTTCGCAGCCACCCAAAAAGAAGCCGAAAACCACTACTATTGAGCTAGATGGAGTGCCTAATGATGGTAAGTGCGTTCCGCTTCAACCAAGATGAGCGTTGCCATCCAGGCTCTTAACAGCTGCCATGCCTTTCTTTTGCTAGATTGCTGCCGAGTCAACCTCGTTGTGTATAAGGAAAGCATGCACTTATGTAACTGGTTGTTTATTGTGAACACATGCAGAACTTGACTTGCTGCTGACTGTTTTGTACCTCTTTTCTGTGTGAAAGAATAGTGTGCATTGCTGTTGGTCTTGTTATAAATGTTGTTTTGCGCAGCTCCTTCCTGTGTTGTGCCTATTGTGTGGATGTGAAGTCTTTATTGCTGGTGTCTGTGTTCTACTTGTTCACTTTGTGTGAGGAAAGCTTAATCTGCTGCTGACTGCTACCGTTGAGTGTGTGAGAAGCTAACCCATGCTGTACTTAGTTGCCTTTGTGGAACTATTCTAGATTCATGTGCTATGTGTCCCCTGCCATCTAATAGTTGGATTTGGAAAAATTATCTTGTTTGCATGTCCAGATTTATGGTGTGATCATAATGTTGTCTAATGTCTGTAACACCTCTCCTCTCCACACTATAGTTTGAAGTTTTGTATTGTTTTATCTACTATCAAATTCAGAACCATGTGTATCGACAAGCATTAAGAGTTACTCTTTTCGGTGATTGGATACCTTCACTACCCCAATAAGTGTGACTTTTGAAGTCCGGAACTTAGTGAATTTGGTACGGAGCCATTGGGACAGGGAAAAGTCTGAAACTTAAATTGTTGGTGACTGAGCATTTTCAATACCTTGTTGGGCTTTATAATATTTAGAGACCCATTGATCAAATTCTCGAGGATCACTCCTAGTCTTGAGTTCATTTTTAAAGAAGCACCAGGTCAATAAATGTGTTGCATTTTTTTTTTTTAAGTAAAGGGAAGGCTGTGTGTATTTTACATTATTATCTTCAAGCTGCAGATAGCAAGACCTCATAATGAGTAGTACTCTAAGCTTTGTGACCCAGGGTGGGGCACAGAGGTGAAGAACTGAAACACTGAGTTATTTAACTCGTAAATATAAGTCCTTGTCAGTTCAGTATTGAAGGTTGAGAATAAAATGGGGTTTCTGAATGATTTTAAATGGAAGGAAATTAAAATGAAGAGTTAACTTAATCATTAAGTTAACTCTTCATTTTAATGTTTTACCATTTCAAAAAAGTGTCCTATTTACAAACAGTAAGCATCTTTTTCCCAGTGACCAGTAGACACTGTGCTATATATATAACTGTAAAATACAGTGTTTTTTTAAATGAGAGAAATTTGAAGTGAAGAAAAAATATTTTATATTATGAACATTTTTACAAAACAATTTTTGAATTATAAATGTGTCCCATTTAAAAAATGGTTGTATGTTTGTATTACACATATAATGGTGGCATATATGGTGACAGGTATGCCCTGTACCACAGGTACATAAGACACAGGCCTTTAATCACCCATAAACATGTATCCCAGTCATACACACACACATGTACGTTCATTCCCACAGACCATGCTCTCAGTGACACACATTGCATCTCTGTCATAGTGCCCCTCGTCAAAGAATTTTGTTCATACCATAGTATCTGGCTCTGTGGATATTAGGCTTAAAGTCAATGAAACCGAGCTTAGGGGTTTCTGGTTACAATGCACAAGTTGCTTGGCCTACATTAGCTCAGAATGATTTTCACCAATCCTAAGTAGCTCTCACTACAGAAAAGGTTGGAGACCTCTGTTTTAGACGCAAAAGTGGTGGCAACTATAATAGAGGAGAGACTCTTTTTTTCAAATTGTTATTCTCATTGCTAGTAGAGTCAGTGAGATGCTGGAGTCCTACTTTTAGTCGGAGATAAAGTACCCAGTATCCTAGGCAGTTGATAACAGATACACACTCGCCTTCGATATTGGTAGGTGTCTTCAACAACTTCACAGATCTGCAGAAAAGGCCAACAGTCAAAGCGTCTAATACTAGAGGATTTACCAACATTTTTACTAATTGTAACGCCAGCCCCTAAAGCACTCTGCAGAGCATTACATTGTTAGTGCCACTCGGATTGTGTGACAACAAAGGACTAAATTATGGGGTCACTTTCTCTGGGTAGTATTATTTTGATCCATTTGTGCTGGAAATATATGTTTGAGGCATGTGTGCTGTAAATACACATGCTTTAATTACTCCTGCCATCTAGTGTTGGGTCCGGATGTTTGTAAGTTGTTTTTCTTCTAAGAAGTCTTTCCTAGTCACAATGTACAGTGACTCCTCCTTTCGGTGATAGTGGGCATGGCCTTCGACTCCATTGTTAGATTGTTTTGTCCCACCATCTGGTTCGGATGTGGCTTGCTGGGCTCCGGTTCGAAACCGTTCTTTGGGTTACCCTCGACACGCAATCCTCCCTACCCTCGACGGTATTGTGTCTGTACGCTTTCCTACTTCTCCGCGTATCGTTTCAACAAAGGAATCGACCTTCCATCGGAAAGCTACGTGGACGGCCTTTGTGGCCTAACTGCTCTCGGTCGATGGATCGGACTCCATTTAAATTCTGTCCTCGGTGCCACCAAAGTATCTCTGCACTGACTCACACGAAGTGCGCAACTTGTGCTTGTCTCCTGAGCACAAGGAAGAAAATTGTGACCCTTGCAGATCGTTCTGATTAAAGTAGACTCTTCGCGATCGTCAGGCTCGTCATCGAGAGATGTAGCGTCAAAGCATTGAAGATATGCCGGACATCTTCTGTGAAGACTCCGGCCAAGAAAACATTAAGGCATCAGCAGCAGAGGAGGAGGAAGCCTTCTCCAAACAAGACTCGGAGCTCGATATAGACCTCGACGCCGAAGAACTGCCGCAGGAACAAAGTCAAAGGAATTTATTGAGTGCACAAATCACCAATAAGGTCTCATGGCACTTGCCGAACTCCAAAAGACTGACGGTCTGGTCTGGACAGCATTATTTCTGATCAAATAACCATGTTTTTAATTCCTTACGAAAACATTTGTGGTCAGTGATAGAGAGAAGATAAGACAGAAACGTATTCCAACAGTCGGGAGCAAGAAAGGAAATGGAACGTCCCCCACTTCGTACAGTGCGGATTTGTAGTGGGGTAAGAAGAGATTTTGAGCAGAATCTTAACACTCTTCCTGGCCGATACCTGAGCTTTTTCTCTAAATAACAGGGTCCTGTACCATATATGATCTTGTGGGTAACGTGACTACCGAAGACCCATTGCCACCACAAACTTTGAAAAAACACAAGGCTTCGGCACCACCTCTGCTTTCTGGCAAAGATCGGCACCGCCCTGAAACAACTAGTCAAGCCTTCCGGCTCGTTACCAGGTCGAGTCGAAACACTCAAGGTCCAAGCACAAATCCGGCTTGGAGCCGGGAGCCGAGATCCTCCTTGCTGAGACCCAAGCTGCCTTCGGAACCAAAATCTTCAGCGCCGAAAGGCCAGCATCTGTCTGCACTGAAAACCTCAGCGCCAAAACACAAAGAGACCTCTTCGGATCCGAAAGTGGATACTTCTCTGTTAACACCTGAACCGAATCAAAAGAGGCTACATATTAATCCCGAGACTCCCCATATTCACACAAAACCACCTCTAAAACGCAAGCTACACGATGAGGACACTTCTTACAAGATCCCCTTGAAGAAAAAATCTGTAGCTACAAGTCCTTTCCATCTGCCATCACCTCCACCTCCAGCACCACCTGAGAATCCTTTGCAGTTTACACGTTAGGATTCCCCCACAATCTCACCATGACAGTGCAGATGATGGGGGGGAGGGCGGGGTGAAGCTCCCAATAGATCTATGGACAGATTCCACAATTGATCCCCAAGGTATACTGATCGTGGCCTTTACCCAGCCTAACCTTCTCCTCCAGACGACAATGGATCACACCAAGAACTCATTGCCAGTGCTGCTTATTACCATGGCGTAGAACTACACAAAGAATCACTAGAAGAAGATTTTTTGTTTGAGACTTTAGCATCCGCACACAGGTCATCACAGACACTTCCCATGCTTAAAGGCATGATGCGACATGCTGATTACATTTTTTAAAGACCCAGTCTGAGCACACATCTTGGCTCCTAGAGTGGACAAAAAATATAAGGCCTCTCCTAGAGACCCTATCTTTATCAAGTGACAGTTGCCATTAGATTCCTTAGTAGTACCTAATGCTCGCAAGTGGGCAAATTCTCAGGCATCAGGAGATGCTCCTCCGCCAGATAAGGAGTCAACGTTAATTAACGCTTCTGGCAAGCGCGTAGCTGCTCAAGCCGCAAATCAATTGCGCGTTGCAGATACACAAGGCCTTTTATCCAGGTATGACAGGGCACACTGCGACGAAATGGAGCAATTGCTCCAATATCTTCCAGATGAGCATAAGGCTCAGGACTTAGTAAATGAAGGTAAGCTCATATCTAATTCCTCTATATGATGTGCTCTGGATGCTGCAGACACCGCAGCTAGAGAGGTTAACACCAGCATCCTGCTTAGGAGACACGCTTGGTTAAGGAATTAAGGGTTTCAACCTGAAGTCAAACAGTCAATCCTTAACGCACACTTTGATAAGGAACACCTATTTGGTCCTAAAGTAGACCAGGCGTTACAAAAAATAAAGAAACCACACTGAAGTAGCTAAATCTATGGGAGCCCTCCAGACAACATCCAACAGAGACTTCTTTTGTCGCTTCTTGTACAGAGGAAGGTCAAAAATCCCATCCCCAGATCAAAATACCTCAACTTACAAAAGTAACAACCAGTTCTCTCCCTCCAAAGGGTTTTTTCGAGGAGGTTATAGAGGCAACAACTTCAAGGATAGGGGTAAGGGCAACACACCCCGCAACTCCCCCCCCCCCCCCCCCCCCCAACAAACAGTGCCTTGCCCACGCTCCCCCCGATTACACCACACCTGTCGGGGGAATACTTCAACAATATTTCCCCATTTGGCAGTCTGTAACATCAGACAAATGAGTGCTTGGAATTATTTAACATGGTTATTGCTTGGAGCTTACCAGCAATCCCCCACCTCAATCTCATAAGTTATCTCCAGAACACATACACTTGCTAAAACAAGAGGTCCAGTCCTTCTAACTAAAAGGAGCAATAGAGAGAGTTCCAATACAGTACCAGGGCTCAGGGGTTTACTCTTTGTATTTTCTCATCACCAAAAAGGACGGTTCCCTAAGACCTATTCTGGATCTTAAGAGAGCTAAACCATTATATACTGTTTGAATACTTTCATATGGTGACAACAGGTGCTCCCATTTTACAAAGAGATGATTTTATGTCTACTCTAGATTTAAAAGACGCATATTTGTATGTTCCGATTTATCCGGCTCATCTCAAATACCTCAGATATGTGATAGCATGCAAGCATTACCAGTTCACGGTGCTTCCCTTCAGAGTGACTACAGCGCCCAGAGTTTTTACCAAATATCTGCCAATAGTTGCTGCTTGTCTCAGAAGACAACAAATTCATGTATTTGCCTATCTGGACGACTGGTTTATCAAAGCCAGCACTGTCTACAGCACACACAGATCACAATAGATCTACTTCATCAACAGGGGTTCACCATCAGTGCTCAAAAATCTCACTTTCATTCGTCACAGATGCGGTCGTACTTAGGATCCAGTATAGACGCAATCAAAGCTCTAGCCTCTCCCAATGTAGCAAGAATATGCTGCTACATTTTAAACCCAACCAATCTTTACCAGCCATCATTCCCATGCAACTACTGGGAATGATGGCGTCTTGCATCGCAATTGTACTCCATGCAAGGCTTCACATGCGTCCCCTACAACCGTGCTTGGCACGTCAGTGGAATCAGTCGCAGGGTCAATTAACCGATCTAGCGTTGGTAGACAGCCGTACCTATTGCTCTCTGCAGTGGTGGAACCCACAAAACGTATCCAAAGGACGGCCTTCCATCGACCCTATTCCACAGATCGTTCTCACAGCAGACGCATCTCTAACAGGCTGGGGGGCTCATCTCAAAGGTTACACAACACGGGGCCTGTGGAGCAACAAGCACAAAATATTCCACATCCACTATCTAGAGCTGTTAGCCGTTTTTCTAGCACTCAAAACTTTTCAAGCTCACCTTATAGCCAAAACTGTTCTAGTCCTAACAGACAACATAACAGCTATGTATTATGTACAGAAACAGGGGGGGACACACTCTCTCTAACTGTCGACACTAGTGCAAGTCATTTGGAATTGGGCAATCTATCACAAGATTTTTCTTCTGGCAGAACATCTCCCAGGAATAAACAATCAAATTGCCAACCTCCTCAGCAGAAGGAGACCACAAATCCTCGAGTGGAACTTCATTTCCCAAGTTCTCTTCCCTACATCCAACAATTGGGTTTTCCACAGATAGACCTGTACGCCACAGCCAAAAACACAAAATGCCCAAGCTTCGGCTCCAGGTTCCTACACCATTCTCAAAGGACATTGCCTTATGGATGAACTGCCTACGCTTTTCCACCACTCCTGCTCATTCCGCATGTGGTTTGGAAACTCAGACAAACATCCTTCACACAACAAAATCGATCCTTTAAATGCTTCTATACAAAACAATATTTGTTATCTCTTACATTTACAACAAACTGGACTGGCTTACTCGTCTATTCGTTTGCACCTGGCAACAGTAGCTGCGTACTTCCAGAATAGACAACATTTGTCACTATTCAGAGTTCCAGTAATCAAAGCTTTCATGGAAGGATTAAAAAGGGTAATACCACCAAGAATTTCTTCTGCCCCAGATTGAAATCTTAACATCGTTATCACAAGGCTCATGTTGCCACCTTTTGAACCATTGCACAAGTGCCCTTTACATTTTCTCACTTGGAAGGTTGCTTTCCTGATTGCCATCACATCACTGAGGAGAGTTGGTAAGCTACAGCCATTAACCTTAGAAGAACCCTTCTTTCAGCTACACAAAGGCAGGATAGTTCTCCTCACTAAACCTAAATTCCTTCCCAAAGTGGTTTTTGCTTTTCATATAAACCAATCGGTGGAGTTACCAGTTTTTTTTTCCTCAACCTGATTCTGTAGCAGAATGCGCTCTTCACATGCTTGACGTTAAAACGGCTTTACTGTACTACATAGATAGGACAAAAGACTTTCACAAAACAAAGGTTTGTTGCATTTGCTCCACCTCACTAAGGCAATCCTATCCCAAAATCTGGTATTGCCAGATGGATTGTTAAAGGCATTCAAACATGTTATATTAAAGTTAAAAGAACTTTACCATACCCCCTAGAGTGCACTCCACTCGCAAAAGTTGGGGCTTCGGTAGCCTTTTTATGCAACATTCCTCTAGCTGACATATGTAAGGCCGCTACATGGTCTACACCACACACATTTACCAAACACTATTGTGTCGATGTGTTAGCACGTAAACAAGCTAATGTAGGCCAAGCAGTACTTAAAACACAGTTCCAATCAGCTGCAACACTACAGGTTTGCCACGACTTTGGGAGTATACCGCTTTGTAGTCTATGCAAAGCATGTGTATCTACAGCAGAAATGCCGCAAACGGCTAATGTTACTTACTCAATAAGCATCTGTTCTTGGCATGTAGAGCTGTAGATTCACATGTGCCCACCCACCTCACCGGGTGCCTATAGTTGTTGCAGTTATTCAATATACATACATATATACATGCGCGTGGACATCTTTATACTACTCTTACTTACTCAATTCTCACCCTCTTGCGGGAAAACAATCTAACAATAAGTTGATGACCATGCGCACTATCACCGAAAGAAGGAGTCACCTTACCTCGTGACTAGGAAAGACTTCTTCGAAGAAAAACAACTTGCAAACATCCGGACCCAAAAATAGATGGCAGGAAAAGGCAAAGCATGTGAATCTACAGCTCTACATGCCAAGAACAGATGCTTATTAGGTAAGTAACATTGTCCTTTTTGTTGAAATCTGCAAATTACATCTCAAGTGTAATGAATCTGTAACTATGCTATAAAAGCCACAGAAATATATGAATCCACTGGCCCTAACCTTTGTTTTATCAGCAGCGGTTTTTTGAAAGGGAAACCATATCTGAACATTCTAATTTAAGGAGCGCACTCTGTTATCTGCACTTTGTAGATGCAAAATGTGTTATTTTTAACAATGCGAAGTGTTTTCACCTAAATCCTACATTTTTAACTACATACTGTACGCAATGTGTTTATCCCTGTAAAGCACTCTGATACCCTGACGGGTCATGTTCGCGCTGTATAAAGCCTCAAATAAATAAATCATTAGGTATAGTTTGCTTATTTTTACTGTTGCTAATCAGAGTAGTACAGTATTTCACTTCTATATCACTTCTGTCCTCTGTTTTAACAAATAAGATAACTGACCCATAACAAACACGCAGCATAAAAAATACATATTGGCTAATGTGATTTTACCGTATTCTCACCTCACAGTTCTGGTGACAGCTGCAGAACTGCTGCAGTCTTCATGGTTTATGTTGTCACCTGAACGCCTTGCGATGGCTGTATTGGACATCAATACATAGTTACATGAGGTGTATCCAGTGTGCATCTCTAAACAGAGACACACACAGGTTTAAGTTTGTTTAAATGTACTTACTAGAAGTTTGTGCCAAAACTTATCACCAAACTTGAGGTTTGCCCACTTTCTCTTAGGACCATAAGACACCTGCAAAACAAAGAAATCACATACGTGAGGAGGGGTGGGCACATATCTATTAAATCAAAAAGACACGAGGTATAACAAAGACTCAAATCTCTTCTTTATTTGTTGTGGCTGATGTGGCTAATACTGTTGGATCGACCATTGCACCCTGGATTGTACAGTGAATGCACTTATACTACTCATTAGGAAACAGCAGTGCACTACTAGAAATAAAAAAAACTTTTTTGCTTTTTCTGGTGATACCTTCTTATTGGACTGGTCAAATGTAAAATGACAATGTGTTCCTCTGTCCATACATTCACTTAAAATTATGCTAACATTCTGGCAAGGCAGAAAGCTATAATAGAATGGACTATACATTATAAGATGGCTATATTAAAGATTCAGTTTTCAGCCACTCGCTTTTTTTACACCCATCTCCAGATCATTGGAAATGCTGTTTTGCAGCATGTGAATCTTGAATACATTCATGCGCAAAAAGATATTGTTAGTTACCTGAATTAATAGTTTGAGGAGATTCTTTATTCTTGTGTTCTTTGATCTATACCAGTGAAAATGAGTACGAGCATGGTATTGATAAATACCGAATGGCTTCACTTAGAAACAGAGTACCAAGACAAGGAAACATTGTATCCTAAGGTTTATCCACTGTCTGGCATTATTGGCTTCCGGTTGATGTTATCATGGGTCACAAGTCATATTCACTATGCTCAACGCCCACAAAGTGACTTTCAGACTTGTAAGCTAGATGCTTTGTAAGTTGACTACTAGACCGTCAAAGATGCATTGCATGTGAATCTAGCAGTAGGCTAGTTTACTCAAAACCTCCTTCCTTCCTTGACAACCTTTCCTAGTTATTTTGAGGTAAAAACACAACTCTCATGAAACCGACTTAAAATGCTGTTTCTAGACTCCAGTACTTAAGTATTCACATAATTCTATTCAACATGTGGGGTCAGGGAACAGCCCACCCACTCACAGTATATTTCTGCTGACAGACTACATTTCTGAGTTCAAGTAAAAATATAATTTCTTAGAAAACTAGAGGTAAGTGAGAGAGACACTGCAGCTGGCTGTGCTTGTACCTATTGTACCTGACCAAGGTTTACACTTCTAATGCTTCTGCTGCGTATATACCATGTATGAACCCTGTCTTTTATTGTAGCATATGCAATACCTGTTTAGTGTATTTCACAGAATCTTTCGTTACCATTGATTCTGCTATATATTTATGAGTGGAACTTCACTATTTTGGGCTATTTTTGCTTTTTTGCACTATTTGTACAATATTGCAGTTTTGCTCACTGTTCCCCTTCCGCCCTTCGCAGAAGTCCACCCACTGTTGGGCGTCAAGGGGGATGGCAAATCCAAGAAGAAACAAGGGGGCCGCCCAAAAGGATCGAAAGGTAAAGAGAAAGATTCTCCCTTTAAACCGAAAATCTACAAGGGGGATCGTGGGCTGCCTCTCGACGGAGTAGCGAAGGGTACTGTGCAGGTGGAGCTGTGCCTGCCCGTGCCAGGTAAGTAGCCAGGCTGGGCAGTGGCAGCTTGCTTTGGCGGCCTTCCTTTGTGCCTTTTACCATCCTGCTTCACTTAGGTTTTAGCCCTTTCTTCCTATTTGCTCTGCAGGTTTATGTTTAAATCTCTCCCAAATCCAGAATTGACCTCTGCTAATAGGGTGTGCTTCTGCATTCTCCTAGTATGCATGTCACAAACTTGTGCAGAAGGTTTTCCCTATAACTTTTAACAACAACACTCCTGCACAATATAAGCTTCCACAAAAAAAGTGTCGCCTTATATTTTTTTTGCGATTTTATTTTAGGGAAGTGCTAGTCTCTATAGGTTTTATCGTCGATAGCAGTATACCACAAAGCTTTTGTGGCACTTTAAAGCATTATTTGTTCGTAAATTCGTTACATCTGCAACACCTGCTTAGTGGAGTGGTTTCTGTGAAGAAAGACCCTATAAATTACTCATCATCTTTCTTTTGCCTTCATTCTTCCACGGAAGGAGATATTCTGTAGATGTTAAGTATAGTCATTTGACATTTATAGTTGCTTTTATTTTATTTACAGAGCAGTACATTAGTGTGACTCAATTAAGTGCTATCATCCTAGCTTGTTCAATACGCTAAATACACCTTACCTGGAAGCGCACTGTTTATGTGCATGCCAGCAGTTCTTCCTAGGATTTTCAAAGACCTGATTTTTTGAAGATATATAACAGTTCTATAAAAATTTAAGCCCCGTTAAAAAAAAAGACTAGTGCTTATTTAAATGACTTTTCTTGAAAGTAGCAAGCATTGTTTACAGTTGTTTCTTTTCCATCTTCCTGATATGTCTCACATTTTAGAAAAGGCAAGTTCTGTGCTGATAGATGTTTCCAGTAACATGCAACTTCTGATAAGAGGAATATCTGCCTATTTTATCTCCCTAAAATAACGCTAATCCCCGAAAAAGGAAGTAAACAGTGTACCTGACATACTAGAGTTTGCATACCTGATTCCACATATTTTACTCCGTTCCTAACATCAGGTCAGTACCACTAGAAGCAAAATGCTGTGATAGAAAGAACCATAAGTTTGAAATGGTGTCTTGAAGCAAGCTTTAAAAGTATTCAGAAAACAAGAAGTGTAATCTGACTTTAAAATTACATTAAATCATCATATAATTTGGTCTGTATAAAGATATAACAATTGAGAATGAATTGCAATATCTAATTTTGATGCTTGCAAATGGAAAGAAAAAAAGAGGGAAAAAGTGCTTGTTCAAAAGTTCAAGATTGTGTGCGTATCCAAGAGGTGCCAAAGGACCATACACCCTCAAAAAACTGGTTTAAAGCTAATCAATTGTAGTACATTATAATCCAACTCAGTCAGATAAGTGTTAGATCAATTTGCCAATTACATCAATGGCGTTTTGGTCCACAGTGAGTCATTTTCAGAACAGAAGATTATTGAAAGTTGGCCACAGACACTGACTGTCACAGCTTTGCCGGCTTGATTATTGCTTTGAATGGCAACACATCTTTATTAATTTGTTTACGGTTTCTGTTTCTTCTTGAGCTTCATCCACCTGATTAAGGATGTTTTGCTGGAATTTTAGTCTTCCCAGCTTCACGTTTTCTGTGACCAAATCTTTTGTTTGTAGGTGCACTTTGTTAATCATAATACTCTTAGAATCACCGTGATCACCTGACCCTTTTATTTACTCATTTATTTGACCGAATACACTATTATATCGCCAGATACCTAATATTGTTCATTTGTCTTTAGCAGCGCAGGCTTTCCTGGACATTGCCACCAGTCCCAGGCTTTGCCATTGCAAATAATTACAACTAAAAAGTAAATAAAAGAACACCCCACAGTTTTTCATTTGTTATATATGAAATGTACGTTTCTGTATGATATCAATAATATAGAAAGCTGTCTCTCTAAATAGTGCACTAAAACGAAGTACACTGTGTATAAAGTCCAGGCAACCCTGATTGGTTTACAGGGCTTTCTTCAAAAATCCCAAGCGCTCTATTTTGTAGGAGTGTGGTTGAGTAGCTTGGGCTAATCAAAGGGGAGTGTTGAGCATTTGTTGTGCACATCCATAAATGGGACGCACACTCAATAAAGAACTCCAACACCAATTTATAAAAAATAACACGGATTTTTATATTATTTTAGGCCACAAGAGTTTTTTGATCCGATAAGCACTTTTCAAGATGGGTTTTCATCATTTAAATAGACAATACTGTTTTCGCATTAATGTTAACCTATGAGAAGAACATACACTCTATAGGACTGCTTGTCAATGACTTAAAGGGCTGTTCTTCAGGACTTAAGGTAAGTAGAGGTTAAGGTCCAAGGCAACACCAACAGAACACCTCAGTCGACTCTGGGACATTTGAGTGCAGAGGTGCTTTTTGGTGTCTGGTGGCACAGTCAAATCAATGGGAAACGATTCCTGCAAAAAGAAACTGCAAGCAGCGACTGGGAGGCCATTCGGTTCGAACTGAAAAGGGGGGCTGGGGTCTTTAGGGTCTCTATACCCGAGTTGCACTGTCGGTTGATCTGGACTCGGGCTGTTGGGCTCTTGTGCAATCGTCTTTGACCAGTGGGTCGTGACGGTCAGAGGCACTCTGCTTCGGTGAGCCCCCAGAAAGAGGCTGCAGACAGGGTCTGGGATAATAGTCCGGCAGAACTCAAAGATGAGATCAGGTCTTCGGGTTCTTTGGGTGCTAGGGACACTATCAGTTCACTTGGTCTCGGGCTGTGGGGCTCGGGTGCAGAGGTGCTTTCAGGTGTCAGAGACACTTGCTTTAGGTGAGGACCTGGAGTTGGGTTCACAACAGGACAGCTGGGTTACTCTATGATGGCTTCTGTGGTGCTGACGTCCCTCATCAGCTGGTCGATCTCTGGGGTCCGGATTGGACCACCAACAAGTCTTTGCTGCTGGAAGGGGTCTGGTACTCTGGATATTAGTGCTGGAGGGCTCTTGGAGGGTCTAGCGTCTCATTACTTGCTGGGGAGCACAGAACATCTACTCATGGGTGGCTGCTGCGTCGGTGAGGATGGGGTCAGCAGTTTGGTAAACCAGAGCTTGCACATCGGTGCCTGCAGGATGCAGCGGTGTAGCTCCTTTACTCCACAGGTGATGCAGGCTATTTTGCACAGTGCTGGAAGCCCTCCTAGGCTTTTGGAAGATGAACAGCTTCAGGATGAGTCGTCTTTGTTGCAATTGTCGGGGACAGCAGACAGGCTGGCACAGTTGGTGCCAAATCAGTTGCTGCTCCTCATTTCTTGCTTTTTGTGCCCATTCGATGTCCTCCTTCTTGAGTCAGTTGATTTTGTCTCTCTGGTGCAGGGTCTCCCCTAAACACTAGATTTAGGGGAGTAAAAGGTAGTAGCTAATAGGCTACTTACCAATGGGGTCACTACACTCCCTATATGATCACTTCTGAAGGGGAATGGGCATAATCCTGTCCTAGAGTTCCCAACTCCACCAAAATCAAGATGGAGGAATTCTTTCCTTAGGGGTGTGACTGGCCTGGTAGTGCACCATGCCTCTCTGCATATCTAGTTGCCCATCTGTCCTGGTACCAAATGTGCCTCAGGCCGCAGGGGGTGGCATCTCCCAGGTCTGAGGGAAGCCAGGGTCGAGCATCAAAGGCAGCAGAGAATTTGAAGCTTCTGGCACTGATCATCTAAATCACTATCCATCCTGCTGGAAGAGATGTGAACTCCTTACTCCGGAGGAGGCATTTTACCTGACCTCCTACGAGCGTGGGATGTCACCCCTGGGTGTAAGGAACTAATCTGTGTTGGCAGGCAGGGCAGAGCCCAGTCAGCCAGCTCACTAGAGGCTGGTAGGTTTTATGGGGCTACTTCTAAGATACCCTCTGAGTGCATGTATTAATAAATCCATCACTGGAATCAGTGGAGTTTTATTAATACGAGGTGGTACCAAACACTATAGGTTTCAGTGAAGCCATCACGTAGCTGGGGAAATCGTAATGACCAGTGCCCTCTGTGGCTTCCCTGTTCACTTGTACTATCTAGCAATTAAGCTAGACAGCACAGGGGAGTATCTGCTCATGCATGTATGTCCTCACATGTAATATAATGCACCCTGCCTTAGGGCTGTAAGGCCTGCTCTAGGGGAGATTTACATATATTGCATGCAGTGTCTGGGTGCATGGCACACGGGGAGTGTGCCATGTTGTGTTTTCACTTTTGTCTGCACCATTTCACTCTACATGAGTTTGGTATTGGGTCCCTTAGGGTGGCACAATAAATGCTGCAGCTCTGAGGGGACCTTTTTTAGTACCCATGCCCTAGGTACCAGGGGTGCCATTTACTAGGGAGTTACAGAGGTGCTAAAGGTCTTGCCAATTGGGGAACAATTGAATAGTTACTTTGTTTTAGGAAATAGTACTGGCACTGGGACTGGGTTAGTAGGAACACAGTGCACTTCAGTCATAATTGCATTGAATACCAGGCAAAAAGTGAGGGTGACCATGTCAAAAAGGGACCTTTGCCACAAGTAACATTTTCTTCCACGCCAGTTATGCTACACAAATTGGAATACATTTGTTTAGCATGGATAGCGGACTAAATCTTAATTTCATAGATTTTTTAAAGGAGATCGTAAGTACTTCATGGCCAGCCATAACTGGTGCTCTTCCTTGCCCTCATTTTAAATTAGCTAAATACGTTGATGAAAACAGCACCACTTGTGTAAATCAGTTCCTTACTGAGTTAAGGTCAAAGGCAGTTGGACCAGCCACTTCATCATTCTTCGATATTTTTATACCAGTGTTGACTGCTCAATTGGATATTGCATTTTCAGTCATGGCTACACTGCTGTAGGTTGCCTTGCATTTTTACCTGAATATTAGAGATGATTATTTGACCTTCAAGTACTTCTAAAAAAACACCTCTTTATTTCAGTTGCTTTGTGACCCATTATTGCTTTGTCAGGATTGTAACACTGTAACTTTGAACATGAAATGGAAATAAAGTTTACCAATATGGTAGTCTTTGTTTCAGATAAGCCACAGCTATTGTGACCATGGTTAGCTACAAATTGCATCTGTGGCATGTATTTGACCTTTATCCCTCATTACTGCCCATGAGGAATATATATTTTTGCCTTGCGTCATCTGGGAGACATTGAGCAGAAACTGCAGATGTCCTGAGAACTCACTGGCACTAACGTGCGGTCTGTGCCTGATTGTTGAGATGTGTGGTTTGACTGAAGTCTTAAGAGACAGAACAGAAGGCTCCGGCCAATTTCATTGACTTGTCAGTAGACGCAATAACCTCTTTAATCCTTTAATTGATAAAGTGCTGCAACAGTTGAAAACAGTCATAGCCTTATGTTTTCCATGAGGCTCCTGGCCTCCTTTATTTGGCCACAGCGTTTCAGTGATTTAAAACAAAGGGTTATTTTCAATACACGCCGTAGACTAGTACCTTCTCTACATTTTTCTATTCTTGCAGATCAAAAAGTAGCTCCTTTAGGAATAAAACCTATCCGGTCATCCCTTGTGCTTTCCACTGTTCTACCTCAGGAGATGCACACTACCTGAATGAGGGAGACTTTCCCTGCAATGCCATCATTGGACTTGGGTCCCACCACTGTACTCTGGTCATAGATGTCTCTTAGGTGATCTTAGGGGCTGTCTAAATAGAGCTCCTATGAACCCTAGTCAGAGCCCCTTGTGTCTCAGGAGAGAATGGACAAGTTCCTTTTCTTAGATGACATAGAGCCCCTCCTGTAGTGCTTTCTTGTAAAAAAAAAAAAAAAAATGAAGAATGAAAGACTGCTTCAGCCTATACAGTCTAATCCGTTCTTTCTTGTCAAGAAGCACTAGATCCTGATTCTATGCCTGATTTTGGCACACGTTCATCACCACAGCAGTTTGTTTCTGATGGATACTTCTAACTGCAGTTTCCCCACATTTAGAATATTGCCAGGGTACCAGGCTGGATCCAAGCACTTTCACAGCAGTTGTCCCTTGCGCTCTGGTGGCATTGTGTGGCTCTCTGTTGACCTTGTTCCACCCCAGAAGTGATGGGGTGGAGTCTCATACGGGCAACCCAATGTCAATTCTGTTCTTTCCCTGCCTTCGTTAGAGTCCGGAGTTGTACCCCCTTTCGACGGTTAACAAATTTCTTCCAAAATCTCTTACTAGTGTGCTATTTAACAATGACCCCACTGAAAGACTACAGGGTTAGAACCATGCTGTGACTGTCAGAAACATGTCAGTGAGGGACTTGCACAAGGTCTGCATCTGGTGTTTGGACTTGGGGCATGACTCTACAATGTGCGAAGAATGTACGTTCATACACCTGAAGGCAATTCAGGCCTGTGATGCAGAGCTATATGTTGCTAAACGCGAAGGAAATCTCAGGCCACGCACAAGTCTCAATCCAAGTTTAGGACCTGGACACATTCCTGCTTTTGTGGCATGATGGGTCCTCCTCGTGGTCAAAGTAGCCAGAAAAATCCAAATCTAAGAAGAAACGTAAGATGTCAGAGGGCCTCGACCCATCCCACCACTCTGTTTCCAAAGAGTCGGTAGAGTATCAAGTGCCAACAGATCACTCTAACGATTGCAGAGCCAATCCCACAACTGGTCCTGTTGCACTCTGACTTTCTCAGTGCATAGGCCATAGTAGGTATTTTTGGCACTCTGCCAGCTTCCTCTGGTGTGGCCTTGGCGTCCCAGGTACGCAAGGATCTCGTGTTAGGATAGCACCGGCGGTTTTCGTCCTCTGCGACGTCTGTTCCCCATGAACCCACCTCTGTGTTTGGCACTGACTCTGATGCCGACTTCCACTCCAGCTCCAAGATCGGTTCCGGTCCATTCTCCACCTACACAGATCCGGTTGTTGCCTGTGTCAGAGGTCGAACTCTTGCAGTTTCTGGTGTCTGACCTCAAGCCGAATTCACTTTGACTTCAAACGAGGGCTGCGACTAGGTCCCACTTCTGCGCACATGTCCCCATGCGCTCTGATTCATAAAAAACTGTTTGTATTCCATTGGGCCATCTTCAGAGCCTTCATCGTGTTTTTGCCTCTGATCAGCCTAATAATGACAATAACAATGGTGAGGATGCAAAGGATTTAACCCACACTATGATAATATTTATATGGACTTGCAGGAGTCCAGTGGGCTGGATACCCCCCCTGACAGTTGATTTCACACCTTGAACCCTCGAAGGAGGAGAGGACATCCTTTGCTGTAGTCATTTTCGTACATCTGAGGTTGTGGATGTACAGCTGCCTCAATTGAAATCAAGACAAATGTCCTTACTGAGGTTTGCACCCCGGGTCAGCCTTATATGAGCCCTTAAGTTCATTTAATGAAGAGCTGTTTGACACCCTTGTGGACACTTGGGCGAAGTCTTGCTCTTACCCACTGGTGAACGTGAAGGTCGCCAGGTCCCATAGATCGCCACCAGGAGGTGCAACCTTTCTTACCCAGGACCTGACACCTGAGAGGTTAGGGGTCCAAACTTCCACCTGCAAAGCCAACCCTAATACATTCCATACAACAGCTCTAGACAGGGAGTTGGAAAGGATAGAGGCATTCTGGAAAAAGATGTTCTCCTCCACCAGCTTAGTGTTCAGGTCAGTGAGTGCAGGCTGCCTGTTATGCCATTCTATGCATGTCCTCTGGGACATGGGCATCGAGATCTTACTTGCGGTCCGGTAGAAAATCCAGGTTTCTTTGGTTAAAACTAGGAAGGATGGTCAAGATACAGATAAATATGTCATTAGGTCTAGCCTGGATATTACTGACTGCTCGGGGCATGCAGTGGGTACTAGTGTGGAGCTCTGCTGCCACACATTGATGTGATCCAGTGGCTTTTCTGGGGACGTTCAAGGGTCTCTAATGGATATGCCTTTTGATGGGTTCTGCACCTTTGGCAAATAGGCTGATCTGCCCTCGAATGTTTTAACGAAAGCAGACACGCAGAACATTCCTAAGCCCTTCCCACCCCTGCCTTGCAGTTTCCTCAGCAGTTTGTTTCTTTCTTTAATTATATAAAGCGCACAAGTACCCTAAGGTGTACTGGCTGTAAACACAGAGACAGAAAAGAGGAAAGCTAGATTACAATCAAAAGCGATATGCTTTGAGAGCTTTGCAATAATGCAGATGACTTGACTCCACATGGATGTCAAATGGCAAGGTGTTCCAGTTTTGCCCTTGACAACCACAAAAGCTCTACCACCTGTTCGTTTTCCAAGAAACCTTGATTCATTGACCTATAAAGCAATTGAAGAGCAGAGTTGTCAGGCAATATTTGAAAAACTATTATGTTATATAATGCATTGGTCATGCCCCGTACATCGCTTAATGGCAGTAACACAACATTTTAAAAGTATAGTGCCCAAGCAGATTAGTCAGATGATGAGTGATTCTGGCTGATCTGGGAAGTCTTAAGATAAGCCTGACTGATGTGTTTTGCATTACTTAAGCACAGTGTATCAGATAAGGGGGAAAGGGCCAGAAACCAAGTGTTTGTATAATCCAGACAACTAGTAATCATTGCCTGTACTATTGTTGTCACATAGGAGCCTGGCATAAATGGAATGATCTTTCTAATCCGTTTCAAGACCGCTTTAGAGGGCTGGCATTTAGGCAACCTCAGTCACTTCTGTAGCTTCCATTTCAGGGCTGGGAAAGGAGATCATGCAGACACTGGGCAGGTCTCCAGGGCCACTGTTCCACTTAGCCCCTGCGGCATGAGCCTCCAAGCTACTTTCGTTTGGCTTTAGCAGTGCACAGCCACCATGTGAGAGGCAGGAACAGACATTTTCTTCGCATATGACTGGCCATTACATCTGACAGATGGGTCCTCCTGGTCGTCGTCCAGCAGTGTAGCTTTCGGAGGAGCACTTATCCATCTTGCTACAAGAGGTGTTGGCTGTACAGGCCAAAGGGGCCATTGAGAGGATACCTACCATGTATGGATGGGTTGTTTCACCGGCTATTTTCTTGTGCCTAAGAACGATGGAGACCGTCATTCAATTATAGAACTTCTCCTGAATGCCTTTCTCTGGCCTAAATTCAGTCTGCCCTAGATCCGGGTGACTGGATGGTTGACTTGGATCTGCAGGGCATCAAAAAGCAAAGTGATGGAATGCTTGAATTCATCTCGGCCACTGGCGATCGCTGAAGGCCGCATCCCAATCCACCATTATTTTTTACCCACCATACCACCTCAGTTTGGACCCAGCCATTTGCAAATCAACCTTGAACCTGCTCCTCATGGGAACAGTCCAGTCTGAACTGCTAGGCCAGGTCCTCCCTGTTTTAGAATGCAAGAAACCCAGGACCGTTTTCACCCTTTTTATGGGCTCATCTGCCAGGTGTAGCTTGATTTCAGTGGCACTGTGAGCAAGAGACCCACGTCTGGGCATACCAGTCATACTTAGGGCATCAGAAAACAAACAAATGGATGAAATGCTTAAATTAATCTCAGCTATTGGCGATTGCGCAAGGCTGCGTCACAATCCATCGTTTTTACACCTCCGTGCCACCTCAGGTTGGACCCGGCCATATGCAAATGAGCCTTGACCCTGTTCCTCATGGAAACAGTTCCACCCGAACTGCCAGGCTGGGTCCTCTCTGAACTGGAAAACAAGCAACCCAGGGCCAGTTTCACCCTTATTTTGGGCTCATCAGCCAAGTACAGCTTGATTCCTGTGCCACAATGAGCACAGGACCCACATCTGGCATACCCGTGATATTTAGGGCATCAAAAAACAAAGTGATGAATTGAATTCATCTCCACCACCGGTGATCGCTCAGGCCACATCCCAAGCCATTGTTTTTCACCCACCATTCAACCTCAATTTGGACCCAGCCATATGCAAGATGTATGCAGGATGCATACTTTAATGTGCTATTCCTGCAGTCCCACAGATGTTACTTGATGATCAAGGTTGGCCAATAGCATTTTCAGTTTGCTGTGGTGGCTTTAGGCGTTACCAGTGCCCATCATGTGTTAATGCAAGAGATCTAGAAGGTCACCCAGCAAATCTTCGGAAGTTGGGGATACCGTTTTCCCCCTACCTCAAAGACTAGGTGTTGAAAGTGGGCTTGCCACAGTCAGTCATAGACCACCTACAGACTACAGCAAACCTCCTAACATCTTTAAGGTTCTCAACAAGGTGAAGTCACATCTGACGTTTGCAGAGGGGGTCTGAGATTTCCTCACTTCATGCATTCTGCTTGTCCACTGTGCCAGATGGCATATCTGTGCTCTGCAGTGGGATCTGAAGCCTCAGTGGGCCCAACACCAAGGAAACCTGTCAGATGTATCCAGGTTTCAGAGGAGACTGCACAAGATCTAAAGTTGTGAGTACTACACCGCAACCTCACCAGTAGTAGACCCCACACTCTTCCCCACCCAGAGTTGAAAATGTGACTGATGCGTTCCACCTGGACTGGCGAGGTCACCTGGGAAAGGTGAGGATCCAAGGACTCTGGCCTCTGGCGAAGCTGGGCTCCACATAAATCCGTTGGAGCTGTGTGCCAGCTGTGTGTCATTAAATGTCCCCTGCCATAGGGCAAGGAAATGCTGCTGCCGGTTCTCACAGACAACACCCCTGCCAGGTAGTACTGCAACAAGCTTGGCAGAGCACGGTCCTGTGCCAAGAGGCACAATGCCTCCGGAGTTGACTGATGCGTCAGGGAATGTTGCTGATCTTTAATGACCCATGCTATGGTGGGTCAAAATGGCTGTTGCTTCCTGAGGTGACTCAGTACATCTTCTGACAGTGAGCAGAATCATGGCTGGATTTGTTCGCCACCATCAAGAGTGCTCCGTGTCAAGGCATCTGCATGTGGCAGTCCCCAAAAATGCTCTTTTCTAGGAGAAGCATTCAAGATAGAGTGGCGCACCAGACTCCTGTATTGCTTTCCACCACTGCCTCTCCTGCCCGAGTTCTGTAGATCAGGAATGACTGGCCCCAAATCATCCACATTGGGCCAGAAGTGAGAGGCTGCTGAAACATCTTGGCATCATCATTTGTCCTCTGATGAGGCTACTGCTGCAGGAGGATCTTTGGTCACATCTTCAGTGCAGAGTTTTGCACCTGAATCTGCACAGTCTGTACCTCTGTACCTCTGTGCATAGAGATTGAGCGGTGGCATTTGATCTGCCTCCTGAGGTTGTGGATGTGAACCTCGCGTACAGATGTCCTTCTAAATAGTCTATCTGCACCAAGCACTGAAACAAATTTGTGGCCTGGTGTGGAGTCCTCATTACAGACCACTTACAAACCAAACTGTCAAATGTATTACTTTTTGTTTTCTCCTTAGCCCAGCAAGGCCTTGTGGTGGGTACCCTTCAGGATTATTTATTTGTCCTTTCTGCCTTTTCATACTGACCTTCCTAGCTGTGTTTTTTTATTTAAATCACCTTACCTGATGTGTTCTATTAAAGGTTTGACACATGTTCCCTTCCCAACTGTTTGTGAAGCCACAGTAGAATCTTAATTTGGTCCTGACTTTCCTTATATTTACCCCGTTCAAACCCATGCACAGCTGCTTGTTGTGCCTTCTCACTCTCGAAACTGCTCCCTCATTGCAATCGCGTCAGCTTGCCATGTGATTGAGCTCTAGGCTCTTATTATTGCAGCCACCCTACACCACCTATTTCTAGACAAGCTGGTGCTGAGGGCCAGGGCTGCCCTTTTGCCTAAAGTTGTGACTCTTTTTCACTCTGGGAAAAACACCACCCTCCCATTGTTCTTTGCACCACACTGCCCCTCAAAGGAGGAGGAAATATTCCAGCAACTAGGTCCCAAGAGAGCTCTCAGATTTTATACTGATAGTACCAAACACCATCCGATGGACGATCATCTCTTAGTGGGATTCTCCGGAGCAATGAAAGGCAACACAGTGCAGTAAAGGAGTCTGTCACGGTGGATAGTCCTCTGCATTAAGATATGTTTTACAGTGGCCAAGTAGTTCCCCGGAAAGACTGAGGACTCATTCCACCAGCGCCAAGGCTGCTAACACTGCGTTGGCGCACAGAGTGCCTGTTCTTGGCATCTGTCAGGTCGCAACATGGGTGTCAAAGCATATGTTCACAAACCACTACTGCTTTCATAGCCAAGTATGATTGGAAGGGTGTCTTTTTGCCTGTTCAGTGTTGCAGGACTTTTTGTTCTGAGACCAGTCAATAGACATTCCACCTTTGGGACATACAGCTCTGGTATCTACTTACAGATTAGGAATCTGCAGTTAAAAGTATCCAGCAAAAGATCAAGTTACTTACCTTCAATAACTCTTTTTGGTGGACTCCAACACTCCTCACACCTACAGAACCTAGGGTGGTCTCTGCTTACCTTCTAAAAACATCCCAAGTTAGAAATCTACAAAGTAGTACCTCCAGTTATTTGTGGCACTGCGTCTGAGGGCACTGAAAGTCTCCAGCAAGAATCTGGAAGCAGGAAGCTGAAATGCGGCTCTGCTCTATCACTTCATGGGTTTGTCAACACTGAGCCACAAATGCCGCCTGGTGGCACTTGGAAGCGCTGCTGTGATAACGTCCTGATCCATTCTGGCGCTAGGGCAATATTCTAAAGGTGTTACATCAGCAGTTATAATGTTTGGGTCATCTTTAGAGTGCACATTAATAGGGTGTGCAAAACATAGAACTGTAACATAAAATATTGTCTTAATCATTTTTCAAACATGATTTGTTTGATTGCATATTAGTTATTGAACACCCATCCTGACAAAGCATTAAAATGTATAGTTACTGAGCGGTTAATATATATCCTTTTAAATGTTATCTAAAATCTGTGCATGTATGAATATTATTAATTACATAGTGTTAATTATATTGCATTTTGATGTTGCCATGCACTTAACATTCAAGTATGTTGCCATGCTTAAGGTTGAAAATAGAGTGATCTTCTATATCCATTCCAAAGCAAACTCGGTAAGACATATATCGAAGAGAGCACAAATTTAAGGATAACGATTCAAGAGATTGGAAGTTTGTTTTCCTAATATTATGTTTATTTTAATTTTGAAGCCGATAATTACTTTTTATAGGTATAATAATCCAGTTAACGCTGTGTTCCTGTGACATGAAGCTACTTAAATGGAAAAGTGTCTCCTCGGTAAACTTTACATTTTTGAAGGATGTAAAACAGCTACAAACACTTTGTACCGTACACCATCTTTCATCATGGCAAGCAGGGCCGGATTTAGCATTGGTGGCGCCCGTAGCATCAATCTTGGTTGGCAGCCCCAACGACCACCTTCATCACAGATTCACTCACTATTACCTTTCCAGGGTGTCCCTCATCTCTCCAAAGCCCCTCTCTCACATGTATTTAATTTATTTTACAACACTGCTCATAGTAATGTAGAGTATCAAGAGCAGTTCATAGCACACATACAATGTACAGAGACAACAAATCACACAAGTGTATAAATGAACATATCCAAATTGTTGTATAAGACAATGAGAGCTGCAAGGTGTATATGTTAAGAGTGCTTGGTCTGGAGAAGCACAAACTCAGTATTTAAAATTTCACCCAGTCGTAGGGGTTGGCTTTACTAATAAGAATTGATTTCTACCCAAACACAAACTCTTTAGCAATGAAAGACTGGAAGGAAAAAACATAAGGTTCTAAACCTATGCCTTGCAGTTCCCATGCAGCTCTTTGATGCCAGTTCATTGCTCACTGTGCTGTTAGAAGGATTGTAACTTATGAACTGCAAGTGCCAAATAGATCATTATGCCAAAAGCAGTAACCCACTGAGCTACTTACATAAAGTATAATTCTGTGATCTGCATTTTACACGTGCTTTGCAGCAAGCACATTAACCCTCTGCCCTACTTTATGATGAATCAAAACTGCAACTAGATGAAAGTCATCTCTCTCCAGCAGATATGTTAATCACCAGAGTTATCTGGGCATTTTTAGTTTTTATCTGAAAACTGCTGGCCACTCAAGTACCTCTACAGGAGGGGCTATTAATCCCAAAAGGTATTTGAAAATGAAATACCTCTCAAGTTTGTTGCCCAGTGCGGTGGCACTGGTCTCACTGCCTTAATGCCGGCCCGATGGTAAAGCAGTACACGTTCCTCTATTCTTCATCAAAAGATGCTGATTAGATTCCATTTTGTCCGTTTTGTTTTTCTCTTTTCTGCTTTCGCCTCCTCATGATTATAGAGGCATTGATAATTTGGTGTCTTCTTCACTACGACCTGAACAGAACTGGACAGCTATGTAGCCCTAAATAACTTCATAAGATTCTGTGGTGTTGGTGTGAGCAGTGGCAAATCCTAAAACAAGTCCTGATCGGTCACCTGCTGTATCTTTTTATTGCTGCTCCTTAACATCTTTTTCACTAAATGTCTGTCTACAAGAGTCAAGGTGGTTTCTGTTGTAGTCAGGCATATCCCTACTAGAAAAATAGGACACGCACATGTGCCACTAGAGACACTAGTCAAGGACTACACCCTCTATGTTTGCTCACAAGATGATACATAGTTTTTCCTGGTGGTCTTGGGTAAAGTGAATGCTCAGGCCCTAGGATCCCTCATTCTTTCTTTCCTGTTAGTGTCCTATCTTAGTATGGTTTCGGACTTAAAGAAAGGAATAAGAGAGCCAAGGCCAAGAAATTGATTATAGTTACCTTCATAAAGCCTGTACAGTTCATTTTCCAGAGGCTCTCTTCTGTCCCAATCCTGCTTCATTGGTCAACACCATCTTACCAACATGCTCTTTAACAATTAACAAATCGTGTTGATTGGAGATGCACAATGGTATGGACATTTACTGTGTGTCCCAATACGGAATTAGCCATGCAAGCTCTGTTTATGGAACTTTTTGATAAGCAGTTTTCACTCCCACTATTAGATGATAAGGTAGTCATTGGGTGTGTATGTGAGAGAGTCAAAGACTTGCAGTAACAATTCACCAGAAATATAACTTAACATTTTGCAGCAGGAAGAGTTCAGACTGCTAATATTATTTTATTTAGTGGTTCTCAAATTAATTGATTTTGCGGCTGCTGCATTTTCCGCAGAATGATGGATTTGCCCATTAATCATCATCTCCTTTATTATCTGTGATTTTAACAAAAAATTGTTTCTAGTTCAAATGGATCAGAAGTTACTAAAAACTTGCCAACACATTTTGCAGTGTAGTGGAAAACCCTTCACAAAGGTGCACTGGTGACGTATACGTTGCTTATTACTATATTTGGATGCTAAATCTGTACCAACGAGGTGAAACTTATGCACAAACAGCGGTAAGAAGTGTAAAAATGAAAAGATGCTAAAGGAATACAATCGCCGAATAGGCCACATTATGTTGCATACTTTACTTTTTCTTGCTACATAACTTAGTCAACCCTGCCGCTTTTGGTCAATGCCACATAATTCTAGTGGCACAGCTATCAGTTAATGTAAAATGTCTTCTTGCCCAACTCGTTTATCATTTAGATTTGCAGTTTGTTTGTAAATCCCTGATGCCATTCGGGTCTTAAATAATTGGGTTTTCTCAGCTAAACTGATGTGAAAATATCAATGGTGCATATCCAGCATCTCTCGTCTCAGATATACCCCTTATCATTATCCTGCCATCACATTGGTCCTCGGTTTTCTTTCTGACCACCAATTATTGAGATCTGATGCTGTGTATGTTGTTTTTGACTATCTTAGTTTGATGTTGAGACTGACATGGGAAATAAAGATTGATGGCTCTAATTCCCTGTAATAAATATTCTCCACACAGTGAGGATATTTTATTGCAGCGTTTTAAAGACTCTTTCTCTCTTGTGGAAAATCTATTGCTCATGCTTCCTTGAATCCCCAAATACTCTGCCCTTCTGAAGGTAAAACCAATGTGTTCCAGTGTGGGGCTCACTAACGTCACTCTAGTCACTGAAAAAAAAACACGGGCCCAAAGCTGGGAGAAAATGAAGCATTGGATCTTTAAACTACGGTCAAGTAAATAGGCGTGAGAAATTGATTCAACACCAATGAATGCCCTGGATTTTTTTCTTTTGGGACTACCCGCTTTTTTGTGAGTCTCTTTAACTGTAAGCTCTGTATATTGGGAGTGCTAACTGCCAGTTTCCACCTTGTTAAAAATAAGATCCTCTGCTGTGTACTTCTAGGGTAAGAAGCTATAGGCTAGTTACATGTGGATTTGTGCGCACATGTGCGTGGGCGGAATGTGGAAGTCTACAGTCTGAGACTAATATCTGCACACAGGTAACATGTCAAAAGGGGATAGGTCATGGATTGGTGCTGACGTGACTATGCCTTAATATATGGGTGTGCATTAATAGCTTTGGTATGTACATCTGTGGTGCCTCACTGAAGTATATTGAGTGCTCCTTTGTACTGGACACTGTAGACAAATTCTGCACCAAACTATGATTTTGGCATAGTTAAAAATAGTGACTCAGTTGATGCACAATCATTAATGATAAATTCAGGGTCCAGAATACCGATCTGACATTAATTTCCACATATCTGTACACTCTGTGGCACTTAGAGATTTTTCGTTTTACTCGGATGTGCCTACTAATTAGATTCTACCCTTTGAATCATCCTACTTGACCCATTTAATTGCTCTGCTGGCCAGCTGCAGGATCACAGGCCTCCCCACCCCATAGATCAGTGTGGCAGTAGTTAGGACTTCTGGAGGACGTCACAGGAATGGACTGACCTTTGAAGTTTTGCAAGGATAGGACCAGGCAGTTGTGGCAGTTAGGAGTGAGGCTTAGGTTCATAGAAATGATCTTTGCAGGAAACTGTCTCTTTATAAGATATCTCAAAATGAGATGTTCGAGGCATCTGGTGTTGGGCTCGGATTATTGCACTTGTTTTTCTCTTGGAGAAGTCTTTTGTAGTCACGAGGCTGGTGACTCCTCCCTTGGGTGATAGTGCGCATGGGCATCGGCTCCATCCTTAGATTGTTATTTTCCGCCATCGGGTTCGGATGAGGATCGAAGCGCTCCGGATCGACTTCGAGAAAAGAGTTATATTTCGGCGCGTATTCCACTTCCAATTCGACGGTAGTGTTGATCGAACGCGACTTCATTCACATTTCGACGCGCTTCGACGTCAACAAGAAAAAATTCCGACTCTACGTCGACGGGACCAGGAGGCCTATCTCGACGTAGTCCAGCCCGGAGTCCATGGAAAGGACTCCATTTAAAAAATGTCCAATTTGTGGTGCTAAATTCCCACACAAGGACCTACACGAGGTGTGCAACCTCTGTTTATCACCTGACCACGAATCCAGGGACTGTTAAGCCTGTGCAGCTTTCTCCTCCAAGTCGACGATTAGAAACCGTCGAGCCCGAAGACACGAGATGTCGAGGATGGAGTCAGATGCAATCCCAGAACTGTTCGAGGTCCAACACCCTGAGGAGGAAGAAGAAGATGAGGACGGGTCGGGGTCAGAAGTGGACGAGTCTGAAGTCGAAGAAATCGACGTTCATCAAACCGTGAGTGACGACGTCCCTTTACCGAAAAACCGACCCAGATTGCTGTCGACCCCGCCTTCGAGCCCAGTCCGACAACCGCAAAAAGTTTCCGACGCCCCGCCTTCCGGCTCGGCACCGAAACCGAAACATTCGGCCTCCCTCCATGTCTGATCCGAAAAACGGTCGACATCGACACCGAAGCTCCATACAAAAGAGAGCCTGCAGTCGAAACATGCTTCGACGTCGAAGACTCCCTCGACACCGAAAAAATCGGACTCGAGCAAACTCTCGGTGCCGAAAACACATCACACCGAGACGCAAAAGCATCTTTCGGACCCAAAAACTTCGGTACCGACACAGGAGCAACAAACAGATCCAAAACAAAAGACTTTGTTTATCGATCCACAGACTGGCAAGGTAGTGACAAAACTACCTAAAAAGAGGAAGACTCAGCTGTTAGAGGACAAGGTCCCTCCTCCTAAAAAGTGAACAATGGTGACAAATACAACTCCTCCCCTTTCTCCACAGCCTATGGACACACCCTCTTCTCCTCTTCCTCATACTCTGCCAGCTATTCCTAGACCTTCTACACCACGCCCATCTACACCTCAAACAGATGTAGAAAGTGACACAGGGGATGGGGACCTTCCTAGGGATGATAACAATACTATCCCAGAAGACACAGACCCATGGGAGGATTATGACGCAGTGTCAGATACTGATAATGACCCTGACCTGTATCCCTCAAAACCCTATCCTCCTGATGATAATTCGGGTTTTGCACAACTGATTAATAGGGCAGCAAAATACCACAAGGTAGATTTACATGCGGAACCTCAAATAGAAGATTTCCTTTTAGAAACACTACCTGCTGCACAGAAATCTTCAGGGACCCTTCCTATGCTTAAGGGTCTCCTCACTCACACATCAGACATATTCAAAGATCCTGTGAGAGCTAGGGTGTTAAACCCAAGAATTGACAAAAAATACAAGGCAGCCCCAAAAGACCAAGTATTTATTAAGGGACAAATACCTCTGGACTCGTTAGTAGTATCAAACGCTCGTAAGAGAGCAAACTCACAAACAGCAGGAGAAGATCCTCCTCCTGACAAAGAGTCAAAGTTAATAGATGCCTCTGGCAAAAGAGTAGCATCCCAAGCGGCAAACAGCTGGCGCATAGCAAATACTCAAGCGCTACTTGCACGTTATGATAGGGCTCATTATGATGAGTTGGAAAAACTCATTACACATCTCCCTAAGGAACACCAAAAGAGGGCAGATCAGCAGATACAAGAAGGGAAGATAATAACTAACACTTCCATTAAGTGCGCCTTAGACGCAGCAGACACTGCAGCAAGATCCATAAACACCAGTATCATGTTAAGAAGACATGCATGGCTAAGGGTATCAGGGTTCAAACAGGAGGTACAAACTGCTTTATTGAACCAGCCCTTTGATGGGAAAACACTCTTCGGCTCAGGTACAGATGAGGCGTTAGAGAAAATGAAAAAGGACACAGAAACAGCTAAGTCAATGGGAGCATTGCAACAGCCAGCTCAGAGGGGTTCCTTTCGTAGGTCCACCTATAGAGGCGGATCAAAGAATACAGGCACAAGCCAGCAATCAACCTCTTTTACCCCAACATCACCCAGAGGGAATTCTAGAGGCAGTTACAGATGTAATAACAACAAAGGTAGAGGTCGCGGAAACAACAACAACCGCAACTCTCCTACCCCAAAACAGTGACTTTATACAGCTCCCCCCAGACCATTTAACACCGGTCGGGGGACGCCTATCACAGTTCCTACCTGTCTGGGAAAACATCACATCAGAAAGGTGGGTGTGACAAATTATCCAACATGGTTATTGCCTAGAACTCACGGCTGCCCCACCAAACATCCCCCCCAAACAGCGTCCAATTAGTCAAGATCATCTAACATTATTAAAACAGGAAGTACTATCACTACTACAAAAGCATGCCATAGAGAAGGTTCCACAACATCAACAAGGAACAGGAGTATACTCTCTATACTTCCTAATTCCCAAAAAAGACGGATCTCTAAGGCCAATATTGGACCTCAGACCTCTCAATGCATACATAAATTCGGAACATTTCCACATGGTCACGCTCCAACAGGTACTTCCTTTACTGAAGAAAGGGGACTTTCTTTCTACACTGGATCTAAAAGACGCCTACTTCCATATCCCAATTCACAAAGCCCACAGAAAATACCTCAGGTTTATGGTAGAAGGACAACATCATCAGTTCAAAGTCCTTCCGTTTGGAGTCACAACAGCACCAAGGGTGTTCACAAAATGCCTAGCAGTGGTTGCAGCACATTTAAGGAGACAGCAAATACATGTCTTCCCTTACTTGGACGACTGGCTAATAAAGGCCACGTCAAAACAAGAATGTCTTCAAAACACACAAAAGACAATTCAACTGCTGCACCAGCTAGGGTTTACGGTGAACTACACAAAATCCCACCTGCAACCAAACAAGGTTCAACAATACCTAGGGGCTACTATAAATACAGAAAAAGCCAAGGTATACCCCAATCCAGTCAGGATTCAGATAATGCTCACATTGATTCAAAGATTTCAACCGCAAGACTCATTAACAGCTCGAGTGTTCATGCAGTTATTGGGGATGATGTCCTCTTGCATACTGCTGATCCCATATGCCACACTACAAATGCGTCCGCTTCAAGAATGTCTAGCAACACAGTGGAATCAGGCTCAAGGTCAGATTACAGATCTAGTGTTGGTAGACGACCGCACGCATCGCTCTCTGAAGTGGTGGAATACAACAAACTTTTCCAAAGGGCGGTCGTTTCTAGAACCAATTCCACAAGTGGTGCTAACAGCGGATGCATCGCTCACCGGATGGGGAGCTCATATGGACAGATACACACCACCTGAAGTTAAACCCCCACAAAACGGAGCTGGTTCTGACAGGTGGTTGCTCCAGTCCCTGGACCCCTCTCTTCTGGCCCCCCTCCTTGGGTCCTCCCCCCCCCCCCCCCCTCTTCATCTGTTAAAACCCTCGGTTGCAAACTAAACGATCAACTCACTCTTCACTCCCAAGTTAGCTCTGTGGTGTCCTCTTCTTTTCTTTCACTTCGTACCATTCGCAAAGTGTCCCGTTTTTTTTCTTTCTCTGCCCTTAAGCTCATAGTCCTGGCAATGGTAACCCCTCGCCTGGACTATGGCAATGCCCTTTACTGTGGCATGCCTGCCTACAGCATGCGACGACTCCAGGTGGTCCAAAACCAGGCGGCTCGCCTGGGCTTCAACTTGGCCAAATCCCATCACGTCACTCCCCTCCTCAAGTCCCTACACTGGCTCCCTATCTGAGAACGAGCCCAGTTCAAGCTGGGCTGCATCACCTTTCAGGCCCGGGCCGGCGTAGCCCCTGCCTTTATCTCTTCTGAAATCAAACCCTACGTCCCTGTCAGGGAGCTACGCTCATCCGCCCAACAATTGCTCACAGTTCCTCTCTTTAAACGCAAAAAGTGGGGTGGCACGAAATTTTCCACACTCGCCCCTGCTTTTTGGAACTCTCTCCCAGCCCACCTCAGATCTTGCCCTCAATACACACTCTTCCGTAAGGCCCTAAAAACTGATCTCTTTTCTCAAACTATTTCAACATAAACCGCTTCTCCCCATTCTCCTTTGCTTTCTGCCCTCTTGTGCTCAGCACCTTATAGCGCCATGAAACCGCCAGGTGTACGTGCGCTTTATAAATAATTTTAAACTCAAACTCAAACTCAAACACACACAGTACAAGGGAGATGGAGTGTACAGCAAACACGACTGCACACAAACCATCTAGAACTACTAGCAGTGTTCCTAGCATTAAAAGCTTTTCAAATGTATATTCTCAACAAAGCAGTCCTGATCAGAACAGACAACATGACAGCAATGTATTATATTCAAAAACAGGGGGGGACACACTCTCTCCAACTATCCAGACTAGCACAGGAAATTTGGAGATGGGCCATTCCTCAAAAAGTCTATCTGTTAGCCGAACACCTACCAGGAGTTCAGAATCAGATAGCAGACATCTTAAGCAGAGAGTCAGAACAAATACACGAATGGGAACTGCACGACCTAATACTGCAGCCATTCTTCCAAAGATGGGGGCAACCGGAGATAGATCTCTTTGCCACTCATCAGAACGCAAAATGCCAAAGCTTCGCATCCAGGTACCCACACCACCTGTCGCAGGACAATGCATTATGGATAAATTGGTCCAACAAATTTGCATACGCTTTTCCCCCTCTCCCACTAATTCCATTAGTGGTTCGAAAACTGCAACAACATTCAATAACCATAATACTAGTGGCACCCACGTGGGCGCGACAGCCGTGGTTCACCACGCTCCTACAGCTCTCACAAGCGCCACACCAAAAATTAAGAATCTCACCCAAGCACCTTACACAGAACCATGGAGAAATAATGCACCCAGATCCCAAACAACTGAACCTAGTGATCTGGATCCTGAGATCTTAGAATTTGGATACTTAAATCTACCTCCAAACTGGATGGAAATTATCAAGCAAGCAAGACGTCCTACCACCAGAGCCTGCTATGCAGCAAAATGGAAAAGGTTTGCTGTATACTGTAACAGTAACAACATCAACCCTCTGGACGCATCTACACAAAATATCATTTGCTACCTACTACACTGACAGCAATGTAACCTTGCTTACACCTCAATTAGAGTACATCTTGCAGCTATAGCATCATACCTGCAAAACAGGCAACACCTATCCCGGTTTAGGGTGCCCGCAATTAAGGCTTTCATGGAAGGACTCAAAAGAGTTATCCCACCAAGACTACCACCTTCTCCAGTCTGGAACCTCAACATAGAGACGTAGAGAACACAGCAGAAAAATTTCAAATCTGCATGAATAAAATCAGCCAATGGATGAGAATAAATTGTCTAAAACTAAATGGAGACAAAAGTGAGGTCATGATCCTAGGAGGAGACAAAAAAATTTGGTCCCACTCATGGTGGCCAAAAGAACTAGGAGGATGTCCTGAACCAACGGAAAAGGTAAAAAATCTGGGAATTATTCTAGACACCAATCTCTCCTTTGACGCCCAAGCGAATAAACTGGCATCATCACTGTGGTATATTCTAAAAATGATCAAGAAAATTCTACCCTACCTACCACTTGATTCACGAAAGACGGTGGTGACAGCACTAGCCTTGACCAGATTGGACTATGGGAACGGCCTATATGCTGGAGCCAGGAAGAATCAAACTCCAACGCCTGCAGAATGCAGCAGCCAGGCTGATATTAGGGATACCAAAATTTGAAAGAATCAGTCACAAACTTAGAGATCTACACTGGCTACCAATCGAAAAAAGAATACAATTCAAAACACTGTGCTTAGCATATAAAGCAACCAATGGAACTGGATCCCAATTTCTAAAAACTCATCTAAAACTATATGAGCCAAATAGAACCCTCAGATCTGGCCAAAAGAAAATGATCGCGGTACCAAGATTCAAGAGAGCAAACTGGGGCGGAAGGAGCTTCCTGGTACATACAGCAAGAAGCTGGAACCAACTACCGTTAGATATAAAAACAAGTCCATCACTGAAATCATTTAGAAAGCAAGTAAAAACGTGGCTGTTTTCCGCATATCCCTAAATTTACATCATAAGAGTCAGAATAGAATCACAGCGCCAAGACGCCTATGGCAATCGCGCGCTTTACAAATGCTCAAATCAAATCAAATCAAATCAAACATAGTACTCACCAGACTAATGGGGCCACCTTTTGAACCTATGCATAGGTGTGAAATACAATTTCTTACATGGAAGGTGGCCTTCCTTATAGCCATTACCTCCCTTAGGAGAGTTAGTTAGTTACAGGCATTAACAATGCAAGAACCTTTTCTACAGTTACACCAGAATAAGGTGGTTCTTAGAACAAATCCAAAGTTCTTACCAAAGGTAATTTCAGCATTCCACATCAATCAACCAGTGGAACTACCAGTCTTTTTTCCAAAGCCACAGACGGTAGCAGAGAGGGCCCTACATACACTAGATGTCAAAAGGGCAATATTATACTACATAGAAAGAACTCAGACTTTCAGGAAAACTAAACAACTATTTGTAGCGTTTTCCCCAACACATAAAGGCAACCCTATCTCAAAAGCAGGCATTGCCAGATGGATCGTAAAATGTATACAAATATGTTACATAAAAAAAACCATTAACTGTTCCCCCTAGAGCTCATTCTACATGCAAACTAGGGGCATCTATGGCATTCTTAGGGAACATTCCCCTCGATGACATATGCAGAGCAGCAACTTGGTCTACACCGCATACCTTTACAAAACACTATTGTGTTGACGTACAAGCAACACAACAAACAAGGGTGGGCCAGGCTGTATTAAAAACTTTATTTCAAACTGTTGCAACAGACACCAGTGACCACCGCTAGGGAGTTAACTGCTGTGTAATCTATTCATAAATGTACCATCTGCAGCCCAGATGCCTCGAACCGAATATGCTACTTACCAGTATCCATCTGTTCTTGGCATAGAGGGCTGCAGAGTGGTACATGCCCTCCCTACCTCCCCGTAAACCTGTGTCTGTTCCAACATTATCTTATTTAGATACACTTACATGGGCATCTCTTTCTGTATTCTATCATACTACTCCATCTAACCCTACTATGGCAAAACAATCTAAGGATGGTGCCGATGCCCATGCGCACTATCACTCAAGGGAGGAGTCACCAGCCTCGAGACTAGAAAAGACTTCTCCAAGAGAAAAACAAGTGCAGTCATCCGAGCCCAACACCAGATGGCGATCTATTCATAAATGTACCACTCTGTAGCCCTCTATGCCAAGAACAGATGCATACTGGTAAGTAGCATATTCCATATCTGATAGAGACTACTAGCCGCAGATTCCTTCACTTAGAATTAGCCCCAGGCGTGAGACTGGATCCCAAAACGTTTTCTTGCCACAGCAATCTTGCGCGCCGGGGGGCGGGGCAACATCACGCGACTCTGCCCAGGCATCGTATGTGACGTCAGCGAGGTCACATAAGACCTGCCCCAGCGCGCCTATATCAGTTTTTTTTCCTTTTCCGCGTGCAATGCGGATCCGGCCCTCTTGGTGGGACAGTGTGCGAATGCCTTCGGCCTTCAAAACTTGCTCTTTTTGTGGGCATCTTATGTCGGCGACCGACCTTCACCTCATTTGTATGTGGTGTTTGGGGGAGGATCACTGCACCACTGATTGTCCGGAGTGTCGACAGTTGAAGCCGAAGGCGCGGGGGGAGCGCCGGATGAAACGTCCTTTGGCGCGTCTCTCCAGGTCGGCGTCCTCCCCTCGGTCTACTTCGGCAGACAGCTTCTGATACAGCCGTGGTCGTCGTCCTCGCCCTTCTTCGATGTTGCGTGAGCGTCGCTCTCCGATGGGTAAGTGTTGCAGTTTGTCCCCGGGGGCTGGTTCACGGCCGGCTGGGGGCGTTGACTCTCCATGGGTGATGCGGCCCGTGTACCGTCCTATCCACCATTTCCCGGTGTTGGGGCGTCGAGAGTCCAAATGGAGACATACGAGGCGGCTCTGCAGGCCTCGCTCTCGGCCCTCCACGGCGCCGCCTCCAGCTCCGGCGCCGACTGGTTCGGATCCAGACTTGGAGGATGTGGTGATGTTGGGGTGCGGCTCCTCTGGGGCACCTCCTTCACGCCACGGTGTCTCTGCCTCGCCGCACAGTCCTGCGGGATTCCCTGTGGCGTTGAGGGTGGTCACCGGGGCTCGGGTCGTATTGCCCGAGCCCCTCTCGGTCCTTTGACAAGGTGGTCCTGTCTAAGGCCAAAGTGACGCGGCCACGACACCGGCAGCAGCTGGCCCGTGCGGAGCCACAGGGGTCGACGGCCCCTCCTCATCCCGCTTCGGGTTGAGGCCCATGAGGATCCCCTCTGGGGAGACTGTCCGACGTGTGGTGTCCTTTTCACCGGCGTCGAAGGGCAGCTCTCCGCCCTTCCTGAGGCAGAGGTGTTCGTCGGAAGAGCGGCAGGTCCCTCTTTCTTCGGCTCCCCCTGGCTTCCAGATCGGGCCCCCTGTCTGTCCCGCTTGGCCTCGGGGACGGCCGCCTTAGTTTGCAGCCGTCGCCCACGGAGGAGCTGCTTTCTCTGCTCTGGGGCCCTACGGAAGCAGGTGCGGACTTCGCTCACGCGGTGTCCACGGCTGTGGGCGTCCTGCGCATGGGTGACCCGGTGGCTCACATTCCGGCAGACCACCTCTTGGAGGTCCTCCACCAGGGCTCTGGCGGGAGGGAAATCTAACTACCCTTTGAGGGTTACCTCCATTCTTCCTTGATGGGGGCGTGGAGGCGGCCTGCCTCAGGGGACCCGGTGCCTCAACATCTTCTGCACCGGCGCCCCGTGACCCGGAGTGTCTGTCCCTTCACCCCTCGGCTGCCAGCCCCCTTTTGCGGACAGCTTTTCCCTCCCTGCTGCCACTGTTGACTCCACCGTCCCAGGAGGCCCGCTGGCTGGACTCTTGGGGGTGCAACATTTTTGCCTCGACGAGCGCTACCTTGCGGGCCCTTAACACCTTGTGTGTTCTGCCTAGGGCCTCCTCCTGTCTGTGGGACTCTGCTGAGTCTCTGGGATCTGCAGCGTTCCAGGAGCCTGGTCAGGTGGACTTGCGTAATCATGCGTCGGATGGCAAGGAGCTTGCAGCATTTATCCTCCGCTCTGCTCTGGACATCTCAAAGGTGCTGGGCCGGGCAATAGCTTCCTCGGTCGCTCTCCGTCGCCATGCTTGGCTTCGGGACGAAGTATTCCCTGGGAAAATTCGGGAGCGACTCATTGACCTGCCGTTTAACGGTACCGTGATGTTCCATCCCCGGCCGACTCTGCCATCCAAAGGCTCTTGGCGGGGCTCAGCCCTCCTCCTCCACCTTATCATCCTCCATCTCCTCCTCAGTGACTCATGAGTTGGGCTGCTTCTGGGCCTTCTTAGGCTGATTGTTCCGGTTGTGGAGTGTATTATTCTAGCCATCGCGTCCTCTTGGGACTTTGGCATTGTTGGCTGCTGGACGGCCTTTTGTTAGTTATGTGTGTGTTATTGCGCAGCCTTGGCCTCCAATTCGGCCTTCTGCTTGGTTGGGCTGCTTGTCAAGCCCTTCGTGGGGGTGTTTTGTTCCCTGTGGTAGCTGTTATATGGCTTGCGCCCTGCTTGGGGTCCAGGTTGCCTTCGGGTGCCTGTTCTCCATGGCGTTGTGTGGTTGCCTGACTGCCTGAGGTTGTCTGAGCGGCCGCTCGTAGTGGTGTGCCCGGGCTCTTACTCCTCTCCCGACTCCTGTCCTGAGGGCTGGGGTGCTCATGTGTTCTCCCTTGCCAGGTGCTGCCTACTCTCCGCCGGGAGATTCGGGCTGCTCCACATGCTTCTTGTAATGTCGAGCCTAACATAGTAACATGTTACTTTCTCATAGAATTTAGATTTCTTGTTGACCAGGGTTCTGAGAATGTGTACTCGGAGAATGTAGAATGTTGTATGAGGCAGTTAGGTCTTGGAGCTGTTTGTGGATGGGGCGATTAAATTACTCCTGAACCTGACACAGGATATTCATCTTTATTTACTTATAAAATTAACTATTTTACATTGGCGACGAGGATGGGATCAAGAAAGAGTTGAGGCAAGCTCCCTGTCTTCAGGCTTTTGTTCCTGGTTTACCGACAATAGTATATTCCGATGCTAGTGACAAAGGCTTGGGAGCTGTTCTGGTACAAAACAAAGGTGGTAGTGACTCCCTTATTGCTTGTGCTTCAAGATGTCTTCATGGTCCGGAGCTTAATTATTCAGTAATTGAAAAAAAGTTTGACCTTTTCTCCAAAAGTCTTACGCAATAATTCTTTATCTATCATGGTGATCTGGGAACATGAATCAAATTTAAACTCAATCATGGCATTATCAACTTTTACCAAGTGTGAGGGATGTTCCAGAGAACTACTATTGACCTGGAAAGTCACAGTCTTCACCTGCGGTTGAGACCATCTTTTATATACATTATCTCTCTTACTATTTTTGGTCCTGCAACATTTTGAGAAATGACCTCTTCTACCACAATTGTTACAGGTAGATTTCAATGCAGGACAATTCGGAGAGTTAGCTAAATGCCCATTATTTCCACATCTAAAACATGAAAATTTATTAGAAACATTAAAATTCGGATTGAAATTATTCGTTCCATTTTCATTTTTTTCACCAGAGGATTTCTCTTCTTTCTTCACTTGACAGACAACTTCCTCAACTTTAGGTTCAGATTTTTTTTCAGGTTCATTCATTTTTTCTTTTTCTTCTTTTAACTCATCTACACATTTTGTCATGTGCTCAACTTGCTTTGTTATAACAAGAACTTCTTCCAATGGAGGTTCATCTTTTAGCCATAGTTCCTTTCGAATATTGTCATGAGCACATTTTAGTACAAACTGGTCTCTTATTCTCTCATCCAAAGTCTGTCCAAACTTGCATGATGAGGCCAATTTCCTTAGTGCAGAGACATATTCTTCAACTGATTCATCCTTCTTTTGTCCTCTTAAGCCGAAATGATACCTTCTCGTTGGATTGAAGTGAGTGCTGTCAGTGAGATTACCTCTGAGTCCATCATTAAATTCTTGTCTGAGATTTTTATGAGAGAAAGTTTCCCAAACAGTACTTATTATCAGACAATGGCCCACAGTTTTGTTCTGCACTGTTTGATACCTATCTTACTAAATGTGGCATTTTGCATAAACGCTCCTCTTTGTATCATCCAGAAACCAATGGTGCAGTGGAGAGAGTCAATAAAACATTGAAAGAATGCACCCAGCTTGCTAGGGCCAATGGTTTAAATTGGAAAGAGGCACTTAGAGAAAGAATTGAGGCTTACAGGTCTTCACCTCACTCCACCACTGGTAAATCTCCGTTTGAGTTATTTAAAGGAAGGGTACCCAACACAATGTGGTGTCCTGGTTGGATGAATCTGAACAAAGGTTTTGTTGATAATCATGTTGGTGGTTGGAGGGAGAGGGAATTAGAAAAACAAGCTTGTAGAAAGGCTTATTTTGATAAAAGAAAATGTGTTCGTTTACAAGAAATTAAAGTAGGTGATTTAGTTAAAATTAAAGCACCTGTTGGGAGGAGTTCCTGGTCGAAATATACAAATGTCAGACCTGTTATCAAGGTGTTTGGTAATGCCATTAAGACACAAGATGGAAGGATCTGGAATAAAAGTAGAGTAGTTGTGATAAGGTCAAGAAATGATACTCAACATACATCTGATACTGAGGGTGAATCTTCTCCCACTTTCAAACTACCAGTGTCTAATTCTAATAATTCTGTTTTCCCTTATATGAGGAGTCAGAGATTACGCAGACCACCTACTTATATGAAAGATTATGTTTAATCTTCTTTGTTGCTTTCATTGTTAAGTATAATTTGTTTTTCTTGCTTTTACTTTCTTTTATTCTCATTTCTTTTAATTGCATTTATTATTACTGTACAGAAGGGAGATGTGTAACGTCTAGCCTAACATAGTAACATGTTACTTTCTCATAGAATTTAGATTTCTTGTTGACCAGGGTTCTGAGAATGTGTACTCGGAGAATGTAGAATGTTGTATGAGGCAGTTAGGTCTTGGAGCTGTTTGTGGATGGGGCGATTAAATTACTCCTGAACCTGACACAGGATATTCATCTTTATTTACTTATAAAATTAACTATTTTACACTTCTGGTGGCATGTCTGCCGGTGCTGTCCTAGCTGACAGGTTGCTCTCCGTCTGGAGTGGGTTTGCCTTCTTTCCTTCGCTTCCTTGGGTCTTCTAGGCTTCTTCTAATTCCGCTCTTCCTTTCTTGGCTTTGAGCGGCGGCTAGTTGCCTAGTGAAGGAGTGGAGCTCTTCGGTCCTACCGGCCTTGCCCTTGGTCCCTCTGTTGTGAGTGTGCAGGACTACTCTTCTTCTTCTTCTTCTCTCCCTCCTACATTCCTTGGGTAGGTGGGGTTCTGCTTGTGGGAGGTTCCCATTGCCTGGCAGGGGCAAGTTTCTCCCTGGTCCACAGCTCTGGTCCCCTGTGGGTACCCTGATCTGTCTTGGCTGGTGGGTCCTTTTGCAGACCCTCCTGCCCAGGGGGTATTGCTAGGGTATCTATTCTACGTGAAGGAATCTGCGGCTAGTAGTCTCTATCAGATGTACGCGTTACTTACCTTCGGTAACGATGTATCTGGTAGAGATGATTCTAGCCGTAGATTCCTTCACGGCCCACCCATCCTCCCCTGTTCTGCGAGGACCCTTGGGTTGGTCTTTGGTGCTTGCCTCCCGGCGGAGGGGGCTGTGTCTCCTGTGAGTGCCTTCCTTGTTCTGGACGGGTGGACCTTGGTCTGGGGGCGGTTGATTCCTCCTTGGTTCTTTGGAGGATGGGTTCCGGTACCTGGGCGCCCTGCTGCTCTAGCTCTCCCGGGTTGGGGTGGATTGCGTCTATCCCTGTCCTTCCCTCCCCTCCCTTCCTTCCATTGGTTTCTCTGATATGGGTTCCCTGGCCATGGTTTGCCCTTGCCCCTTGGGGGGTGTTGCCCTCTTTATTGGGGTGCTTTGGAGGTTGTTGTCCCTGTCTGTCTTAGAGATGGTTCCCTTCCTTGCTCAGGTTGGGGGTGGTAGTTTCCTATGTGTGCCATGACTTCTATGAATGTTCCATGTCTCTGGGGCACAGGGATGGGAGGCTGTTTTATGCTGGGAGGGTGGCGGCGCAGGGCTCTGCTTGCTCTTTCTTCTTTTCCCTGTCTTTAGGTTCTGTGGTGTTGTCACTACTCTTGTGGTGTGGTTAGTCACCGCTTCTTTCCAATTTTTCTGCTCTTTGCACACTGTTCCCATGCTCCCACAGTTTTTTATCTGGTGGTTCCGCGTTGTGGTGCTGTGAGAAAGTGCCATCTTACTTGCCTTGGTATGCCCCCACTTTTTTTCTGAACTGCTGATGTGCTTTGACTGAGTGTGCCCTGGGTCCCTGGCAATCAGGGACCCAGGGCCTGTGTTCCTTACCTAAAATGAAAAGCTATGCTGAAACAAAATACCCAATTGGCATCTCTGGCCACCTGTTAGCCCCTAGGAAATGGCACCCTAGGTACCCAGGGCATGGTGACCAGAGAAGACCCGCTGCAGCACTTATTGTGCCACCCTCAGGGGCCCTGTACCCTGGCACCCACACACTGCCTTTGCAGGCTGAGTGCCTAAGTACAGAACTACAACAAGAGTCGACATGGCACACATCCCTGTGTGCCATGCCCACAGACCCCACTGCCCTGGCATACTTCAGTCACCCCTCTAGCTGGGTGCCCTATGCCAGAGGTGAGGGCACAGGTGCATGAGCCCTGTGTCCCTACAGTACCCAGGGCCATTCCTGGGCACTGTAAGTGCAGTGATGCCATTTAAGAGTATATGGTGCTGGGAGGTTGTCATTACAAACTCCACATCACCATAATGGCTACACTGAAGACTGATACGTTTGGTACCAAACTTCTCAGCACACTAAACCCGCACTGATGCCAGTGTGGGATTTAATGTAAAATGCACGAGAGGGCATCTTAGAGATGCCCTCCAAAACCCGAACCTACAATCCACGTCTGAGCTGAGTGGCTGCAGAGGCTGCCACACAGCAGACCTGTTGCTGGACCCCTGGGTGGAAAGCCCCACGCTCTCCTGGGCCTGCAACAATGCACATCCTGGGCGAGGTGCTATGTCTCCTCCCCCAGGATGGACAGGGGGAAGCTTCAAAGGCATTTCTGCCTCAGAGCTTCTCAAGACCATTTGCTGTACCCAGCAACTGGCCCCCCACCCGTTCTACCCCCACTCTGGCGGGAAGACTGGCGGGAAAAACTATGTCAGGAAGGAGGGTGCGCCAACCTTTGCCAACTCCACCCCTGAGGTAGAGGAGGCGAGGTGAAGCACGACCCTGGGCTCCGGCCATCTTGTAGATGGGGGGGCCCTGCCCAATCCCAGCTAGGCTCCTGCCCCGCTCCCACAGGAGAGGAGCAGGCTAGGGCGTGTCCTCACCCCAGGACAGGGACCCATTGGTCCCTGCCCTTGCCCTACCTGTAACACCCCTAAATGTAGCATTTAGGGGCTCCCTGAACCTTCCTTCCTCAGATCCTGATAGCAGAAGAAGAAAGAAGATCAAGAAGAAGTAGACCCGCCGCTCAGCTGCTAACAGGACAACAACAACTGACTTGGCCCCAGCCCTACCGGCCTGTTGAGCGTGGAACTTGCTCCTGCCTAATCCCGGCGACCTCCGCGGACAGCAACCTTGGGACACCTAGTGGACCTGCCTGCCTTGACCCTCTCGAAGATTGGGACTCCCATCAGCAGAGGCTCTGCTGCAACAACCCACCTGGTGCTCACAAGGAAGCTCCGGACCAGCCCACTTTGCACCAGCCGAGCCCGGGCCGGGCCAACCCGAACCAAGACCACGAGGACGTCCCCCTGGGGACTGGGACCCGAAGTCCAGTGCCCAAAGACCCTCCTCGACGAACCAGCCGACGCCTGCAGACTCAGAACCAGGGGCCACCGCAACCGCGACCAGCGAGGGTAAGCTTTTCCGACCCCCAAAGACACCCCTGCACCTGGCGACCCGCGGCCCCCTGTGCCTCCCTTTGGGGTACCTACCTGTGCTCCAACATCCCAACTTCTCGAAGTGCTGGTCGCCCCTGGAGACACTCTGTCCCCGAGCCTGCAGCCTTTGTTCCATTTTCAAGATCCTCATTGGATAACATTGAGCGCCAGACGGCTCAAAAGCACCCTGCATCCAGCCGCCCGAGTGCCGCTGGCTGTGACCTCAGTGTCCTATCCTACTTCCCCCCTTGCCCTGAGCAAGTGACCAGGAGCCCAGCTCCCAGAGACGTGTGGCCCTCATTGGATATCATTGGGCCTACCTAACTCTGCACCCGGCCGCCACTGTGCTGCTGGGACTGATCTAACTGTACTTACCTGACCCTGGGGGACCCCTGAGTCTATGCCCAGAACCTTACCTTCAACAACCAAGTACTCACCTGGAAACCGGTAATTCACTTACCTGTCATTGGATAACATTGACTCATTTTGACTCGAACATTTTTTTAAGTGTGAAGTTTTGAAAACTGAAAATATTCCTATAAAATCAGCCAAAGTCTGAATTCCGAAGTACTCACCTGGGTTCAGGGGAGAAGCCAGTACTGTCCCTTTCAGCCCAGTACTGAACCGCAAAAGTAATCCCTAGCAGGTTTACTAGTAATCTGTATTTTCTCCGTAGGAACCCATTGTCTGCTTTGCTATGAAATTTCTTCTGTGTCTACTTTTGAAAACTACAAATATTCTTTAAAAATCATACGAAATACTGAAACGCAATTACCTACCTGTTTTGAGTTATGCCCCCAGAGCTGGCCCTAGGAGACTAGTGCTGGGTTACAAAAGTAACGCAATCGTACTTTACCTGCAACCTGAATTTCCTCTCATTGAATAACATTGTGAGATTTACATTGAAAAGTTTCTAAGTGTGGACTTTTAAAACAGCTTTATATTCTTGAAAATTCAGTACAGTAACTAAAACGTTTTTGCTAATCTGGTTTCAGCTTAGACCCCAGGACTGAATCTAAGACCTAGTCCTGGAACTTCCAAAGTAATCTATAAAGTAATCAACTGTACTTCTATGTAGAACACCCATTGAGCTTAGTGCTAAAGTGTGTTTCAGGACTGTGTTGCTTACTATCAATACTGTAATCATTGTGTGCACAACCTTTATTGACCCTTTGCCAAGTCTTTACATGAGAGTGCTCATAACCAGAAAAGTATATTTTTATAACTGTTGGTTCTAAAAATAAAACAACTATATCTGTGGATATAAAAACAATTGGCCTGGAGTTCAGTCCTTGAGTGTGTGAAACCTTTTGCTGACTGAGTGTGTACAACAAATGCTTTACACTGTCCTCTGGTACTGCCTTACTGCTCGACCAAGCTACCACTTTGGAGAGTAAGGTCAGTTCTGACTTTAACCTCTGTTATACCTCTGGGGTTGGTGGACTCTATACACACTGTACTTCATTCTAGTCCAGTATATATAGAGCCACTTTCTCACAGGTGCTGAAAAGTTCTCCGAAGAAAACTGACGGCGCGCCTGGCAGGTCTTATGTGACCTCGCTGGCCTCACGTACGCGGACGACGCCTGGACGGAGTCGCGTGATGTCGCCCCGCCCCCCCGGCGTGCAGGGTTGCTGTGGCAAGAAAAAGTTTCCTGATCCAGTCTCACGCCTGGGGATAATTCTACGTGAAGGAATCTTCGGCTAGAATCCTCTCTACCAGATACATTGTTACCGAAGGGAAGTAACTCGTACATTGTGCATAGAGTCCAGGGGTTCCCTTATGAGTGAACCGGGGCCTGCTCTAGTAATCTCGAGGTGCTCTACTAGGGGGTAGTGTGGTCGAGCAGCCTTGGGCTTATCAGAGTGGAGTGTAATATATCTATACATATAATAATAGTCAATAAATGATGCCCAGGACTCAATAAGGAGATCCACACCAATTTACAAAAACGCCTATCTTTATATATATTTAGGCATCAGAATCAATTCGATCAGATAGTACGTTTTGCAAAAGAAATATTTTTGTATTCAAAAAGTTAACAGTGCAATTTTTAGAAGCTGCATTGTGGTGGAAGAACAAGTATGGCATTCAGGTACAGTACAGCAAATAGCTGGACCAATCTCCAGGAATTAGGGTGAGTGGTTGGACAGGGTCCAAGGTAGCACCAGCAGAACACCACCAGTGGCACTAGGGTGACCGGGTGCAGGGGTGCAAACAGCGTCGGGTGCCCATTGTTACTCTATGGGGATCGGTCTTTGCATAAAGAGACTGCAGGCTTTGACTGGTAGGCCAGTCAGGCTGGACCACCAGCGGGTCTCAGGCTTATTGATGCTCGGGGACCAAGAGAAACCTTTGGTCCTCTTCTCCATGGCCCAGGGGCAACGGATCCAGAGGGGTCTATAGGCATGGGGTTTTCCTTATTGGAAGCAGTTGCGGTAGAGGAGCCCTGCATGCAGAGGTAGCAGGTGACGCCTGAGAGTCCACGAGAGGCAAAACCACAGTGGACTCTGTCTCTGGAGGGCTGGGAAACCACACTGACACAGTTGGCCCACTTCAACTCTGACTTGGAGCGACGAGTGCAGTAGTGTCCCTAGGCGTCAGGCTGCCATGGTCTTGAAGTCCTTTGGGTTTCTTAGGGTTGCCTGCAGTATGCAAGGGAACAGTTTGGCAGTTCCACTGGAGTGCTTGGTTCCTGGGTGAAGTGCTGGCAGGTCTCCTGGGCTTTGGGAACTCAGCAGCTGCAGGACAAGTCTTCTTTGGGTGCAATTGTCGAAGTCGGCAGGCAGGCCGACAGGGTTGATTCAAAGTCAGTTGCTGGATCTTCTATTTTTGCTGTTTGAGACTTTTCACATCAGTCTTCATCTTTCAGGTTGGCAGGGTTTGTTTTACTGGTGCCAGGAGCTCCGCTAAACTCTGAATTTAGGGGTGTTAAGGAAGTGTAGGATAGTAGCCATTGGGGTACTGACCCTTGGGGTCACTACTCCTACTATATGACCACTTCTTGTGGCAAGTGGGCATAACCCTAACCGAACGTTCCTAAGTTTGCTAACACAAAGATGGCCAACTCTGAAAAGTCGTGACCACCTCAGATTAGGCCACCTTAGGGGTGGTAGTAGCCTGGGGATGCATGCCTACCTGACTAGCTGATTGTCCCTCCTGTACAGGTTCCAAAGGGCTCTGGGCAAAGGGGGTAGGCGTCGTCTTCTGTGAGGGAGTCAGGCTCACATTTTAAAGGCAGTAGCTTCTTTGAAGCTTCCCTGCCTTGGAATGCTAATCAGCAGGTTATCCTGTTGGAGGGGGTGTTATCACCCTCATCCAGAGCAGGCTTTTTTTCTGATCGCCTGAGATCAAAGGCTCTCACCCTAGGGGGTCAGACACTCGTCTCTGGTGGCAGGCTAACGGAAACCAGCTAGCAAACACACCAAGGGCTGGTAGGTTTTCAGGGGGCACCTCTATGGTGCCCGCCAGGTGCATGTATTAATAAATCCACCACTGGAATCAGTGTGGGTTTATTAATATGAGATGTTTGATACTAAACATCCCTATTTTCTGTAAAGCCATCATGTAGTTGGGGAACCGGTTTTCATCAGTGTACTGCACATGTTTTAAAATGGCCTCCTTGTTAACTGCACTTGCACTAATGGTTCTAACCAGCGCTGGGGTAAATCTGCTCATGCAGATATGCCCTCACATGTAATATAAGGCAGCATGCCTTGGAGCTGTTAGGCCTGCTGTGGGGGTGACTTACATATATTACATGCAGTGTTAGGGGACATGGTATACAGGGATGTGTCTCATATCGTGTTTTCCGTTTGGTCTGAACCAAAACACGCAGCCTGCAATGGAAGGCTTGCTTCTGTATGGTGAGGGGTTTCTTAGGGTGGCACAAGACGTGCTGCAGCCCTGAGACCCCCATCTTTGGTACCTCATTCCCCAGGTACCAAGGGTACTATTTAGTAGGGACTTGCAGAGAGTTCTAAAGGGATTGCCAATTGGGGGGAACAATTATACAGTTTTGAGAGAGAGATCTGTCACTGGTGTCCTGGTTAGCAGGAACTCAGTGCAGCTTCAGTCAAAATCATATCAAATACCAGGCACAAAATGGGGTAACCATGCTAAAAAGGGGCACTTTCCTACAGACTTTCAACATACCACTTGAACTTGCTATCTTTGAAATTCCCAAAAAGTTTTGCATGAGGGTTGGGGCATAGATAGTCATAGTGTGTCACCATCTGATTGGGCAGATGTGCCTACTATCTGGAACTGTTCACCCCACTTAAAACCACTGCACAAGGGAGAGACGTTTGAGAATAGTCTGGACCTGGGAAAAGAGACACCAGTCAGATGCCCAGCTGGAAGAGAGACGACAGCTGATGCCTACTGCAAAAGTAGACTCAAGAACTTCGGATTTCACTTGGCACGCAGGTATAAGGATGTGTTTATCCAGGGTCAGGTGAACCGGCACCCATACACACACTGGGACAGTAGATGAATGGACTTGATGAGGGGGAACCCTGGAGGGCTTGCCTGGATGTTCTGTAGGCTGGTCTTGCAAGAGTGCACTCCTCCCCGATATTGTCTGATCTAAATGCCCTGCAAGAGTCCAAAGGTGTCTGTGGGAACTGGAGGGTGCAGGAAGGTAGAGCACTCTGCCTCAGGGTCCTGGGAGTACTGCTGAGGGAAACCCCAGAACCAAGAAAAGTGCCAGGTGCACAAGACAGGAGGCAGGTCCTTTGTGAGGAGGGAGAGCAGTAAAAATCAGAAGACCCAAGAATTGAAAAGATTTAGCAGCCAGGAAAAGCCACTCCTGGTAACTGAAACGTGTTGCCGGGAGCGAAATACCAATTTCCCAGTCAAAAATAGCTCAATGGATCCTGAGAAATAGAGGGAAGATGTCTGGTCTCCGATGGGGATCAACTGGTATCAGTTTCATGTGACATCCTCCCGTATGCTCCATGAAATGTTCCATGGATCCCTTTTATCTTCCCATGGACCACAGCAGCTGACAATGACCAAGGGTAGACGTGCGCCCACTCAGATTATTATCCCTGAGGGGCCCCATCTTCCTGGTTACTGACTCCAGACAAACCGAATGCAAACAGAAACTAAAGCGTTACTGCGCCCCAACTCAAGAGGCCCCCAGGGAGGCGCCTGAGTCCGAGCAGTGTAGGCCAGGTGGGGAACCAGCTGGTGCAAGTAAGTTTGTCTACTGTTTGCAGGCCAGGGCTCATGTGCCTCATAGGAGGGGCGGAGACACACCACCAAAAATAACAAAGAAAAAAAAGATTGAGAGTATTTCGTTACAGTGTGTGGCCGCAAGTTTAAAACAAATTACCTGAATGCAAACACGAGTCCCAGAAGGTACTGGGGTAGACTCATTTAAATCGTTAGCACGCATTCCCAGAAGTTTGGGAGCGACCATGGAACAGTCATGGGCCCCTTCAGAACCACAGTAGCCCCCTTAACAGACTTCTCCATGGCACCATAAGTCTCACAAGTAGTGAAACAAATGATCTGGGGTGGCTTTTCCACCCTTTTTTTTATCACTCCTGGAGTTGGGACATTTACCCTGAAGGCTTGAAAGTACAAAGATTTCTCTCAATGAGTCCCAAGGCTGCTTTGCAGCATGTGTAATAGTGGATAAAAGACTCGTACACACAGTTTATTGGAAATTAAAATGTTAAATGTTAAATTGCATTATAAAGAGCTAATCACCAAAGGTCTCTAAGCGCTGCATCATAGGACGGCAGTCCGAGTTCCGTAGCGCCACTGAGCTTAACATTGATCCTTATAGGCCTGGTCAAATGCCTCTGAGAACAGCAACATCCTAAGTCTCCTCCGAAACGGGAGCAATTTGCCTTCCTTGTGCATGCCATCTGGTAGCTTATTCCACATCTGGGGAACAGAGACCGAGAAGGCCCGGCCTCCAAATGTTGCCATGCTGAAGCGAGGGCAGGCAAGGAGGCTAGCCTGTGATGAGCAAAGATGGCGGCCAGGTACGTAGGGCTTCAGACGATCTTTGATATATTTGTGGGCTTCACCAAACAGGGATTTGTGTGCAATTCACAAGCCCTTGAAGCTTACCCTTTGTTTGATAGGCAGCCAGTGCAGTTGACGCAACAAGGGGGTAGCATGCACTCTGCGAGGTAGTTTATATATCAACCTTGCTGCTTCATTCATGACCACTTGGAGTTTCCTCAGGAGTATGCCAGGGAGGCCAATGTAGACTGCATTGCCATAATCTAGGCGGGATAGTATTAAAGCAGTAATCGCCGCCTGCATGGTGGTGGATGAGAATAGGATCGATCATTTAAAAAGTTGACATAACAATCCGATTCAACTTCCCACGACAGCAGACACCTGGGTCTTTAGGGTCAGTCCGGTGTCCAGTCTCATACCCAGACTTTTCACAGCTGGTACTGGCGTTGGAGTAGTGCCAGGCTCTTGGGGCCAAAAAAGGCTGGACCAAGGGGAAGAATCTGGGGAGAGTACCAAGACTTCGGTCTTGTCTGGATACACCTTTAAGGAATTGGACGTCATCCTATTCATGGTGTACCAGAGACTGTTCTGAACGTTCCGCTGTGAGTCAAGGGAGTTATCGATGTGCACTATTAGCTGAGTATCGTCCGCATAGTTGAACACCTGGCAATCTGCCTTAGCTAGAGCCTCAATCAAAGGTTGGAGGTAGATATTAAAAAGCAGGGGGGACAGTGCCGAGCCCTGCGGGACCCCCAGCGAAGATCACCCTGCCTAGACATGAGGTCTCCTAATTGGACCTGCTGCTTTGCAGCATGTGTAAAAGTGGATAAAAGACTCATACACATAGTTAAAATGCATTATTGACAATGACAAAGTTACTAGTGAATCATTACAAGTCTTAATGAATGTCATTGTAAGGTGGTACCATCCTTGGTGGTTTTAATGTTGCATTTGTTTGTGATATTTCTGCTTTTATTATTGTAGTGAGACCCAGTAAAAACTAGTATCCCAGCCTTTTGATAACTACACCGCATTATCTGTTTACTATATGTGGGAGTTATTGTGGTTTTTGGGTCGGGACTCGCTAGTGGCATGAACTGTGAAGAGGGTGTTCACCATAGGTACAACCAGTCACCTCATATATATTTGTAAATTAATGGGTAGTATTGAGTAGTGTTTTCATAGTAAAGTACTTTTTATTCATATAAGTAAAAGCTCTGACTAGACAAATATTTTTGGGGATGTATTTTGTTGCATGTGTGCTGAGGTACTAGTCCAGACCATCTTCCTGAGTAGGCCATGGACTGCTCTACCTCATTTCTCTGAGAGTCAAGTGCTACAGTGGGGTACCAGCAGACGGAAGGAAGATGACCTTATTTGCAAAACAACAACATCCTTTCCAACTAATAACCCACTTTCTTAGGGGTGGAGTATGAAGTGCAAGATTTGCCGGTGCTGGACTTTGTCTAAATACTGCAAGATGACTGCAGGGTCAAAGGATAAGACAGATTTCAAGTATATATACATAAGGTCCAGATGTCATATTATTGTAGTAGACCAGTAAGACCTTGGATAAAGTAGACTTCAGAACACTGGGACACAATATCACGTGAGTTTGGTAGACCAATTCGGTGATAAATGTGTATCTTGTTTAATAATGTACACATCTATTTTAATTAATTTAGGCTATAAATACTAGGCCTGGGCAGAACTTGTGAAGTTTCACTCTGCGATATTCTGTGCAGTTACAAAAAACTGTGAGTTTCCGCAGATGAGCGGAAATAGGCATGTCCTGCTGCTTGTGCTGTGATTTAGCACAAGTAGCTCGTCTCGCTCTGAAATATCAACGCGTACGGCACCGTACTGCACGGCAGAGGGTGCATTATCTTGAAATTATTTTGCTGCCTTTCGAGTAGATTGACTACTCAAGCGGCCGCTTTCTGACCATGAGTGATTGCGACCTCCTGCATTGGAGAAATCTAGCAGGGTGCCTTCCTAGCGACCAGAAATCACGCAATGGGACTTCAAACCTCGCTCGCACTCGCCAACATACCATTGGCGAGTCGCAGGTGAAAAAAAACGTAAATACGTGGCAGTTGGTAGAATTTGGCCGAAGCTCTGCGTTAGTGGACAAAATACTGCCAATTTCACTGGCGGTGCTGAATGAATCACCCACACCTAAAAAATACTTGAAATTGAAAGGAGGATTAAGTGTTCAATATACACCTGACATTTTATAGTGAAGAGCACAGTATGGGCCCTTTAATATATTATTCTAGAAAGTGTAAAAACAATATAATTACATAGATTTAATACATCAACAAATGTTATCTTTTAGTTACTGAGACTAGATAAGCATCACAGTTTCGATGCAGTCTGTTGAATGTTGATCCTCTGTGTCCTGTTACCTGCATGCTTCATGCTTTTGGGTTGGGCTGGGGACTGCTTTGGGATATTGTTTTGCAAAGTAATTATTTCTTCTTATGGCATGTGTTTTTTTAATTTTAAGAATTAAATGTAGGTAGAACTACAGGCTCAATAATGTTTTTTTGTTTAAGCATCTAAAACATGATTGGCTGCCTCACTGGAAACTGAAATTCCCAAGATATGTTTTGTGCCTTGCTGATAATCATGTCTGTGCTTGTAGATCTCATAGCTCTATTAAATTAAATAGCATTTCAGATCTGATAATTAAACGTATTTTCCGTTCTCTTTCGTGCCTTTCAGGAACTGCTATTGGAGGTGGTGGTGGTGCAATCTCCGAGCTATTATGAAGAGATCTTTGTGCTGTATCTCTGGCGTCTTTCTCTGGAGTCTAGCTGTACCAGTATTGGACGCGTTTTCTTTGAACGTGAGCTGTTTACCCAAAACAGACTGATTCTGGATAGGTTTCTTTTATTTTCAATCTGAATGACTGTCACACTTTACTTTTCTGTCATCATCTATTGCAACCAGATGAACAATGAATTTTCAGTCATGTTTGGGACTGGGCAGTAAGAATCGTCTATGATTCAAGACATGTTATTTATTTTGTTGTTTATTAATGTTGAAAACCATTCTTCATTGATCATCACAGTCACCCTTTGAATGTATCTCTCTTCACTCGATGCATCAAAAGCTCTGGCCAAGGGAATTTGTGACCAGCAGACGGAATTCAGACTTAAATGACCTTCTCTCCAATTCCTTTTGTTTTGGTTGTTCCATTTTTTTTTTTTAAGTTCCCTTTGACTGAGAACTCTCTGCTCTGCTTTCTTAAGAAACCCTCTTTTTGCGATGCACTTGGAAATTATCTTTTTTGTGCTTGCAGCTTGGCAGATGAGCACTGCCACATCATCTTTTATGTTTTTGTGTAGCTTTATCTTGTAATAATGTGTTTGTTATCGATGAAACAATTTGATCCCATGGATTTAAGTTTCTACACTTGTAGGCTGTTAAAAGACAGTAACCTTTTTCTGGGCTGTAAATGTATGCTTCTCCGTCTTCAGCGGAACAGCTGTGGAATTATGTGTACCTATTATGTTTCTTATGATGAGGCTGGATTCTAACTTTTTACTCAAATAAAGTTTTATAGAAAATGTTTATATTGAAATCACTTAGTTTTGAGTTTCTCTTTGCAGTGTGTAAGCTGCTCCATTACTTTACTGAAAGGATGATTTCTAGCAGTTTGACTTATTAAAAATGTTAAATCTCTTGTTAGATATGAATGGTCCTAAACCACGTTTGACATCGCTGCAGCTTGTATGTATACTAGGTTCCCACCTGGCCTGGGAAGGTCTTTGTGCTTCTGGACTCTGGGCTGCCCCACAGCCACCTTGGATATTCAGAACTCTTCCCAACCTGAGCTGATTTCAATTTACAGAACTCCAGCATGGTGCCAGCTGCAACAATCGGGTTTCACTCCCCCTCAGTTGTTGATCCCGGCTCTTTCAGCCCAAAATGTGCATAGGAAAAGGTCAGAATTCTTCTTTACTACATCCCCTCCTGGTATGCAGAGCTTCAGTAAGTACTATATAAAACTTTATAAATAAATCTATATAGTGCAGCACAGTCTCTGTGGCGATGTAGGTGCGGGTCTCTGTCGAAGAGCCAGGTCTTGAGTCCCTTTCTGAAGTCCACCAGCGAGGGTGCTGTTCGGAGTTTGAAGGGCAGGTTGTTCAAGGTGTAGGCGGCAAAATAGGAAAAGGAGCACCCCACGCTGCGGCTACAATAGATGCGGGGATATGCGCATGGGCGAGTGAGGCAGATCATAGGTTCTTGCGGGCAGGTGTAAGTTCAGTTGAGTTCACCAACATGAAAGCGGCAGCAGTTCCTTTCTCATTCTCCCATGTTCCACCAAGAGCTTGGAGTTACCTGGTTACCTTTGCCGCGTGGCAACTGGGCCTGCGTCTTCTTCTCCCATGCCCATCCTTATCTCCTTTGACGAACCAGCCTTTCTCCTATACGGGTCTTAGGACACCACTTTGCTTTTTTTTATTGATTAATGCCCCATTTCCTCACAATATCCCCAGGGCGCAAGACTAGGAGGAAAAGGGTGTGTTGTCCCCAATCAACATTTAGAAAGGAAAAAGAATACCAAGGAATAGCACATTAGAGGAAAAACCTGTTCAGACACTTTAAAATCCATTAAAGGAACAGGGAACTTCTCATGTAATATAGCCTTAATTTGGAATAGAGGGGGGGAACTCCAAAGGGTGAATACCCAGAGGGTGGAAGGCCCACCCATGAACTGAAGCTTCTTTCTCTCCTGTATATAACCTTATCTCCAAAATAAAGGACCACCTTCCCAGGAAGTGTAGCTAACCATGTCTCCAGTGTTTGAAACTGGAGCCCTACTCAGAAGTGCTAGATGAAAACTAGCTTCATAAAAGAAAATACAACTTTACCATTCACTCTAGTTCATGCCTTTTGTCACCATCCTTAAAAACGTATAGTGGTTGTCAGAAGTGGGTTAACATCACATAGCCCTCCATGATGGAGCATATTTTGTATGGTCTGATAGAAGGTCAGAAACAGTTACATGAGCAAGCTTCCCTAGATAAACCGCTCTTGGTTAAAACATTAAGTAGCCAAACTCAGGAAGCAGAGGCTGTCAAGAAGCTGATGTCTTCAATTTAGCCTTGCACCGAGCCAGCTAACTCTACTCGCCAACTACCGAAGTATCAGGAAAATGGGATTTAGGCTTTTCCTTCTCTACCTATGAGAGATTAGCTGAACAAGCCAAGTGTGTCCTCTTACTGCTTCAAACCAGGAAGATTCAGTCAGCCTGTCTGTCAGCAAATCCTACAGGAACCGCTCCTTATGACAAAGTTAAAGTGGCCCTATTGGAGCTTCGGGGATTGGACCAAGGGTTCCATAAAAGAAAGAGGTTTTGAATCATCTGATTCACACGCTAAGACCATTGTTCATTACTAATCTCTGAAAATGTCCCAGGTACTTCATGCCATGACAGTGCTCAGAAGTAAATCTCTTCTGAACACTTAATAAGGTGTCTTACCTTACCCACACTTCTTGTTTAATTTTTTTTTTAGTTTCTGGTTTATTTGCGTACAAAGAGCAAGGAGAGGGTCTAGATATACACAGCACAGGGCCCACAACCCTACACCGGGCCGGCTGCGCAAATCATAGGGTACACAGGTGATTCCAAAAGAGTCTACTGATGTAGACTGTACACAGCATGTCGCCTACAACCCTCGTTGGGCTGGCCGCGTAGTGCATTTGTCATAACATTAGTTTGCATTTGTGGGAGAATTGCAAGACCCAAAGTTAACACATGCAACATCATAGCGAGAGAAAAGGAAGAGGGGGTAGGCAAGAGGTCTACAGAAAGAGAACAGTAAAGAGTGAACTGGTAAAGAGCAGCGAGGGAGTAAAAAAGATCAGGGGAAAGAGGAGCCCGTGACAGGGGGGCATTGTAAGACGATGTTGACGAGGAGAATACTGGCGGGCAGGCAGGGAAGTAAGGGGAGCCAGCAGTGAACACTAATCGGGTCATGGACCGGTATATGCGTCCTGTGTATCAATGGGCAGGGCTGTTAGGGTTGCACTAGCAGACTGTCTGGCTCAGATGAAATTACAGCATCTTCAATCAATCAATCAATCAATCAAATACATTTATAGAGCGCACTACTCACCCGGAGGGTCTCAAGGCGCTAGGGGGGGGGGGGGGGGAGCTGCTACTGCTCGAACAGCCAGGTCTTGAGCTTCTTCCTGAAGGCGAGGTGGTCCTGGGTCAGGCGGAGGTGGGTCGGAAGGGAGTTCCAGGTCTTGGCGGCCAGGTAGGAGAAGGACCTTCCTCCTGTTGTCGCTCTTCGGATCCGGGGGACGGCGGCGAGGGCGTGGTTGGTCGATCGGAGGTGGCGTTTGGGAGCGTAGAAGTTGAGGCGGCTGTTGAGGTATCCTGGGCCTTGGTTGTGTAGGGCTTTGTGTGCGTGGGTGAGGAGCCGGAAGGTGATTCTTTTGTTGATCGGGAGCCAGTGCAGGTCTCTCAGGTGTCTGGAGATGTGGCTTCGTCTGGGGACGTCGAGGATGAGTCTCGCCGAGGCGTTCTGGATACGCTGGAGTCTCTTCTGGAGCTTGGCGGTGGTTCCGGCGTAGAGGGCGTTGCCGTAGTCCAGACGGCTGGTGACGAGGGCCTGGGTGACCGTCTTCCTGGTCTCGGTGGGGATCCACCGGAAGATCTTACGTAGCATGCGCAGGATGTTGAAACAGGACGAGGAGACGGCGTTGACTTGTCTGGTCATGGAGAGGGAGGAGTCCAGGATGAAGCCCAAGTTGCGTGCGTGGTCTGTCGGTTTGGGTGCGGTGCCCAGGGCGGGGGGCCACCAGGAGTCGTCCCAGGCGGAGGGCGAGGAGCCCAGGATGAGGACTTCCGTCTTGTCTGAGTTCAGTTTCAGGCGGCTGGTTGTCATCCACTCGGCTACGTCTTTCATCCCTTCGTGAAGGTTGGCTTTGGCGGTGGCGGGGTCGTTGGTGAGGGAGAGAATCAGCTGGGTGTCGTCGGCGTAGGAGATGATGTTGAGGTTGTGTTGGCGTGCGATGGCCGCGAGGGGGCTCATGTAGACGTTGAAGAGGGTGGGGCTCAGCGAGGATCCTTGAGAGACGCCGCAGATGACTCCGGTGGCCTCTGACTTGTACGGTGGTAGACGGACTCTCTGTGTTCTTCCGTCGAGGAAGGAGATGATCCATTCCAGTGCCTTCTCATGGATTCCGACGTTGCTGAGGCGCTGCACTAGGGTGCGGTGGCAGACAGTGTCGAAAGCCGCGGAGAGGTCTAGGAGGATGAGGGCCGCTGTTTCTCCGTTGTCCATCAGGGCTCGGATGTCATCAGTGGCAGCGATGAGGGCGGTCTCGGTGCTGTGGTTGGCTCGGAAGCCAGACTGTGAGGGGTCGAGGGATCCATTCGTCTCGAGGAAGGTGGCCAGCTGTTTGTTGACTATCTTCTCGATGACTTTGGCTGGAAACGGGAGGAGCGAGATGGGGCGGTAATTCTTGAGTTCGGTGGGGTCCGCTGTAGGTTTCTTGAGTAGGGCGCTGAGTTCGGCGTGCTTCCAGCTCTCCGGGAAGGTGGCGGTGTCGAAGGAGGTGTTGATGATGTCCCGCAGGTGGGGTGCGATGACAGCGTCGGCCTTGTTGAAGACGTGGTGAGGGCATAAGGCCCGGCGTTTCGGGGGGGCAGGAGACGCGCATGCTCTATTTTGCAGAGGTATGTAACTAATGGTTGCCAAATTTTTATGAATCTGGTGTCACAGGACTGTAGGCACGCTGTGAGGAGCTCCATAGTCGCAATGTGCCATAAGCGCAGCAACCAAGTGGCAATAGGGGGGGGGGGGGTCTCTGCCTTTTTCCAGTATAGCGCTATGAGTTGCTTAGCGTTCCCTAGCATATGGAGTGCAATGTGCCAGTCACTGCAGGTGAACGCTCGTAAGTTGTCGGGCTTAAGGCCTAAAGGGATTGTGGCTGTTGATTCAGGCAGAGGGAAGCCAAGTACCTCCTTGATATGACAAAGAACCTCTTTCCAGAACAGGGCCAGGAGAGGGCATGCCCACCAAACATGAATGAAGTTCCCAGACGCATTCAAGCATCTCCAGCACTGCAGGGAGGATGTGCAATCGCAAAGGTGTATAGTACCACTGTGTCATGATCTTGTACGCGGTTTCTCGTTGTGAGATGCTACGATACACCTTTGATATGTTCTGTTCCACTGAGTATGCGTAATTTCTGTGGGGGACATAGATTGCCATTGACGTTGGTACGGGTGGGTTGCTATCCGCGGGGGTGTTGCAAGATCGGAGTCCGGGAAATAAGACCCTTCGACTCATCAAAAGAGTGTACCAGCCGCTCAAAAGGAGTGAAATGGCAAGTAGCGGCCTGTTGCATCTCGGGCAAGGACAGCCAATGCCGCAAATGTGCATACTGGAGCCTAGCTCCTTCTAAGAGTTAAAACTCCTCCTTGCATTGGTCAAAGGTTTTGAGTGTGTCCCCGGTGTACATATCTCGGATCGTTCTACATCCACCTTCCAGTCATTTTGAGAGCGATTGGTGGGAATAACGGGTTACCTGCAATGGGGGTGTGGAGGGAGGGAAAGGTTGTGAGCCCCTTGGATATTGCTTCTTTGTCCCATATATCAAGCACCGTCTTAGTAGGCACTGCAATATAGGCGCTGCAGGAGCCTGCATTCTGATGGAGCCATGAAAGATCCCAAATGGTTTGTCCGGTTACCGCCCTGTCCATATGGAACCAGACCTTCTCGCTATCAAATGCTATCCACTCCGAAACGATGCGAAGGTGAGAGGCCCAGTAGTAGTCTAGTAGGTTGGGGCATGTTAGTCCTCCTCTTTCCCGCGGAAGCATGAAAACTTTGTTGGAGAAGCAAGGTCTACGCCCGCCCCAGATGAAGCCGGTGATGTCTCGCTGAAGACTCTGAATCTGGTGTTGCGGGATGGGAGTGGGCAGGCATTGAAACAGGTACAGAATTTTTGGGTGCACCAACATTTTAATAGCGTTCACACGGCCCAGCCAGGAAAGGGTCAGGGATTTCCAACCCCTCAGGTCTTCCAAGACGGTTTTCCTACACTCCTGCCAATTCGTTTGTGTCCATGTGGCAAGAGAGGGAGTCGACTGAAGCCCCAAATATCGACTGGAGTTAGTGGCCCACTGGTAGGGGACAAGTGTTCGCAGGGTTGGGATCTCCTCCTTGGGGATCGTGAGGTTATAGGCCCAGGATTTTCCATGATTTATTTTAAGACCAGAAGCCAGCTCAAAAGATTGCAATAGGGAGTGTAGCGCCGGAAGGGAAACATAGGGGCAAGACACTGTAAGGATAAGGTCATGAGCAAAGAGCGCTACTTTGTTCTGCTGACCCGCGAGGATGATGCCATGTATGTCCAAGGCCTGCCTAATCATCATAGGTAGAGGCTCTACCACGAGGGCAAACAACAAAGGGGATAGGGGGCAGCTTTGTCGCGTGCCCCTGTGTATGGAGATAGGATGCGTGAGTTGGCCATTGACTCCCACCCGAGCCTGCGGGGAGAGGTAAGGGGCCATGATCCTAGCTATCATGTTCTGGCTGAGTCCGATTTTCGTCAGCACCACTCGGAGGAAGGTCCATTCGACCCGATCGAACACCTTTTCCGTGTCGAGCGATAAAAGGCATGCCGGTATATGCCAATGTTGTGCCTTCCCCACGAGATGGACAATTTTGCGCATAATGTCTGCTCCCTGGCTATTCCGGATAAAGCTGACCTGGTCAGGCTCTGTAAGGCCTGTCAAGTGTGGATCAAGGCGTTTAGCCAGCATTTTGGTATAGATTTTAAGGTCTGTGTTCAAAAGGGCTATGGGAAGGAAGGATGAACACAGGGTGGGGTCCTTCCCCGGTTTGGGGATAAGGGCTATTTCTGCCATTGCACTGTATGAATGTCACGGTGCACACCTTCTTTCCTTCCATTTATCCTTCCATTTGTCTTTTATGTTAAATTCTGTCGCGTGCAGTCTCCCGGAAAACGCGGACAGCCCAGCCACGTTGCTTGAATAGAATGCACTGTAAGAGGGAGTGTTTCCACTCCTAACCGGGTGCACAGCAAAAATGTTCACGGCATCACAAAATCTGCCACCACATGAATCACTTGTTTACTTCTTCTTTATTTTCGATATCAATCATCCAAAAACTTTTGTCATTCTTCTTTCTTTTTCATCTTTTTACACATGTCACAAGGGGGAACGCTTACACTATTGCTGAAATCTAAATGAGGCAGAAATGCTAATCCAAGCCTTCTTCTGCGCCACGATAGCATATGTAAGATTGTTCGTGTCCATGAGATTCGTCTACCCAATGCATTTCGGGCCTATTACTTTGGCCCTTCGTCAGGGGTTATCTACAATGCAAAATACATGATTAAGTCTATGTTTTACTCACTACAATTACACCACAATTGCAAATATCAAAACATTGCTGTTTCTTGAACCTACGTTTTCCCGCTAGTAAACTCAGCCTGATATTACACATTTTCATGAATACCATTACTCCCCTCGATGCCTTCCCCTCTGCCTACTTCACCCCATGTGTTCTGTAACCTACCCAACATTCATTTTTCCATCCTCTCCCCTTTCCGACATTCCTCCCCCTGCGTGTCTCCTTCCATATGACAATGGTCTATCGTGAACTACACATTCCCCCACTGGTTCACCGCAATATCCTGTGCGTACCTGTTCTCAAAAATCCTTCCGCAGCAACATATCGCTGTTAGAATACTAGATTTCCTCCTGTGAACCCGCCTACTTGAGCCCCAAGTTGTTTCCGCCCATTTGTTGCACCTGTATGTAATTAGTCCATCGCGCGCTGCAGTTCTCCACTAAATCACTGCCTACTCAACCCATGGTGCAGTTCGTGTCGAAGTCTAAATGTCCGGCATCCTTAACCCTTAACTAACCTTCCGATTTGCATCAACCCCCATGTATTCATCATTAATACTCCGCCCTCCCACAGATGTTAAATTCACGTAGGTCCACTGCCTCGAAATGCGAGGTGTTTGTTATGTATTCCCAAGATTTACGTGTTCTAGTTTATATTACAATTATAAAACATTTTTCCTCCTCTGTATGCCATGCATGTTCATAAATCTTATGGAAGCTGTTCTAAGCAAATGATGGTACCATTGTCCCTCCTGTGACATTTTTAATCCTTAGTCAATTTTAATCCAATCTTTACGGTGGGTGCTCCGAGGTTGTTGGGCTGAATAAATGTCAAACTGCACTGTATGAATGTCACGGTGCACACCTTCTTTCCTTCCATTTATCCTTACATTTGTCTTTTATGTTAAATTCTGTCGCGTGCAGTCTCCTGGAAAACGCGGACAGCCCAGCCACGTTGCTTGAATAGAATGCACTGTAAGAGGGAGTGTTTCCACTCCTAACCGGGTGCACAGCAAAAATGTTCACGGCATCACAAAATCTGCCACCACATGAATCACTTGTTTACTTCTTCTTTATTTTCGATATCAATCATCCAAAAACTTTTTTGTCATTCTTCTTTCTTTTTCATCTTTTTACACATGTCACAAGGGGGAACGCTTACACTATTGCTGAAATCTAAATGAGGCAGAAATGCTAATCCAAGCCTTCTTCTGCGCCACGATAGCATATGTAAGATTGTTCGTGTCCATGAGATTCGTCTACTCAATGCATTTCGGGCCTATTACTTTGGCCCTTCGTCAGGGGTTATCTACAATGCAAAATACATGATTAAGTCTATGTTTTACTCACTACAATTACACCACAATTGTAAATATCAAAACATTGCTGTTTCTTGAACCTACGTTTTCCCGCTAGTAAACTCAGCCTGATATTACACATTTTCATGAATACCATTACTCCCCTCGATGCCTTCCCCTCTGCCTACTTCACCCCATGTGTTCTGTAACTATTTCTGCCATTCCCATAGATGACTACGGCCCCTCCTTAAGAGAGAAGGAGTTGAACAGCCTTAGACGGTAGGGTTGGAGTTGTGGTAGTAGCAGGCGATAGAAGGCCAATGGGGAGCCATCTGGGCCCAGTGATTTCCCCAGGGGGCGGTCCTTTAGCACACTCGCCAGCTCCTCTTTTGTGAGGGGTTCTTCCAGCTGCTCGGAGTGGTAGGGACTAAGTGGAGTCCAGGGGCAGTGATCTAGGATATATTTGACCCGATCAGGAGACGGCTCGTCCGCTGTATATAGGGCTGAATAATATGCCTGGAAGGCCTCGCGTTAAGCCCGTTCAGGGGGGGCCCTCTCGCCATTAGCGAGCTGGATTTAAGCTATGTGCGCTTTGGCAATGCACGCTCGCTGGCGTCTCACCAATACCTTACCCACCTTGTCCCCCCCCCCCTCAAAGTGCCGCAGTTTCAATGCCAGTAGGGCTCTTACAGCCTTGTTAGTGCAGAGAGAACGGAGTTGCCCCCTAAGATTAGCGAGGCGGCGTTTAGGGGCGAGTGTGAGGTGTTCCTTGTCTTGTCTCCCTAAACCCTTAATGTCTTTGGAGAGGTTATCCTCCAAGAGATGGGCCTCACGCTCCCATGCAATTGCCAGAGATGTGTTGTGACCGCGGATCGTGGCCTTGAATGCATCCCATATTACAGTAAAGGGAGTTTCGGGAATACCATTGATTGCGAAATACGAGTCAATAGCAGTCCGTATGCTCTCCACATCTACTGGGTACTGCAGTGCAGTGGTAATCGCCATTGTGGGGTACGGGAGGGACAAGAGGCCAGGTCTTGCAGGAGGAGTTCGACATGTGCATGATCGGAGAGCGAGATGGCAGACATGGAGGCCGAGAGCATGTCGCTGACCAGGGTGTGCGAGATAAAAATATAATTATGCGCGAGTACAAGCGATGTACATGTGGGTAATACGAAAAGTCTCGCGTCTCAGGGGAGTGGTATCGCCAGGAGTCCAGTAAATCAGGGTCCACTTTTTGTCTCCGGAGGGTCGTAGACATTGCCCCCGTCCCCTGTGAGAATGTCTCACTGCGGTCCATTTTAGAATCCCATGCCATATTGAAGTCACCCCCTAAGATTAGTGAGGGGTCGTCTTGTGGGACATGCTTCACAAGGTCGTCTGGAAATAGGAGTCCTGCGTCTGGTTGGGTGCATACACATTTCACAGTGAAAAGTGGCGTTGTCCAATCTGGACCCCAGCCCTGATGAAGCGGCCATCCGAGCTGCGGTAGACCCTAGATTGACCCTGCCTGATGCCATCCCTGCAAAGGATTGCCACCCCGGCCGTTATAGTGGGTGCCGAAGCCTAGAATTGGAGGAGATATCGCGGATGAGCAATGCGAGGGATATCGGCTTTTAAAAGGTGAGTTTCTTGTAGAAGGATAATGTCTGGGTTATGTTGTAGAAGGTATCGCAATGTTTGATGTCGTTTGTTGCGGGAGTTAGGTCCCTTAACATTAAGGGATAACATCTTCAGGGGGCAGGGTGCAGCCATAGTTGTGTGAAGATCAGGGGTAGTCCGTCAAGCCACTGTAGAGAGCAATATGGGATGATGGGAGGAAGGCGCAGGGACTCGTCACTCTTGTCACAGGGAGGGCATAGTCTGGGGGTGTTCACCGCCTGCCATAATGAAAGATATAGAAGAGGAGGGAAGAAAAAGGAAAGAAAGTATAGATAAGTATAGGCAAAGAGTGTAGAACCAACATTGGCCAACCGGGCCACAGTGTCCTGTTCCAGTTGCGGGTCAGCCCAGACATTAAGGTTAGGCTGATCCCAGAGATGTCACTCTCTCAAGAACAGGTAGGGGGTGGGTTGTCGACTACCTGCGGGATCGTCCGGATGGGTAGTCCAGGACCTACAACACTGCAGATAGGGAGTAGGGGTCTGTCCAGTTTCAGAGGGTGAGCGCCACCCCCAACGGGGTCTGAGACCATGTCCGAGGTTAGCATGTTCGTGCATTTGCGGAAGCGTGTTTTCAGTCAATCAAGGAGACGAAGGTCGGGAGTTTGTTGTAGATCTTTCCCCCTCCAAGGTCCAGATATGTTGGATAATGTCATGGCTTGCGAGGATGATTGTTCGTCCGGTTGCGGCGAGCGCCGGTGTGACGTACAGTAGACCATGAGGGCTTGCAGGGCGCTTGCGTGAGGGGTGACATACGTGTAGGGCTAGAAGGTGGCGTTGAGGAGAGGTGGATAAGCTGTGCTGCTTCTTTAAAAGACCTTACCATCCGGCGCTTGGACTCCCACTGAAAAATGAGAGCAAATGGGTGGCCCCATTGGTATGGAGCATTCAGACTTCACAGTTTGTCCGTTACAGGTCTAAAATCTCGACGTCTCCGGAGGGTGTTAAGTGCAAGGTCTTGATAGATCTGAATCTTGACCCCGTTGTAGGTAAGGTGAGGTCCGGTTTGGCACGTGCCGCTTTAAGAATAGCCTCTTTTTCTGTAAAGGAGTGGACCCGGGTCAGGATGTCCGGGAGAACACCCGCTCTGCCAGGGGGGCCGGTAACTCGATGGGCCCAACCAGGGCCGGTGGAAAGACATCATCTCCCTAGACCTCATGCAGGAGCTGCGCCGCGTAAGTCATAATATTGTTCCCCTCCACCCTGAGAGGGATCCCCCGGATGCGGAGGTTGTTCAGGCGACTTCGGTTCTCTAAATCTTCTTGCTTCAGTTGCAGCTCTATGTTTTGCTCCTCCAGGGTGGCCAGGCGTTGCCAAAGTTGTTTACTGGTCTTCGGTTCGGGCATCTACAGTCTTCTCCAGGCCATCCACTCTTTCCCCGAGGTCTGTGACCTCCTTTTTCAGCTCCCGGACACGAGTGGACGTCGGTACGCAGGAAGCCTATCTCCGTTTTAAGCTCTGTCCTAAAAGTAGCCATAAAAGCCTGTGTGACAGGAGGCGAGTTCCCTCCAGTCTGTGAGGCCACTTCTCCAGGTATTGACGTGCCCGCCTTACCCCACATTGCAGCGACAGGATTGTCTTCTGGGGGTGCCGCTGGGTCCTTCCCGACTTTGGTAAGTGCCATCTTTTGGGTGCGACTGGCTCTCAACAGTGCCAGGCGTAGGAGCTAGTGTGTGGTGAAAGGGTCGTTAGAGAGTAGGTTAGGTTGCCAAGTGTCCCTGCGTCGTCTCAGTTGGTGGAGGTCAGAATGCGTCCCACCTGACTCAACAGTTGATAGTGAGACGGGTGCCAGGGGAGGTAGGTAGGGTCTCTACATACATGAATGCTCTCGCCTCCACTCCCCACCTGTTCAAGAGGCGCATTGTTGTCCAAGAAGCCAGCAGGGAGTAGAATACCTGGGGCCAAGAGAAGCATAGGGTTGCACCCAGCCACACGCCTGCTAGTCCAGAAGATTGCCACCCAGAGGCTGGGACCCAGCCTCACCAAAGACCAGCCCCCTAGATCCGCCTGTGTTGGCAAGTGTATGCTGCGCCGCCGAAATGTCATCAGGGCAGGTTGCGTAGAGATCCCAGTGCCCAAGTAGGAGAGTCATGCAACAGGGGTTGAGCCAGAGGGAGCCCCAGTGATTGCGGGCCTTGCGCCCACCTTCGGGGAATGGCGCTCTGCGTAGGGTGTGGTGACTTGGATTTGCTTTTCCTCAAGTGTCTTTTTAAGGAAGTGAGCGGGTCATGCAGGTAGTTCAGCAGCACCAGCAGTCGCAGGGGAGCCACCAGTGGCAGGGAAGCCAGTTACCAGGGGTTACTTGTTGTTGAGCTGACCTAGCCATCTGTTGCCGGTAGGGCAGTTCGCCAATGTAGGCCTCAGGCAGGCGCATGGCAGCGGGGTTGCGCAGGGTCAGTGAGGTGCAGGGGCTCTGGGGTAGTACATGAAGAACTAGCTCAGCAGAAGACGCCCCCACCCCATACACCTCACCGGAGTCGTGCTGCAGTGCTGCCAGTGTCCATTACCAGAGCCAGGGGATCGGGCGTGTGGAAGCACGGGCTCAGACCAGGCCACAGGCCCCCCAGATCAGGGAGCTGCTGCCTCCGGGCCAGATCGCCCCCCAGGGCGCCGCTGTGTCCTCCCAGTGTCCGCTGTCACTATGTGTGCCCCCACTTTGCCCCACCGCTCAACCAGCCAATGCGGGATGGGCCGCCGCCTCAGGGGTCCCTGCTCGCCACCCCCTGCCTCACGGCAGCTCCAGGGGGAGGGAGAGGCCCAGGACGACTGTCTCACCAGCCCGGGAGGTCCCGCTGCTCCGCAGTTCAGCTTTGACCTCTGTGCAGCAGATCCTCCTCAGGGCCGTCTGCGTTCTTGAGAGCCCGCAGTCCGCCGGTCACAACAGACGCCCACAACACCTCAGCTGCCATTTCAAGGCAGTTCTCCGTCTATCCGTAGGCATCTCTCACCCTCAGCCAGGTAAGCACCCTCTGCAGCGGCGCCTGCGAGCCCCCAGCTCTGCGATATTGCGTTAAAAAGCAGCGAGTGGCCGTAGCTCCCGCAGCGTGCGTCTCACTGCATTCCCAGCGAGACCACACCTTACCCACACTTTTGATCCTTGTGATGACAAATGTTTTTAATTTCCTGGTTTTAAAGAATGAAGCAAATGAAGAGCATTATCCACTCCCACTGAATCACTAAGGTATTCCCTCACAAACATGAACATGTTTGACTATCACACACTCTCATATTTCTTCACCTAATCAGTTTTTTTAATATTTGTTTTTCAAATGCAGGCATCATTTTTCATGCTGGCATCACCTTCCCCCAGTCTGCCCCTGTTCTGATGAGACCCTATAAACAATAACAAGTGGTAAAATCGCTTCAACAACTCAAAAAGGGTGTGTTTGCTACCACTGAAAATTAGACATCTCCAAGTGGGGCAAGGACTAATGCAAAGAAGAAGACCCAGCCCTATGCAGTCTCCTTCCATCCCACCAAATCCAAGAAAGCAAGGAGAGCAACAGTGACATAAGGAATTTGGTCCTCTCCTACATTTAGCAAAAATGGACACACCTATACTGTCTTTACCATAGCTTGTTATACTCTAGTCAAATCTCCCATATTTCGAAGACATCCTGATAGCTCAAATACTAAGTCCTTCAGAGTTCTGATGCAGTCGAACATAATTTTTTTTCTCCATAAGCCAGGCCTTCATAGGAGATCATAACAGATCAAGATACCCCCTTTATATCATGAATGATGAAGGGCATCCAAATCCTACATATAAAATCTATGCTTCCCTCTGCATACCACCCGCAAATAATTTGGATGAGCTATTCAACACTATTCTTAAGGCCATTATTAAACATGCATTAGCAAAGCCAACAGGTTGGTCTGGATTTGTGTGTGTGTATATACATATATTACCTACTGGTGATAGCTAGTTATATTTAGGACCAAACATTCCATAGGAAAAGCGTTTTTCGCTTTACCAATAACTTTGGCGCCGCCTGACGAATCTTCATGGAACTTTACAAGAACTTCCCCTTTTTGGTTCAGCTGCTGTGTGGAAAGTTTCAGGGTGTTCCGTCAAGCAGGGCCCGAGATAAAAAGGATGATACCAAAACGTGTTTTCTCCATGTTATGTCTCCGGGGATTTTTCTTTTTTTGAACACCACTACAACCCTCGCCGCTGAACGGAATCGGACCAAATTTGGCAGAAAGTTAGATGTTGGTCCAGAAAGCGTGCCTTTTGTGATTTGGTATAAATCTGTTCAGTAGTTTCAGAGTTATTTAAGTTTTAAAAATATAGATATCTGGGAGCTCAAAATCCTACTGAAATTTGATTGACTGCCAATTCTTTGACCAGGAAGTGTTGGCAGCCATCTTGGACTCGGCTTGAAGCTGAGTCCCACAAAAAATGTTTTTTTTAAAAAAAAGAAAAAGGGGAATGGTTAGAAACACCCTGACCCCCTAGGCCTCTAGGGGGAAGGGGGGACCACAAGGACCCCACAGGGCTAAAAAATAGCATTTTTAAAGCAAATTCAGCTGGATCAGGCAATTATTTTTTTAAAGTCTCCTGCGCTTTGTTCATGATCAGCCACCGGGGGCATAATGCAAATATAGGAGGGGAGCACACAAGAGTTGTTGGCCCGCAAGGACGTCCTTGGGGACCAACTACTCCTCTTGTTACTTCGGTAAGTCCCACACTGCTGGATTGCTGAGAGGTCTTCGTGGCCTGCCCCCTTTCTCCACAACTTTGCAGACGCGCCTCCTTGTGCACTACTGGTTGTGGGATGAAGTCCTCATGGATGCTGCAGGACCTTGGGACCACGAAGTTCTCCTGGTACCTCCTGTAAGTCCTACACAGCGGTATTCCTGAGAGCTGGTCAGAGGTCACACCCTCTTTCTCCACCACTCTGCAAATGCCATTACTACTTGAAAAAATAACCGACATTCACTTAAAAAAAACAAAGGTTACTGGGACGTTATAGTTAGGAAATGGAATTAAAAAGCCTTAGAAATTCACTGAAAAAAAACAAATGCTGCAGGGTGTGTGTGTGTGTGTAGACCTATGAATCAGTGAGTGAGTGTGTAAGTACTGGTATGAGTCTCTGAATGGGTTTGTGAATGGTTGGGTGGGAGTGGATATATGAAAGGTTCTCTCGGGTGTGAGTGGGTGTGTTATTGATTTTGTGGATGATGTCATCAGTGGTGTCACTGACCATGTCATGAGTGATGTAATATGTGAGGTCATAAACAATGCATTGTGGGGGCACATGGTATAGTTAGGTAACTATAGCTGCTGAATTTCACTTGTTTTGTATGAGTCAAACCTGAGCCTAATTATAAAGTCCATTGAATTTCTAAGGTTTTTTTTAAATTCCATTTCCCAATTATAACTGTAACCTTTGATTTTTTTCAGTGAATATATATGTGTATATGCAGATAGATAGATAGATCCATCCTACTGGCGATCGCCAGTAGGTAGTTCTAGTTAGGACTTAGTTTCCATAGGAAGAGCGTTTTTTCATTTGCAAATAACCTTGGTGTAGTTTGATGAATCCTTACGAAATTTTGAACATTAGTTTGCCACTCACTTCAGCTTCTGTGTTGAAAATTCTGGGGCGATCTGTCAAGCAGGGGCTGAGAAAAAGATGGGTCCCAAAACGCGGTTTCCCCATGTTAACTTTAGACACGGCTACAGCCCGAACTGCTGAATGGGATTACACCAAATTTGGCAGAAAGGTAGCTGTTGGTCGAGAAATCAACCTTTTTGTTAATTTGTTCAGTACCCCGGCAACAGGATTATTAAAAAAAATTACATTTGTATATCTGGGAGACACTGAGGATCCACGACCCCTCCTGAACTCATGCTGAGATCTGATTAGCTGCCAACACTTCAAACCAGGAAGTGTTGCCAACCATCTTGTGACTCAGTTTGAAACGAGTCACTGAAAAAAACAAAAAGGGGCAGGGTAGAAACCCCTATGCATTTTGGGGGTCACTTTTTAAAATTTTTAGTGAAATGTTATTAAAAAAACAATTCCGGACCTCCCGTGCTTTGTTAGTTATTGGCCCCCCGGTGGGCCGAGTCTGTGGGGCATTCTGGTAATAAAGGAAATGGGGCACGGGGCCCCCCTTTTCTGACTGCATATTGCCCTGAAGACCACCACCTCCCCAGGGTTTATTTCCTAATAAACGGGGGGAGGTGGCCTCTCGGACCCCCCCCCCCCCCTCCCTGGCACCGGGGACCACCACCTTCCCAGGGCCACATGCAAAACATAAATCATGGGGGCCTTTTGGACAAGCTCTCAGGGCCAGTACCAGTTTGTTTACCCCCGGGACATAGCTGTTTGCTATGGCTTGGCAGGAGCTTTACCTCTCCAGCCAAGCCATAGCAAACTCTGCTAAGTTTTCAGGAAACAAAAGCATTAAAAAAGCACTCACCGAGCACAATTGCCTTTACATATTGGGAGCTGCATGTTCGCAGCTCCCACTCTGTAAAAGCAATGCTGGCTCCTTCAGGAGGCGAGGAGCCAGCAGAGACCGAACTGTCCTTAAGGCTCCTCTGTGGTTCCCAACTGAGTGGGTGCCCTGGGTCGGACCAGGGCACCTAAAATAGATGCCTGTCCATGGGGGCATGGTGTCCCTGGGGCCAAATTCAGCTCAGGCCCCTCTGCCCCTCCCTATAATAAAAAAAATAAATAAAAAAAAGCTGGGGGATGGGGTCTCCCGGGCCGAAATTGGCTCAGGGAAGGGGGCCTACACAGCCCCCTCCTCTAAAAATAAAAAACATTGAAAAAGGGACTGAAGTCGCCAGTGGTCCTGTTCCCTTTTACCACCACTCTGCAAACAGGCCTCCTGGTGCACTACTAGTTGACGGATGAAGTCCCCTTGGCTCTTGAGGGTCCTTGGGGGCCAACTACCCCTCCTTTTACCTCCAGTAAGTCCCACACAGTGGGATTTCTGAGAGGTTGTCGAGAGCCTCGCCCCCTTTCTCCACCACTCTGCAAAACGCACCATCTGGCGCACTGCTGGTTGGGGGATGAAGTCCGCATGGACGCTGCGGGACCTTGGGGGACCACAAAGTCCTCCTGGTACCTCCTGTAAGTCCGATACAGCTGGATTTCTGAGAGCTGGTTGGAGGCACCGCCCTCTTCCTCCGCCACTCTGCAAACGTCACTACTAGTTTAAAAAAACCATAGAAATTCACTTAAAAACAAAGGCTACAGGGGCGTTATAGTTAGGAAGTAGAATTTGAAAAATCCTAGAAATTCTTTTAAAAAAACAGGGACTTTATAGTTAAGCTCAGATTTCATTCGTACAAAATCAGTGAAATTCAGCAGTTATAGTTACCCGAGTTAACTATAACTTACACCCCCGCAGTCCACTGCTTCTGACCTCACATATTACGTCACTCATGACATAGTGAGTGGCATCACTGACAACTCAAATGTCATCCACAGAACCACTACACACCTACTCATAACCCAATACAACTCTTGTATGCCTACTCCCACACAACCACTCCCATACCCTTTCACAGACCCACACCAGTACACACACACACCCACTCACTCACTCCTCCATAGGGGCACTCACATACCCACTCACCCGTACAGCCACTCACGCAACCATTCACTCACCCATTCAACCACTCATACAATCAGTCACCTGTACAACCACTCACATAGCCACACACTCACGCGCCTACTTATTTAACTGCAGTCAGTCACACACCCACTTACCCATACTACAGCCTCTCCACACTGCCACTCACCCTTACAAGCATTCACACACTCTCACACACCCACACAACCACTTACCCATTCACACATTCATAGAAGCACTCAAACGTCCTCTAACTCACCCATACAACCATTCACACAGTGAATGCAGGCTCATTTTGGGTTTGGAGCGTCGTGCTGAGGCGGAGAAGCCTTGAAACACGTCGGCATGGAAGGAAATTAGTGGGGACTGTGGTGCGAGCTGAGGCAAGGCTGCAAATCAGAGGAGCGTGGTCGAGTGCTCTTCCAATGCTTTCGGGCCTTTAATGGAAAATTACTAAACACGGCTGCCCTGCCGTGGGAAGGAGCACCATTTCCAGAATGAAAGGCTGTGGTTTGAAACGATTTCAAACGTCGCCAGCACGACGTCCCAAACCCAAAATGAGCCCACATTCACTGTTTCCAACCTAATACAGGATGTTAATATGCATAAATATGAACTACACATTGAACTTACTAAAGTGATTTTAATTTACTCACCTTTAAGGACTACAGATCCCTTCATGCAACAAGAGACATTGAAATTAGTTAACGCCCACTGGGGACGATCACATTAATAAATTAATCAAACAAGCAAAGGGGAGCCGTCAATGATGTTTCAGCAAGCCAATGAAGAAGAGGCGGAGTAGCCTTGAAACGCATCGGCATGGAAGGAAATTAATGGGGACTGTGGTGCGAGCTGAGACAAGTGGTTGAGTGCCCTTCCAATGCTTTCGGGCCTTTGATGGAATATATATAAATATATATATATTTATTGGAGTGAGCTGCAGATCACACACTATGCATAGATCGCCATCTGGTGTTGGACCCGGATGTTTGCAGTTTGTTATTGTCTTAGAACAAGTCTTTGGAAGTCACAAGATAGGTGACTCCTCCTTTGGACAATAGTGCGCATGGGCACCGACTCCATCTTCAGATTGTTTTTTTTCCGCCATCGGGCTCTGATGTGTTTGACGCGTTCCAGTTCGGTGTTGTTACCGATCTACCTTTTGACGCGCAATCCTTTACCCTCTCTTTGGTATTGTCTTCGATCGCATTTCCCATTCGACACGCATCTCTACAAACTTCAACTCTTCAGTTCCGGTCGTCGACACAGGCCTTCCGTCTATCTGCGCCATCAGGCCATTTTGCTCATGGAAAGAACTCCTTTTAAAAAGTGTCCTCAATGTGGTTTCAAGTTTCCACATGCCGATCTTCATGAGGGGTGTAACCTTTGCCTTTGACCTAAGCACGAGGCCAAAGACTGTCCAGCTTGTGCCTCTTTCCGCTCCAAGAAAACCATACGAGATCGTCGAGCTCGAAGAAGCATCGCTCGACCATCAACATTGATACCGGACGATATCTTCCAAGAAGGCATCAATGTGCAGGAGCAGATGGAAGAAGGCACCTTTAGCGCCTCCAAAGCCGAAGAATCCGACGTCGAAGAAATCATTCCAGGGCAACGGCTCGTAAGTTAGACGTCGACCCCTCCCCCCATCCACCCATCCATTCAAAGGCTTCGGTAACACCTTCACCTTCGGGCCTAGGTGCACACCGGGATAAAACTTCCCACACCCCGCCTTCGGTCCCGGCAAAGAAGTCAACATATTAAGCCTTCAGGCCACTCTGGACCGTCGTGATCAAAACACCATCCTCTGCACCGACAACAAAAGACAAACCAAAAAATAAACCATTGTCTTTGTCTGCACCGAAGCCTGGTTCCACATCGGCGCACTCGGCACCGAAACCCACAGAGCCTGAACCTTCGGATACAAAAAAATCTTCGGAACCAAGGAAAGAACCGGTCCCGAAAACCACTAGCCATCAACCTTCGGATCTGAAAAATCATTGGAACCAAAACAACAAACGGTTCCAAAGACCTCAAGCAAACCTTCGGAACCCAAGAAAACTCCTGATTCCAAACCTAAACAACATAAGACAACTCCAAAAACTGTGCCACACAAACACTCGGACCCGAAAAAATTGGCACTGAAACAACAAACTCCAGAGGAGAAGCTTTTTCGACCTGATCCAACCCAAAAAACTCTGGAAATAGACCCAGAAACAGGTCATCTTATAATTAGTCCTTCCAACAAAAGGAAAATGGACAAACCTACAACACCTCCACTTCCTTTAAAGAAAAGAGACATTGCTACTTCTCCTTTAAGAATTCCTTCTCCACCTCCTCCTTCACAATACATCTCTCCTATCCCATCTCCAGTACACTCACAATCTCTTCCACCTCTAGATGATGAGGGCACCACTGGGGACCAAGGGGATGATGAACCTCTAGGGGAACCTAGTCATCCCTATATCCCAAAAGACCCATGGGAAAACTATGGCACACCAGATGTTCCTAATGTACCACAAGAAGATGTCTACCCATCTAGACCATCCCCTCCGGAGTACACTATAGGATACACTCAGCTTATACACAGGACTGCAGAATACCATGGGGTAAATTTACATACAGACCCTATAGAAGAAGACTTCCTCATGGACACTTTTGCAACTTCTCAAAGGTCCACTTCCATGTTCCCAATGTTAAAAGGGGTAATCAAACACGCTCCTGAAGTCTTTAAAGACCCTGTAAGGGCTAGAGTCATTAACTCCAGGGTAGAAAAAACGTACAAGGCTACCCCAACTGACCCTGCATACATTAAAGGCCAACTTCCCTTAGATTCCTTGGTGGTCTCCAACGCCAGGAAAAGGGCTAACTCCCAAAACTCAGGCGATTCTCCACCGCCTGACAAAGAGTCAAAACTCTTGGATGCATCTGCTAAAAAATTTTTTCAAAAGCGTCACAAGCAGCCAATATATGGAGAATTGCCAACACACAGGCCTTACTAGCTAAGTACGATATGGCGCACTATGATGAACTAGAGACCCTACTACAACACCTTCCAGATCAATATAAAAAAAGGGCCAATGATCTCATACAGGAAGGTAAACTAATAACCAATACCTTCATTCGATGTGCTCTAGATGCGGCAGACACAGCCTCCAGAACTATTAATACCAGTGTTCTTTTATGCAGACATGACTTGCTAAGGATTTCAGGGTTCAAACCAGAGGTTCAGGCTACCATACTGAACCAACCCTTTGACCAAGAACACTTATTCGGACCTACAATGGATTCATCTTGAGAAAAGATGAAAAAAGATACAGATACCGCCAAATCAATAGAAGCTTTGCAATCGCAAGCTCCCAGAAGTTCTTTTCGTCGCTCCTCTTGTAGGGGCAACTCTAGAGGCTTTAACACTGATAACTCCTCTGCTTCTTATAAGAGTCCCACACAGACCGCCTCTACCAGAGGTTATTACAAAGGAGGCTACAGGGGCAACAACAACAAAGGTAGACGCAAGACTACAAATACTCGCACTGCGTCCACCTCCAAACAATGACTTCCTGCCGCTCCCCCGGACCATTATACTCCAGTCGGGGGAAGATTGACACAGTTCCTACCTGTCTAGAACACCATTACCATGGACAGGTGGGTGAGACAAATCATCTAATCCGGTTATTGCATGGAGCTCACTTCAACTCCCCCAAACATACCACCCAAACAGTGTCTATTGTCAACAGACCATTTAACGCTTCTAAAACAAGAAGTGATTTCCCTCCTGCAGAAACATGCAGAAGAACCAGTTCCCCTGCACCATCAAAACATAGGGGTTTACTCCCTGTATTTTCTAATTCCAAAGAAAGGAGGAACCCTGAGACCCATACTGGACCTCAGACCATTAAACCTAAACATACTATCAGACCATTTTCACATGGTCACTCTTCAACAGGTCCTTCCTCTACTCAAACAAGGCGATTTCCTTGCAACTTTAGATCTCATGGACGCCTACTTCCACATTCCCATTCACCCTTCCCACAGGAAATATCTTCGATTTATCAATTCAAGGTTATTCCATTCGGAGTCACCACAGCAGCCAGAGTATTCACAAAATGTCTAGCAGTAGTAGCAGCCCACTTAAGAAGACAACAATTCACGTCTCCCCATACTTGGACGACTGGCTCATAAAAGCCAAGTCGCATACCCAGTGTGTAAATCACACACACACCACAATCCAACTACTTCACGACTTCGGGTTTACAATAAATCTCTCAAAGTCTCACCTCCAACCGTCCCGCATCCAAGAATATCTAGGTGCCACAATAGACACCTCAAGAGGTTTTGGATATCCCAATCCAGCCAGGATAGCAACTAAGCAGGCCCTTATAACAACATTCCAACCGCAGCACTTACTTCCAGCTCGAGTTTTTATGCAACTAATGGGAATGATGGCCTCTTGCATATTCCTAGTACCTCATGCAAGACTCTAGATGCGCCCCTTACAGGAATGCTTAGCACATCAGTGGAACAAAGCTCAAGGTCAGCTTACAGATCTAGTGTTGGTGGACAGCCGCACACATCACTCTCTGCAGTGGTGAAACACCCAAAACCTTTCCAAAGGGCGACCGTTCCTAGAGCCGGTTCCACAAATCGGGTTAACAGCAGACTCCTCGCTCACCGGCTGGGGAACTAATCTACTACATCACACCATACAGGGCAAATGGACACCTCAGCAAAAGCTACTTCACATCAACCATTTGGAGCTACTAGCAATCTTTCTGGCATTAAAAGCATTCCAGAAACACTTATCAGGCAAAGCTGTTTTAGTCCGCATGGACAACATAACAACGATGTATTATCTACAAAAACAAGGGGGGACGCACTCTCTGCAGCTCTCTCAACTAGTACTGGGCATATGGAGATGGGCAATTCCTCAAAACATATTCCTTTTAGCCCAACATCTTCCAGGAATACAGAATCACATGGCAGATCTGTTAAGTCGTCAGACCCAACAGATTCACGAGTGGGAACTTCATCCGCAAGTCCTTCAACCGTTTTTTCAAATGTGGGGGAGATAGACCTCTTCGCCACACATTCAAACACAAAATGCCCAAGCTTCGCCGCCAGATATCCACACCCATTGTCCAAAGGCAATGCGATATGGATGAATTGGTCAGAAAGATTTGCCTACGCTTTTCCGCCTCTCCTACTCATTCCATTAGTGGTACGCAAGCTGCAACAACAGTCACTAACACTAATCCTAGTTGCTCCAACATTGGACAGACAGCCATGGTACACAACATTGCTGGAACTATCAGTAGTCCTGCACCAAAAACTACATCTCTCCCCACAACTCTTAACACAGAACCATGGAGAGATCAGACACCCAGATCCAGCACAGCTCCATCTAGCGATCTGGCTCCTGTAGTCCTAGAATTTGGTTTCCTCAATCTCCCACCTGATTGTATGAACATCATCAAAGAAGCTAGACGTCCCACCACTAGAGCCTGCTATGTAGCCAAGTAGAAAAGATTTGTGATATACTGTTCCAATAACACAATCAATCCTCTAGATGCGTACATTCAACACATCATATGTTACTTGCTGTATATTCAAAGATCTAATCTAGCATACACATCAATCAGATTACATCTCGCTGCCATAGCAGCCTACCTGCAAAATAGACAACATTTGTCATTGTTCAGGGTACCTGCCATTAAAGCATTTATGGAAGGCCTCAAAAGAACAATTCCTCCCAGTGTACCACCCTCTCCAATGTGTAATCTAATCATCGTCCTCACTAGGTTAATGGATCCTCTATTTGAACCTCTGCATGAGTGTGAGCTACAATTTCTTACATGGAAAGTAGCTTTCCTATTTATAATACACTCTAATTTTTAAAAAAATTTGAAATCAAATAACAGTGGTATAGCTCTAAATAAGTATAACAATTTTGGAAGGATCAACATTTTTATTATGTTCGTCCTCCCTACAATTGATAAGTGTAAGTTATCCCATCTGTCTAAATCTCTCTCTACTTTCTTAATTAATAAAGAAGTATTCTTATCTACTAATGATTCCATATCTGCCAAAATAGTTACCCCTAAATAAATGCCTGATTGTACCACTCGGTTATCTATGCAAATAGTATTAGAGTTTTTGATTATCTGTGTTTTTGATATGTTTAATTTGTAACCCGATATCTTCCCAAATTTTAACGCCTCGTTTTCTACGTGCACTATAGAGTCAGTAGGATTGGGAGTAATTACAGCTAGATCGTCTGCATAGGCTAAAATTTTACAATGCCCAATAAGAGTAGTTAGGGGTATAATCATCTCAGACGCCTCTATTCTACGGATTAATGGATCCATATATATCGCAAACAATAGCCGTGAGCATGGACACCCTTGTCTTGTGCCCCTTTTTATTTGGAATTGTCGCGTATTGCCAGCATTCACACGCAGAGTAGCGACCGGATTCAAGTACAAGGTCTTTATTGCTTTGAGGTATCCCTGTTTAACTCCTGTTCTCTTTAATGCACACCAAAGATACTCCCAGGAGACCCGATCAAATGCTTTTTCAGCGTCAAGTAGCATTGCTGCCATCGGGTCTCCTGTAACTGTTGTAACATCAAATAAAGTTATTACTTTGCGTGTGTGATGAGTAGTCCCTCTTCCAGGTATGAATCCATGTTGGACACTACTAACTATTTTATGTATTACTCTAGCGAGTCTTGATGCTAATGCCTTTGAAAATATTTTCACGTCTGCATTCATCAATGTGATGGGCCTGTAAGAGCCTGGTTCCTCCGGAATTTTCCCTTTTTTTAAAATTACTACCACCTCAGCACTTCCCCATGATTTGGGTACTGAATCGCCCAACTGTGCACAGTGCATGGTCTTCATTAGGTCTTTCTCCAATATTTCCCAGAATACTTTATAAAACTCTATGGGTATTTGATCAGGGCCTGCTGATTTGCCTGAAGGAAGTTTCCATACTGCCTCCTTGATTTCTTCTGTCAGCAATTCCCCCTCTAAACTATCTGCGTCTTCCTCATCCAGTATGTCTACCCGAGTCTGCTGTAAGTACTTCTGTATATCCTCTGCATTTCTCTCTAAGTCTTTCCCCGATGAGTCATTGTCGTATAGCTTCTCATAAAAAGTTCTAAAGACCTCCCTTATTTCATTCGAGTCTGTGTGACCTCTGCCCGATGTATCTCTAATTTCTCTCACTGTTCCCAACGCCTCTTCCTGTCTTGTCCGTGTAGCCAAAATTCTCCCTACTGACTCACTCAGTTCATAACACTTCTCTCTTTTTATGGTATAAAGTTTTGCCGCTTTGCTAGCTATATGGCTCTCTGCCTCGCCTTTTGCTTTCACCAATTTTGTCAAAACATTATCCATTGGAGCGCCAATAAATACGCATTTTTCTAAATCCTCCTCTGCTTTGGATACCTTTTCATATAACTCTGCATTCCTCAGTTGCTCCTGCTTACGTTTATAAGAATTAAAGCTCTTCGTCTCGCCCCGTACCCCTGCTTTAAAGGTGTCCCATACCACCCCCTGTTCAGCACTATCCCTGTTAATGTCAAAGAAATCATTGAGCCACTTATTCATGTGCTCTATATACTTCTCCTCTTTCAGCAGATCTCTTTCAAAAGTCCAATTCGTGTATTTTCTAGCATTAGTGTTTGTTGCAATTGTGAGTATTAAGGGATTGTGGTCACTAAGAATACGTGGCAACCTTTCAATGTTTACGTTTGATATGATGGTACTTGAAACAAAAAAATAATCTAATCTTACACAAATTTGATGGGGGGCTGAATAATATGTAAATCCTTTATTCTCCGGTCTTTTTATCCCCCATACGTCTGAGAGAGCATTATTCAGAATTAAGCTGTGTAATGCCTGGTTAACCCTCCTTTTCCGTCCTTTATATTTTCCAAAAGAACCCAAACCTAAACCATATGCACCATTTATATTGAGATCTCCAGTCAATATAATTTTCGGTGCCCAGTTAGCTAATTCCACGTCTAAAAATTGAAAAATTTCGGGATCATCTTCCGTTGAGCCATAAACATTTACAAGAGTTGTCCACTCTCCATCTATCAGACACTCGATCATAACCCATCTTCCCCATTTATCCTGTGCTTTCTTCCTGGTGATGGTATTTTTATTTCTAGCTAGAATTGCAACTCCTCTTTTTTTAACCGCTTGACTGGAGTCTACTAATAAATAAAATCCTAACTGTCTAAGAAAGTGTATTTGTGTTGTCATAACATGAGTTTCTTGAATACATACAAAATCCACATTCATTTGTTTTTAGGGCTACCGATATCTTTGATCTTTTTTGAGTATTGTTCAAACCACACACATTCCAAGTTAAGCACCTAACACCCATACCTTAGCTTAAAGTGTACCTTTTCCCACATCTAATTTCCTATTCACCTTAATTATCCAGCATCCTATAAGCACTATATCATCGTTATTTCTATTCTTTCTTTTTTCCTGTTTTCGTTTCCCTAGCCATTCTCTCAATTCAGTTTTTTCATTTACTGAAGTACTTCTCTCTTTTATATGCCATGCCGTGTAAAAAATTAGAGTGTATTATAAATAGATTTATTTGGGCTAAAGGGAAAACTAGAAGAGCCTTAAGATATATGACACTTCCGAGAGAGAGAGGAGGCTGGGCAGTACCAGAATTAAAATTCTATTATTGGGCGGCAGTTCTTCAGAATATGGCTGGCCTGCTGGGAGGAGCAGAGCAAGAAGGTTGGCATGAATCAGGAACGCTGGCAATATATGGGCTAACTCTTGGAACGGCAGTGGAGAATGTATTGTTGAAATTCACAGAGCCAAGCTACTATAAAAAGACAAAATTCAAGACGCTTATAACGGCAAACATAATCTGGAAAAGTTTTAGCAAAAGAGTTGGTTTGGGGAAATATAATTTATATACCAGACTTATACATAATCCAAATCTCCCACAAGAGATATTTTCGGATGCTACATTTGGTGAGTGGGGAAGAAAGGGAATTAGAAGCATAGGGGACGTAATGGGACCTCAGGGGGTAGCCCAATTCTCAGAACTGCAGAGTAGATTCAATCTACATACAAGGCAATTTTTTAAATATCTACAAATCAGGAGTTTTTTGCAGAATAAAAAGGGGGGTCTTCTGGGATTTATGCAAGATCCGATCATGGAGATGATTCAATTGGGGGAAGACTGTACTATTAAGAGGCTGTATGCTGAATTGATAAAAACAAAACACGATGATTATGATAAATGGAATGAAAAATGGAAAGAAAACCTTAATACTAATGGGGAAAGTTTTGGCACATCTTTGCAATATGGATACTCTCTTTTATGTTCGGCACCATTGCAGGCGCAACATTATAAAACGCTATATCATTTATACTATACCCCTGCTAAAATAGCACAATGGGGGGGCACCGTGGGTATTAATTGTTTCAGGTGTGGAAGTTTGGACGCAGATTTAAAACATGTATTTGCAATGTGCCCTAATTTAGATACGCTTAAAAAAGATATAGAAGGTTTTATAAATAACATATTAGGAACTAAAATTGTATTAACCCCTGGAACTATACTACAAGGGGTCATCATAGAGGACGAACAACAACTATCAACTGGGAGGGAATTCTTATTTGTAGCATTAGCAGTTATGAGATTATGTATAGCCTCTGCATGGATCGATCCTACCCCCCCTACTTTTCATAACTGGTTGGCTAAATTAATAACAAAATATAATGTCGAGAAAGAGATATATGCACGTAAAGGGAAAAGGGGTAGGAAGCTGGGTAACTTAATCTGGGGCCCCATTACACGATGGAAAGAGGATGAAGTAGATTAAAAATATCACTTGAATGAAATGAAACTCAGTCAAGATCTCTTATACGAACTGAAGAATATTATTGTATCATCTTGAGGGACACAAAAGAGTGAGATTAAGTAGACGAGCATGAATAAATGCTATACAAGCAAATGTAATTTTATGTAATATGTTAGAATATCACTCTACTATTTTTGTGTTCACACTTTAATTAAGCTGATTACCGTACTTACACTTTTGACTTTTCTCTCAATGTATTATTAGTTGTTCTTTGTAATAATGCCGTGTCCTGTATGTAACAACAAAACTTTTAATAAAAAGAGTTTAAAAAAAAAAAGGAAAGTAGCTTTCCTTGTGGCTATCACATCTCCCAGAAGAGTCAGTGAGCTACAGGCACTAACTAACAAGACCCGTTTTTACAACTCCATCACAACAAAGTGGTTCTCAGAACACATCCCAAATTCCTTCCAAAAGTTATTACTCCCTTCCATCTCAACCAATCTGTAGAGTTGCCAGTCTTCTTCTCGCAATCACAAACAGTAGCAGAAAGAGCTCTTCATACACTAGACGTAAAAAGAACACTTCTTTACTATTGTATTGTAATTGCATTTATATAGCGCTTACTACCCCTGACGAGGCGTCAAAGCGCTTTTTCGGCGGGTAGCACGCTACTCCGGGACCCATAGAGGATTAGTGTTGAATTAGTATAGTGAAACATGTAAGTACATTTTAAGTGGTGGATAGGTTAGTCAGTTATTTGGATTTGGAATGATAGCAGAAGGATAGAGTAGGACAAATGTGTGTATTTATTTATCGCTTTCTTGTTGACGCATGCTATTCAGGGAGCCTATAAAGGATTAGTGGTGAATTAATATGGTGAAATATGAGGTAATTTCAGTGGTGGTTATTAGTCTGTTACTTGGAGTGAGAAGGATAGCGGATGGATAAAAGGGGAAGAAAGATTTGCATTCATATAGCACTTGTTACCCCTGATGTGTGTTGAAGCGCTTTTCTGGCGAGTAGCACGCCACTCCGGAACCCATAAAGGATTAGTGTTGAAAACTAGTATAGTATAAATATGAAGTAATTTGAGTAGTAGATATGTTATTCAGTTATTTAGGCAGTATATTAGTATAGCTGAATATGGAATATGGAATTTGAGAAGGGAACATGTTAGTCTGTTAATTTTTTTTTCATAACCGTATTTATTAGAAGTTCAAGCAGATCAAGTGTACAGTCCTCCAAGAGCAGGAGAACACGTCAGCAGGCAAAATACAGTAGAATATACTTATAGCTCAAACTTTTGACTAGCCCCTACCCGCCCCATTATCCCCCCCACAACTGCAACATTTCCCACTACCCACCCCTTATCCCACCCTAACCCGATGCACGTGATCACAATCAGCTGCAGTATACATAAGGAAACACAACTAAGTGTCTTGGAGCTATCCAGGCCCCGAGGTCTCAATCATCGGATAGACCATCTTCTGTTTCAGCGGGAGGTTCCAATGTCAGGTCTCTATAGTCCGCCCACCGCTTCCAGATCTTGTAATGCTTCCGAGGGCAGCCCCTGGCTTCAAACACTGGCAAATCCAGCCCCTTGAGGAAGTCTAAGCCCGCCTTCCAGGCGCTAAGCGGGGGGGCGCGGTCACTCTTCCAGGCCTTCGCTAGATCCCTCTTGGCCACAACAAGGCCTAGCAGAAGGAGATGGCGCTTATAGATGTTACCACCCACTTGATCTAGGACATGAAGAAGACCCAACCTAGGTGTACGAGGTAGATCCCATCCCAGCACCTCCGATAGGCAGTCCCACACCCCACCCCAGAACCGGACCAGGCCCACACACGACCACACAGTATGCACCAATGTGCCTCTCTCGGCCCCACAGCGCAGGCAATCTGGGGAAGCAATAAGGCCCGCCCTCCACAGTCTCTCTCTAGTGTAATAGGCCCGATGCAAGTATTTATATTGTATGAATCGCAACCTCACTGCTATAGCCGTGCCTCGGGGGGATTCCAGCGCCTCCCGCCAGTCATCCTCATCCAACGGACCAACATCCACCTCCCAAGAGGCCTTCAACGACACCAGGGAAGAGGAGCAGTGAGTGACCAGTGTTTGGTAGATTTTTGAGACTTTTTTATCCCCCAGGTCTCCCATGAAAAGCTTAGCCTCCACGGGGCTAAAGTCTGGAAGCTGGTCCAGCTCCACCAGACTCGGCGCCAGAGCATGACGAAGCTGTAGATATTTAAAAAACTGGGTCTTGGGCATGTCAAACTCAGCGCTGAGCGCTTCAAAGGATTTAAGGGTAGTCCCGGTAAGTATATGACCAAGCGACGAGATCCCTATGGAGTACCAGCCTCCAAACCCTTGCAATGAGGCCAGTGCAGGGAGCCGTCCGTTGTTCCACAGCGGAGTTTCGGCTGTCAGCCTTCCCCACCAGCCCATGCGACGCAGTGCCTGCCTCCAAATCAGGAAGATCACTTGAGTCACATGTGGCAGTGTCTTACGCCGTCCTGCCGAATACAAGAGTGTATGGAGCGTGGCATCTCCCATCAGAAAATGTTCTAGGGCATACGCCGGATCGTCACGGCCACCGTACCACCACTCATTTAAGACCAATAAATGAGAGGCTTGGTAGTATGACAAGATGTCTGACGTCGCGAGACCTCCACAGTATGTGGACAAAAAGCAGGTCCGCAGTGCTACCCTAGAAGCACCCCCAGCCCATAAAAACCGGCCTAGTAAGGAATTTACACGCCGGAACCACTGCGGGTCCATTCTGTACGGATGGTTTTGTAGCTGGTATAGTAGTCTAGGGAGGGCCACCATCTTAAAAATAGCAGATCTGCCATATATATTAAGAGGCATGCGTGACCACGTTTTGACGTCGGATTGAACCCTGTCCCACACCGGTTGTATGTTACGCTCCCACGCAATAGCGGCAGACTCTGATAGGAAGACTCCTAGATATTTCAGGCCACCAATCGCTACCTGCAGATCCGCTGCCCAAGGAGACACCTCGCGCCGGCCCCCTAGCACCCAGAGAGTCGATTTGCGCGGGTTAAGGTAGAGTCCCGAGACGTCCCCGAAAATGCGCAATATCTCCAAAATACGCGGGCCCGAACGATCAAGGTCCGTCAAAAAGAAAAGAACGTCATCTGCATACACTGCGATCCTGTCTGTGAGGCTCGCACTCCATACAAAGCCACGAAGCTGCGCGTCTATGCGCACCCAGGCCGCCAGCGGCTCCATGACTAGCGCAAAGAGATACGGGGACAGGGGGCACCCTTGCCGGGTCCCCCTAGCAACCGGGAATTTCTCCGAAATGGCTCCCGAGACACGTACCGAGGCTGTGATGTCGGTGTACAACAGTTTGACGTACGAGACAAAGACTGGACCCAAGTTGAGGCGCGGTAACAGAGCAAAGAGGTAAGTCCAGCTGACAGAATCAAACGCTCTGTCAATGTCTGCCAGTAGGAGCGCCGCCCGCTCCCCAGTCGCCCCCATCGCACCCACCGCTACCTGTGCCCGTCTGATGTTGTGCCTTGTCGCTCTGCCCGGCATAAATCCCGCCTGATCCGGGTGGACCAGATCTGCTACATATGGGAGAAGACGATTCGCCAATGCCTTAGCCAATAATTTGGCTTCAAAATTAATGAGAGAAATCGGGCGATACGACTCGTGTCTGTCAGGGGGCCTGCCCGGTTTCTGGAACACCACAATCTCAGCCTGACGCCAGTCTACCGGTAAGCAACCACCCTCCCGAGCTGCTTCCAAAGCCTGCCGATAGTGCGGTCCCAGCTGCAAATGAAATTTCTTGTAAAATTCACTGGGAAAGCCACTTGGTCCAGGCGCCTTACCCGTGTTAAGTTGTCCTAGCGCGTCGCCCAGTTCCTCCGCCGACAGGGGAAGGTCTAGAGCTGTCCTGGCCTCATCCGATATCACCCGGGGGGGGGAGGTCAGTTATAAATTTGTCAATTGCCTCCCGTGGGAGACAATCTCGCGAAGCGTATTGTACCCTATAATAGTCGGCAAAACTCGCCGCAAGCGCAGCAGGGTCCGTCATGGCAATCCCCTCCCCGTCCGTAAGGCCCGGCAGAGCGATCGGCTGCAGAGTTTGCTGACACAACCGGTGGAGCATAGTGCATGATTTGTCGCCCCATTGGTACACCCTACTCCGCGTGGCCAGCCAGGCTTGACGAGCCTCGTCTAGTAGGATCGAAGCATATGATCGCTGTGCCTGGAGGAGTAGCCTGAGCGCCACATCGCCTGTATCTCCACTACACTGCCCCTCCAAAGCTCTCACCTTAGCCGCAGCTGCCACAGTGGCCTCCTGACGCCTCCGACGGGCGGCAGCACACCAGGCGATGTCTACACCCCGCAGCGTGGGTTTCATGGCCTCCCAGACCGTCACGCTGTCCATGCCTTCAGTCAAATTCTCCCGCCAATACTGGGCTATTGCTCCGCGCATGTGTGTCGTATAGTCTGTCCGTTGGAGATGCCACGAAGACATCCGCCAACGGAACGGCTGATGTGGTTTACGTAGTGCAATCCGTACTGCGACCGGGGAGTGGTCCGACAGTCCTCGAGGTTGAATCACGGCCTGCTTCACTCTATCGAGGAAGGCCCCGGGTACAAACACACAGTCCAACCGGGAGAAGGAGCCATGCACTGCTGACACATACGTGTATTCACGCGTCCTGGCATGCAGATGTCGCCATGCGTCCACCCAACCCAACCCATCAATCATCGCTTTCAGACGTGTAGGGGTAGGCGCCACTGCGGCCACCTGCATTCTCTGCCTGTCCAGACCCACATCCACCACATCATTCCAGTCACCCCCTATCACAGCCAGGCAGTCCGGGATTTCGGCCCACAATTCAAACAGGCGCTCCGCCAGAGACCATTGCAGGGGAGGGGGAGCATACACACTGCCGAACACCACAGGTTCTACACCAATCATGCCCTTGACAAACACAAACCGACCCTGGGGATCAAGCCAATGGCGTTCGTGAGTATAAGACAGTCGTCGATGAATGAGGACAGCTACCCCTCTCGACCCCCTGGTAAAGCCTGCATGGAACACCTGGGCATAGCCAAAACGTTGTAAACTCAGTACTTTCGTTCCTAACATATGCGTTTCCTGCAACAACATGACATCCGCCGAGTCTCTCTTACCCCAGCGCAGTACTGCTCCTCGTTTAATTTTGTCTAGCATTCCCCTGACATTCCAACTAAGAATTCTCATGGAGCCACTAACAGGCGCCGTCTCCGGGGAATCACCCATAGTCTCGGTGGGAGAGCATCTGGAAACCCTCGGACCTAGCCCAAGCACCTTGCAGTACAGAAATCACAGCAGCAAAAATCACGTGCATCCCTACCCAACTACCCCGCACCCCCCCTCCCCGTTCACCAACACAACATCCCCAACTACCAAACCCCCGCCTATCCCCCCTCCCCCACCCCTATACCTCATGGAACAGTGAAGTACCTGTCGCGGCATAAAGAGCCTCGGGCCCAAAACAGAGCGCCCAAAGCCCCCCAAGCCAATGGATCCCCCTATACTCTCCAACTAACAGTACCTCCCCTTAGGGCCCCCCTCGAACATGAGAGGAATAGGCCGCCCATGGGTCAGCACCCCGAACCCCATTAATCGCATGTGACCCACCGCTTAAGCGCAGCGGGGCAGAACTACAACAGACATTACGCCCCTCCTGTGTCCAGCCATGGCCTAGACCACACCATACCATGCGCCGGCCCATCAATCAGTAGCGTTACCCCTATGGCCACCAGCAAAGGCCAGAGACTAATGTCGCTTAGGAGACAAGAGGGGGGCTCCACGGCCCTCAGGTCCCAGTTCCAGACTGAGCAGTGTCCGACTGTGCACCATCCAGCAGGTCACCCCCGGATTGGGAGCGTCGCCGTGACCTAGACTTCCTGTGTCTCCTGCTCCTGTTGGAAGATTCGCCCCTCTCTTGCGACGACCCACGTGATGCTCCGGAGTTCAGGCCCGGCTGGGCATTCGGTCAGATCCTGACTGTCTCATCCGTCCAGCTAAACACCGCCTCCAGGGTGTCGAAAAAGTGGGTCTTGGAATGAAACACAACACGCAGACGAGCTGGGTACAACAGTGCATATTGAATTTTCAGTCCACGTAACTTGGCTTTCGCATCTTGGAAGGATCGGCGCTGCTGCTGCTGCTGCACCAGCTTGGTATAATCCGGGAAAATCATAATCCTGTGACCCTCGAACAACAAGTCCTCCTTTGCTCTCGCTTCTCGAAGAATAACATCCCTGTCATGAAAGTTGAGGATTTTGGCGATGACTGGACGTGGTCGCTCTCCTGCCGGCGGTTTCTGCGCCAAGGCCCTATGGGCGCGCTCCACTACAAAGCAGCGCGACAAGACGTCCGGGGGAAGCCAACTCTCCAACCAGCGTGTCAAGAATACATCCATGGACCCCTTCTCACAATCCTCCGGAAAGCCCACAAAGCGTAGATTATTTCTTTGCGCCCTCCCTTCCGCATCCTCGACACGGAGCGCTAGCCCCTTTTGGATCCTGGCCATGTCCTCCACTTTCTTTTTCAGAGTCACCACATCATCCTCCACCCCTGTAATCCGAGTTTCGGTTTCCGTGATGCGGGCCACAGCATTGCGGAGATCGTGACGCAGCAGCATGACATCGGCGCCAACCGCCCCAATTTTGGCATCAAGCATGTCTCTGGACTGCGTAATGGCGGCCATCAGGGCCGCAGTATCAGGGCCTGTGTTCTGGCCACCTCCGGAGGCCCCAGATCCTCCGCCGGGCCCTGTGAATTTATCGATCGGCCCTTGCTTGGTGGACCCAGTGCCGCCCCCACCTCTCGTCATGTTCAGTGGCAAGGGAGAGGGCCTCACTGCCCTTGCGGTGGGCCCCTCGTCTACAGCAATTCAACAGTAGCGTCCACTCGGGGGGGCCACGGAGTCTCCGTCGGGGCTTGCACACCGTCCCCAGTGGGCACCCCTAGATCACAGACACCGCAGCCCAGCTCCGGGCAGCAAGCCCCAGCGGGAACGTTCAGCAGGATAGTCTCTCCACCAGGTTAGGGCCTCCAGGAACCCCGGTCCGGACCTCGCCCAGGATCTGTGAGCCAGGACGCGCACAGGAATGTCTCAAGAACCTGGGACGTCCAGCCCTGTCGTCCTCCTGGCCACCCCACACCCCACTCGTGTCTCACAGCAGCTGACGATGCAGGGCAGGCACGCAGGTCTTCAAACTGACTAGCCCAGATCACCTCCCGGGTCACAAGTCCCGTCCCAGCGCCCTAGCGTAGGTCCACCAGAGGGGAGGAGGAGGGGGGGGCCACTCACTGTTTGTCGCGAGCTATCCGTGGGAGGCTTCCACGCACCATCTGGGCAGTAGGCTCGTCCCTCCAGGCAACACCCGTTCCAGCCCTCCAAGTCCGATGTGGCGTGCAAGTCTCCAGCTCTCCAGCTGCACTGAGCCCACCTCCCCGACCAGGAGCCAAGGAAAACACCGTCCGGCTGAGGCCCACCAAACTTGAGGCCCCGGCGTCCCCAGGGCCAGGCAGGCTTCAATGTCACTCCAAAGCCCCAGCGTTCGAGGCAGGATCCAGCGGGGACTCCCTCTGTCGTGTCACTGGCCCCAAGCAGTCCCGGGAACTGTCCAAGGGAGGCGCGCCCCAGAGCGCACGTTATGGGCAAAATACGAGGCCACCGGGCAGTCGGGCCCGAGCCGCGACTCACCCCCTCAGGGTCCTCCTGGACGTGTTCAGCGGTTGCCTCGCACAGTAGGTGCCACACCGACACTAGGAGCAAGCCTCAGCGACCCCCGGTCCCTCTGACTCGGACCGGCCCGGGGTCGCGAAACTCGAGACCCCGGTCGCCCGGGGTCCGCACAGGCCGCGGTGCCCCCACTCCGTCCCAGGAACACCCCGGTGCAGCCTCTGACTTCCCAGGTACACCCAGTGGGTCTCGTGAGCTCCGGCGCCGATGCTTCTGGGCGGGGAATCCCCCGGACCGGCCCGACCACTGGCCGTCGGCCCCGGGTCCTGAAAATTGAGGCCCCGGCTCCACTCGTGGACAGTAGGCCGCACCGCGTCGCCAACAATCGCGGATCACTGGAGCCGCTGATGAAGCGGGGCGGCACACCGGACAGGTCTCGGTGCCACCCGGAACACTCCCAGCACAGGTAGGGCAGTTTGCGGGGCTCGGGGGCCAGGATAATAATCGGATAATGTTCGGGCCGGCGGGAGCTCCTCTAAGCTGCGACCGCCATCTTCGCCCTCCAAGCCACGCCCCTAGTCTGTTAATTTTGATTGAAAAAGGATAGTGGAGGGATAAAAGAGTGAAGGATTTAAAAAAAAAAAAATGTTTGTCTTAGCAGGAGGAAGAGGCTTTTGGATGAGTAAAAAGGAGTTTTGGAGGGAAGGAGTCGGAGGGTAGAGTTTAGAAATGTTTGTTTTAGGGGATCGGTGTAGTAAAAGAGGTGTCAGATGATGCAAGGAGGGGTAGAGCAGGAGAGAGTCTAGAAAAGGTTATTTTGGCGATCATAGTAGTGGTATGGGGTTTGGGATAAATGAGAGAGTGGATGTAGAGGATATATTGATAGATCTATAGGATGAGAGATAGGGTAGTGCATTAGAAGGAGTAGTAGAAAGAAGTTTGAGATGAGTCGGAAGGTTGGGCTAGAAGATATATTGAGCGAAGTATAGGCTGAGAAATAGGCTAGTGCATTGGAAATGCTAAATTAGAAGAACGTGATAAATATATAGATCCATAAGTACATTGAAAGTATATAGATACATGCTAAGAAGACATTTTGATGGGTCTGCATGTGAATGTGTTGGATATGGTGTTTGAGAATGAGTTGGAGTGCTGTGTTGCTTTTGTGGTGTAACATTGTTGTGCGGTAGACTTGGGGAAGCAAAGTTGTAAGGTGTGGCATGTTGCTTATATTTTTTGCGTGTGTTAAAGGCGGAAGGTGTATGAGTCAGGGGAGGTGGTGCAGCATGTGGGTCATGTCGTAATGTTCTAAATTGTCCAATGGATGGGAGGCGGTTAGAAGAGAGGTGCTGTATTGTTGTATCTGTGTTAGGTGTGGTGGAAGAGTGAAAGCTTGGCATTGGAGTTTGTTCCTTTGTGTGCTTTGAAAGGTGGGTATATGTATGTATTTTGTGATGGTAAGTATTATGAGGTGTTGCGCTCTGAAGATCTTGTTGTGCTGGTGTGTGTGATATGTTTTGCTTTTGAGGTGTGGTGAAAAGGGGTGCTGGTGTATATGTTTCATTCACCTGATTTGGTTGTGTAGTATTGTTTGTGAGAGGAGGTTGTGACGTAGAGGGGGTGGTGATGTGTTTATGTGTAAAGTGTATGTTGTGTGTAGGAGGGAATGAAGTAGAGGTGAGAGTGTTTATCTTAGACTGGTTTGTTTCAAGAGTTACAAAGTGTGGTGGTGTGCAGTGTGTGTGTTGTGTGTGAGTGTTATTATGAACACAAAATGGTGGCTGGGGGTGCACTGTTTGAGCACACAGGCCTAAGCACAGAGCAAAGGAGAAATTTGGAGGGAAAACATGTCACCAAGGAATGAGAGGGACAAACTACTGAGGTTGGACTGCAAATCCCACAATTCAACGTTCTAAATGAAGGCAATCATGGGCAGGGAAAACCACAAATTTAAAACACAACACAGGTGATAAAATATGCAATTACAGGCAGGCTAAAACTACAATTTTTAACTGTAACAACTACAGGCATAGAGAGTAAACACAGAAAGTGAAAATCGTTTTTTAAACAACTTTTTGTCTTGGGAAGAGACAGCACTAGTCTGTCTCCTTACCACTTCCTGGACTCTGCTCACTGCAATCTGGGGCACATGTAGTCTGCAACTCACACGATGGAGTTCAATGATTTGGGGTGCACCCAGCAAGGCCTTAAGGGGCCTGGGCAGGTGTGAGAGGAGGGCTCAGACTTGCCTGGTAGCTGAATAGCCAATGGTCTGCTGGCCTGGGGGTGGGGTCTGGGCAGCTGCTTGCTCCTGTTCAGAATCTCCTAGGAGACAGACAGGCTCAATCCAAAACTTTGGACTTCTGCAGGTATCGGCTTCACTAACTCGAAATCTAACAATACTGTTTGAATAAAGCTTTACTCCCCTTGCTGGCCAAAAAACGAAGTGCACAGACCCTAGTAAATACAGTTTAAACAGGTCACAGAAGCACCCTCTGATGTAGAAAATCCCTGTGGCTGGGGGGGGGGGGGAGAGGCAGGGGGCTGGCCCCACTGGCTTGTGAACACACAATGGTGGCTGGGGTGCACTGTTTGAGCACACAGGCCTAAGCACAGAGCAAAGGAGAAATTTGGAGGGAAAACAGATTTGTCACCAAGGAATGAGAGGGACACACTACAGAGGTTGGACTGCAAATCCCACAATTCAAGGCACTAAATGAAGGCAATCATGGGCAGGGAAAACCACAAATTTAAAACACAACACAGGTGATAAAATATGCAATTACTGGCAGGTTTTTGTTTCCTTTTCACCACCAGATAAATGCAATCCCATATCAAAGTCTGGAATTGCAAGGTGGATTGTCAAATGTATAAAAAATTTCTATCACAAAGCAAAATGTACACTTTCTATTCCCCCTAAAGCACATTCTACTTGAAAATAGGGTCTTCCATGGCATTTTTAGGAAACATTCCCTTAGATGATATCTGCAAGGCAGCTACATGGTCTACACCTCACACATTCACAAAACACTATTGTGTAGATGTGCAAGCAAAACAACAAGCTGTGTGGGCCAGGCTGTACTCAAAACAGTATTTCAGACTACTGCAACATATACTGGTGGTCGCCGCTAAAGGGACAGTACTCCCTGCTATGCAATCTATGCATGGTGTGTGATCTGCAGCTCATATGCCTCGAACGGAAAATGTTACTTACCAGTATGCATCTGTTCTTGGCATGTAGAGCTACAGATTCATAAACGCCCACCCACCTCCCCGGCTACCTTTATCTGTTCCAGTATTATCTTAATTAGATACAACATACATGGACATCTCTTACTTTTTCTCACAAAACTCAATCAGTTCCCTTCTTGGCGAAAAAACAATCTGAAGATGGAGTCAATGCCCATGCGCACTATTGTCCAAAGGAGGAGTCGCCTTTCTCGTGACTTCCAAAGACTTGTTCCAAGACAGTAACAAACTGCAAACATCCGGGCCCAACACCAGATGGAGACCTATGCATAGTGTGTGAATCTGCAGCTCTACATGCCAATAACAGATGCATACTGATAAGTAGATATATATATTAAGCCTGTCTGCCAACTGCTTGTAATAACATTTAAAAAATATCAAAGCCATTGCACCGAAAATCATGGATGCTTCGTACTAGGCAGGTATATTTAGAACAAATATAGAAACCCTTGTTAATTTTAATGCCTATTACAGGAAAATATTATACTTGTTTGGGCAAAGAGAGGCACTACTGACCTGGAAATATTTTAACTTGAATTATGAAGGGCATCCAAATCTTACATATGAAATCTATGCTTTCCTCTGCATACAACTCATAAATAGTTTGGCTGAGCCATTCAACACTGCACTCAAGACCATTATTAAACAAGCACTGGCAAAGCTAATAGGTTGTTCTGAATTTATATATATATATATATAATTACCTACTGGCGGTCGCCAGTAGGTAGTTATATTTAGGACCTAGCTACCATAGGAAATCCACAACATTCTATTGGGAATAAGTTTGGCGCCGGTGGAGGAATTTGCGTGTAATTTTCCAACATTTAGGCCCGCTCCGCTGCGCTCCTTCCCTGAAAGTTTCGGGGGGATTTGTGAAGTGGGGGCCGAGAAAAAAGGGGGGTCCCAAAACGTGTTTTCCCCATGTTAATTTCCATAGGACGAATAGACAAGGCTACAGCCCGAACCGCTGAACGGAATTTCACCAAACTTTGCAAAATTGTAGGGACTGATACGCAGAAGTGCCTTTTCTATATTTGGTGAAAATTGCTCCAGTGGTTTTTACGAAAATTAACTTTAAAAAAATATATATATCTATATGCGCGCTTACAGGTACGCGTACCAGGGAGCGCACCCGGCGCGCTAAGGGAGTGCGCGAGCGGAAAGCTGATTGGCTCTCGGGTGTCTGTTAACATTCTAAACAGTCCGGAGAGTCTGCCATCTTGTGTCTCGGTAGAATCGAGACACAAGAGGTGAAAATAAAAAGGGGGAAATGATTAAAAGGGGGCAGGGTAGACCCCCCCCTGACCCCCTAGGTTTTCTGAGGGAGGCCTAGAAGGGTTTTTTTTAAATTTGAAATTTTCGCGGGGTAAGCGTTGGGTGCGTTCCTATGTACGCTTCCCGGTACGCGTACCCTGAGCGCACCACGGGGAAAAACAGAGTAAAAAATTAGAGCAAAATAAGAATTTAGAGTGCTTAGAGGTAGGGTAGCTCTGAAAAGAGCTGTTGTGTTATGTGGGTGTTTTTTGTACCTACAAGTAGGTACCGATGCAGAGTCTCAAATTCGAGAGGAAGACTCTATTCCCCTCATCTGTAAAATGTACACCATCTCTCCTATAGATGCCTTGCATGTTGTAACGCAAGTTGTTGTGGTATATGGAACCCATACCATATTTTCTGAGGAAAGCAGAAACAGATTTATTCACATGTTTCCTTGCTTTCTCAATCTGTGGACAAAAATGGTTGGACTAGTTCCATTTTTGCCTTTGGCATATATTAGAAAATACCAAGGCAGTTTTGGGAAAAAGTGACATCAATTGCCCAAGGATGTCCTTTAAAAGCATTTCCAGACCTACCCCAGTCAAAGTGCCCAGGTCATTGCCACCACAGTGCACAATTATGAGGTCAGGGTGTGGTAGATGCATAAAGGATTTTACCAATGGTATCAATTGGTGACTTCTCAATCCGCTCTGTCCAATCCACATAATGTCTACGTTTGGTAAATCAAGGTTGGAAATACCTCTGTTACTTGCATATTTTTCACTCCAGTGAACAAAGCTATGACCCACAAACCAGACTTTTGGCATCTTGAAGGTAGATGTGCTTGTATTCAGATGAGTTGTGGAAATGAAATGGCAGTTTGAAAGTAGGAGTTATGAAAAAAAAGTGGTTGAGATTCAGTGCACTTGAAAAACCAGAAATGATTGGTGGTTTCTTAAAATTCACCACTGAAAATTAGGGTGCATGCTTTTGTTTTTTGAAAGAAGTAATTTTAATGGTTGAGAAAAAGTCATTGAAAGAAACCTTGCACATGATTAGCTACTACATTGAGACGTTAAACACCCTTGCTGGGTTCTTTTGCAACATAGTATGATGAACTTTTCAACTGTGTGCTGGGTTAGGTGGGAGTTACCATGGTAACAGGGTGAATGAGCACTGGGGGGATGGGTGAATATTATGTGAGTTTCAAAGTGTTGAAATGTAGAACCAATTAAAATGTTAGTTTGATTTTGAAATAGTGTGGGAAGAATTTTAATTGGTTAAGTTCAGGGATATGTCTGAAGAATTACAGGGAATCAGGGCCATTTCTGGTTGCAGTGCTTCAGGTGCATTTCAGAGATTCTGCTTAAGAAAATCTGGTGTGTGTGACTGACACTGTTCTAAATCTTCAAAAGCGGGGGGCGTGGCCAAGATGGCGGAGTGAACGGACGTGTTCTTCCCGAGCTCCTGCGCCCGCCTAGGCCCTGAGCCCTGCATTTACGCTTTTCTCCCCCCCAATCGGCCCGGAGGAACGGGTGTGGTCGGGAGAGCATAGGGACGCAGCAGAGTTGAGCTCCAGTTCCCCCATCGGTCGCAGTGTCGGGAGTGGTGGGCCTGGCGACTGGAACCCCGAGCGGTGGTGGTGGAGCACAGCCGACCGGAGGCCCGGCTGTCGATAGTGCGGACTCTGGGGGCTGTGAGGGACGATCTGCTGAGCTGCAACCGCCAGTAGCTGAACCAGCGGTGCCGACGGTCGTGGACCGAAGAGAGCTGATCGGACCGTGAACAAGGCGGTTAGCCCGAGTCCGCCCCCGAGACTACTTGAGGCCGCGGCTGCGGCCGGGCCGGGAGAGGACGCAGGCCGGGACCGCTGACGAGGCTGCCCTAGGGCTGTTGCGGGTAATAGCGGAAGGTCCAGAGAGGTGCGGAGGAACATTGGGGACCCGCCGGCACAGTGGCCTGGACTGCTGACCGGTTTCCCGGTGGAGAGGGGGGCTCGGCCCCGGCCCGGGGACTACGCGAGGCCGCGGCTGCGGCCTAGCTGGACAGAGCCGAAGGCTGAGTGCGCCAGAGAGGCGGCGCCAGTGGGGTGGCGAGTTCTGCCGGGAGGATAGCCAGCGGTCGGCAGCCTGCACCCGGGAGCTGGAGCGGCGCTGGTCAAGACCGGAGTGAGACGGAGCCCGGCCCTGGGCATACCCCCCCCCCCCACGACCCGGCAGAGGCGGTGAGGAGCGCCTCGGGGTGACGAAGAGCGAGTGGGGCGACCAGGGGCATTGCGGACGGACCTCGAGAGGGGCCGGAGTTTACGGAGCACAACACCAGAGTGGGACTGGCACCGCGGCGGCGCTGGGCCTCCGAAGCAGAGACAGGTGGGGGACGCTGCCCCGGAGAGCGGAGGAGGGACCGGGAAAGACTCCCCTTGAGTGGCCAGTCGCACAAGTGAGGTTCCTTGGCGCCCTGCGGATCGCACTTGGGGGCCGGAGTGGTGTAGGCCGGAACGTTGGAGACGGACGGCCTGGGGCCGGGCCCCGGACAGCACCTTCCCCCTTCCCCCACGACTTCAGCAGAGGAGGTGAGGTGTGGGCTGGGTGTGTGTATTTGGCTGCGGAGCCCCTGGAGGGGTTACAATTTGCCCGGAGAGGAGCGAGGGCTTGCGACACATTGCACCGGGGTGGATTGAGACACACAGCAGCACCTGGTACCTTGTGCGCGACCGGGGAGGGAAGAAGACTGGGGGCAGTGACTGAGTGGCGCAGAGCTCCCCCTGGGTGCGCAGACATTGGAGGTGAGGGGGGGGACCCCTCGAATGGTGTAGCGCATATTGAGACAATGGTGTGCTGGTCCTGAGCGGCTGAGGCCTTGAGGCGCCTGCGACAGGGGTGTCCCACCTAATCTGGGTGGAGGAAACACTCGCGGAGCCGGGTGAAGGAGTGGCGACTGTAGACTCGGCGGTGCTCCCACACTGCGATCGGGCCGGGCGGGCTGTGGGCCCGGGCCTGGCTACTACACGCATCTGCGGCCATCGAAGAACGCGCAGTTGAGACCGAATCCCACCTGACACGTGGCCGGTCTGGGCCTTTCGGGGGCTCGGCCTTGTGTCGCGGTGACCATCTGGGGCAGGGCCACACACCGGAGACTCCCGAAGACTCACGCCGGAGGTCCGGGCCTGGACGGGTGCCAAATTGGCTGGGGCCGGCTGTGGATAGCACAGGAGCTGCGGTGCAGTAAGAAAGATGGCCGGGCAGAGGGGCGGCAAAGGGAATAAACGCACGCTCACCGAAATGCTCAATAAACCACCTGGTAAAGGAGACAAGACCTCACCACAGTCAGGTGGCGCGAGCGGGTCTCAAGAGGGAAGCAGCGGAGAGCCCCCGGTCACCAGATCCTTTTTGGAATCACTTTTCGGGACACTGCGGGAAGACTTTCAAGAGTTGAAAAAGGAAGTGGCAGGTGAAATACGGGAACTGCGCAGAGAGGTGGATGGCATCGGGGAGAGGGTAGAAGCAGTTGAGAGCTCCACGCAAAGACAGGACGAAGAGATTACGCACTTGCAGCAAGAGGTACTCCGCCTCAGGGACCAACACATAGATCTTCAACAGCATAATGAGGATCTGGAAAACAGGTCGAGACGGAACAACATTAGGGTCCGGGGAGTGCCGTCCACAGAAGAGACCTCCGGCATAGTGGCTTATCTGCAGGAACTGTTCCGCACCGTCATTAGCGAACCTACAGATTTCCCCATTAAGATAGACAGGGCTCACAGAGTGGGCCCGCAACGGCGTGCCACTGGGCCCCCACCGGATGTATTGGCTTTCCTTCCCGATTTTTCGCTGAAGGAGCGGATTATGTACGAAGCAAGGAAGCAACAGACAATAACCTTTAGAGGTCACCAAGTGGCGCTGTATCAGGACCTGGCTGCGACCACGCTTCAAAAGCGCAGAGCATTTAAGATTGCAACAGACTTCCTGAGACAACACGATACCCCCTACTCATGGGGGCATCCTTTTCGCCTCATATTCCGATGGAATGGAGTGCCGCACCAGCTGCGGTCTCTTCAAGACGTCTGTGAAGTGTTAGGGATCACGGCGGAAGAGGAGGAATCGTCCACGCCGCGGAGAAGGAACTCAACTGATGGAGGTTGGCGGAGGATCTCGAGACGCAGAACACAGAGCGCCTCACAGAGACCGAGTTCGCCCACGATCAGAGCTGGGATGGCAGAAGCACTCCGTACAGCGGCCGAGACTTCGGTGGTTGAAGGAGAAGTAGCGTTAACCGCATAATATGGATCCGGGGGGAGAATGACAATGCATTACTGATGGAGCTGGCTTTGGGGGGGGGGCGGGCGCGGGACGGCGAGGGAGGAATGCTTGTGGCAAGTCGCCCACGAAGGTATTTCACCACAGACTTGTCCGGTAAGGGCAGGCCTGGGACTAGTTGGACTACGAAGGGTGGAGAGGAATGGGTTGGAAGGGTCCGTTTGGGATTCAAGTTGGGGTGAAGGGGGAGGGGGGGAGGGGGTTGGGGTGTTGGGGGTTGGAGTTCTTGGGATCCGGGAGGGGGGAGTTCGGGGAAGCTCTGTCCGGGGCTTCTGTCATGTTCACTCAGATTTGCCAGAACTCGCAGACCGATCCGGGAGTAGGCTTGCCACTTACTGCTCTTGATCGACAGTTGCTGGTGGGTTACATTAATCTGGTATGGCAGGTTTGAAAGTAGTGACTTTGAATGTGAAAGGGCTAAACAATCCCACAAAACGTAGGGCTATTCTTTCCTTGTTGGAGGCCTCACAGGCGGACATCTGTCTGCTACAAGAAACGCACTTGCTGGCTGGTGACTGTCATAGGTTACGGTCCCGCTCCTTCCCTACAAAGTTCTTTTCCTCCAATACCACTAAAACAGCAGGAGTGGCGATCTTGGTCTCTAAATCCTTTAAAGGTGAAGTGCTACACAAATTGGCAGAGCAAAAAGGGCGGATGCTGGCATACAGATTTAAGTTGGGGCCTCTGTTATTCACGGTAGGGTCGGTTTACTGCCCAAATGAGCGTCAGGACCACTTCCTCCATGCCACACTGATAGATGTCACAGCATCTCCCGACAGGCATCTCATTCTGGGGGGGGACCTGAACCTGGTGTTTGATTCCTCATTAGACAGATCAGCGCAGCGCTTTCCACAGACCGGGGAACTGTCACACGCTATGAAAACACAACTAGCTGAATTCGATATGCACGATCTTTGGAGGGGATTTCACCCCGCTGATAGGGACTACTCCTATTTCTCGCACGCTCACAAAACATATGCTCGGCTGGACTACCTGTTGGTCTCTGGCCCGGTGCGGGACATGGCCACTGCCTCCGAGGTAGGGGTCATCTCCCTATCAGATCACGCACCGGTCTCGGGGACCTTCCTGCCCCCGTCGACCCCAATTCGGCGTGGGGTCTGGCGTCTTCGAGACACTCTTCTACACAAAAAAGTTGTGGTGCAACGTATCACCGAGGCGGTGGCTGACTTTCAACTACATAACTCTAACCCCGACACTACGTTGGCGACTCAATGGGGGGCGCTTAAGGCGGTTCTACGGGGAGAATTCATAAAGATATCGGCGACCGAAAATAGAGAGAGGAAAGTTAAACGGGAAGAACTCACGCAAAAGGTCAGGGAATTAGAACAGGTACATCGGCGAACGGGGGCTCCTAGGATTTGGAAACAACTGAAGGCAGCAAGAAAACTCTTGTCGTCTCTGGACCTAGACAGAGCTGAATATGCGGCTCTCCGTTTGAAGCACGCATATTATACGGGAGGGGATCGTTGTGGCCGGTTACTAGCGGCTAAGCTCAGAATCGCACATCAATGCCGTCGAGTCAAAGAACTTACGGTACCAGAAGGGCGCACGGTTACAGAAGACGTCGAAATAGCTGAGGCTTTTCGACAGTTCTACTCTGAGCTCTATGCGGAGGACGGCACGACGACTGGGGACCCTGATGAATATCTTGATTCAGTGACTCTCCCATCCCTAGCTCAAATACAAACCGATTACTTGGACCGAGAGATTAGGATAGAAGAGGTTATTGCAGCGATCGCTAGGCTAAAACTCGGGAAAGCCCCGGGACCGGATGGATACACCACCCTATTCTATAGGACTTTTTGCACTACTATAGCTCCTATTTTGACCAAGCTGTTTAACTCTTTCGACTGCCCCGGTGCTATCCCACCGGATCTCCTGCAAGCCACAGTGTCAGTAATACCTAAACCAGGGAAGGACAGGGCCCAGTGTGTCTCGTATAGACCGATTTCCCTCCTAAACGTGGATCTTAAAATCTACACGGGGATCCTAGCGGCGAGATTGGCGCAGTATCTCCCCGGACTGATCGAACCGGACCAGTCCGGCTTTGTCCCTGGCAGGCAAACGGTGGATAATACCAAGCGGTTGGTACACATACTGGAAAAGGCTTCGCGAATCCCCGGGGAAAGAATGCTCCTTTCGGTCGACGCCGAAAAAGCGTTTGACCGGGTGCACTGGCCGTATCTTGAGCAGGTGATGACTCGAATGGGCATAGGGGAGAAATTCAGATGCATGGTCTTTAATTGTTATAAGTTCCCGTCGGCTACGGTGCGTGTCAATGGCTGTGGATCAAAGCGCTTCTATATTGAACGCGGCACGCGACAGGGATGCCCACTGTCCCCTCTCCTTTTCGCCCTCTACATGGAACCTTTTGCCCAGAGGGTGCGACAAAACCCAGATGCCATTGGGGTGCGGATGGGAGGTTATACCCATACGGTCAGCCTGTACGCGGACGATGTTATTTTTACACTGGAGGATCCGCAGCGGGCTTTACCCGCGTGTATGGCAGAGCTCGAGGCTTTCGCGGGAGCGGCTGGGTTTAAGATGAATATGGGGAACTCCACGGCGTTGGATGTTTCCCTGACGCCTGGGACGAGAAGGGAGTTGCAGAGGCGGTTCCCGCTAAAGTGGTCGCGGAACCACGTGCCGTATTTAGGTATCCTGCTGGCTCCCACGCTGTCGGCGATGGTGGCGGTTAATTACGAGACGCTAGGTAAGAAAGTGAAGGAGGAACTGGGGAGGTGGAGCAAGGGGACGATATCGTGGCTAGGCAGGATAGCGGCGCTGAAGATGACGGTGCTTCCACAGATCCTGTATCTCTTCCGGGCACTACCGCTGCAGCCCCCCAAAGGCTGGATACGGATGATGCAGACTGCACTGTCCCAATTCGTCTGGCAGGGCCGTAAACCCCGAATGAAGAGAGCATTGACGACTTTAGCGCCGGAGGCGGGGGGACTGGGAGTCCCTGACCTTCACAAATATTTCCAGGCGTCACAGTTGAGGTACCTGGTGGAATGGAGCAGGTGGGAGTCGGATAAGCATTGGCTCTTCCAGGACCAGGCAGTGGCGGGTCGGCCCTTGCAGGAAATACCATTCCTGCGCAGACAACACAGACCCCCGAATCTCTACGCTTCCTATGTTACGAGGGTGCCGCTGAGGGTATGGGATGCCACTAGTGTCCACTTCGAGCTCACCTCGTTCCCCTCTCCGTTCACGCCTATTGTGGACAACCCAGACTTCACACCTGGGACAGAACCGGGAGCCTTTACGCATTGGCGAGAGAAGGGGTGCAGGGCACTTTTTCATGTGTACGGTGGGGATGGGATCCTCTCCTTTGTGGACCTTAAAGGGAGCTACCAGCTGGCCGAGGCGGATAGGATGAGATACTGGCAAGTCAGACATTGGGCGCTACAACCACAGGTGCGGGAGGCTGCGGACAGGAACCTGCTCCCTTTTGAAAGATGGATGGCGACGCGCACATCGGACGCAAAACTCATATCTGATTTGTATAAAATGCTTCAGCCGCCGCCCACACACATCTATAATCCTGGTAGGGAGAGATGGAACAGGGAACTGGGGAGAACACTTAGCCACAAGGAATGGGAGCAAATCTCATACCGAGCGCGACATTCTGCTTATCATGTGGGGCTGACTGAAACCTTCACCAAGGTGTCAACGTACTGGTACCACACTCCCGAGCGCCTGCACGAGATGAATAGACTCATAGACACTGCATGTTGGCGCGCTTGCGGGCACACTGGGACGCTGACGCACATTTTATGGGACTGCCCACTGATACAGGATTACTGGAAGGAGGTGATCGATGAAATAGACAAATGCTTTGACATAGAGTTGCCCCGCTTCCCGGCCTATACCCTGCTGGGCCTCCCTAACGCCTTAATGTACCCGTTGAAATCCCGGAGAGGGAGACACATCGCCATCGCTTTGGGCTCGGCAGTGCAGAACATTCTAATATACTGGCGCACCTCCACCATTCCCTCAATCACAGGTTGGCTACACAGGCTGTGGCACGTACTGGGTATGGAAAAAATTTCGCTTACACTGGCTGGGGAGGTCGATCAATTCACGGAGCTGTGGCAACCATTTCATACATTACTGGCTACTGAATTCAGGGAGCTTACTGTAAAGAAGTCCAAATGCAGGTAGAAGGATGAATTAAGTATTTATTAAGTAAATAGGATCTCATCCAAAGGATACATGTCTCACAGATAGGAAGGTCCAGGCTTAACTGCTTCACTGTCTCTACATTCTAGACTCAGGTATCAGAACTTCTACACAGAGTTCCGATGCATGTGACATCCTAGCAATAAGTTACAAGGGCAGGATGCCACACATCTCCCTCCTTATAACAAAACAATAATACAGAACATAATTATTTTACAAAGTCATTCAGATGAGTAGGTGTACGTGTAATCCTTGAAGATCTCCTGGTGATGACAGGATCAAAAACAATCCGAGGTGACGAGGTACCTGTGGAAGGAAAACTTGACACAGGAAACTTAGAATTGTCAACAAAGTCTTTTTTTTTTTTTTTTTTTTTTTTTTTTTTTTGAAGGTGCTAACACGATGGTTACTCCGCCTTGGATTAATGACTTGCATCTGAAGGAATCAATTGGAAGTGACGAGTGGAAAGTAGGCCAAGAAAGAAAGCTTCTGGCCAGGAAAAGGATACATGTCTCACAGATAGGAAGGTCCAGGCTTAACTGCTTCACTGTCTCTACATTCTAGACTCAGGTATCAGAACTTCTACACAGAGTTCCGATGCATGTGACATCCTAGCAATAAGTTACAAGGGCAGGATGCCACACTTACGTGCCCCAGATACCTGAGACTCCTTAGGCTTACACCACCGATCACTTGAATGTCCAGTAGGAAGAGGGAGGCACCCTATACGCATTAGGGGTAGAGAGAGCAGGATGGGACCTGTGCGTTTCTGAGATATTCTTCGCGCAACACCGGACAGGGGGGCAGGGGGGTGGGAAGGGGGGTGGGCGTGGGTGGCTGTTGGGGTAGTTTGTTAAGTTAAATGTGAAGTACAGCGGGGTTGTTCTTTGCTTTCTGATCCACGTTCGGATTCAATGCTCGAGGAAACCGCCTGCGGTGGTTCTCGCCTAGCTGGGACTGTTGAACTTTGCAGGTGGCGGGGTGCTCGGGAGGAAGCATTAATTTTGCACGCTATAAACTGCCTTTTAATGCCTGGTTTCTTTCCCATGTTTCACTGCTGTACCGCTGTGCTTAACTAATAAAATACTTTAAACCTAAATCTTCAAAAGCATTTTTAAAGGTGAGTAATGATTCTTTTAATAAAGATAGACTGCTGTATGCACTATGGGGAAGATTAAGAAGCATATTGTGCTTCTTTATTCTTGCATTGTGTGTCATGTTTTTTGTAATGCTGTTAAAAACTTTAATGGTACATATTGGAAATGTATTTTGGAAATGAGTTAGGTTTCTGCCTTGTTTTGTAGTGGTCATTTAAATGGGCTGTACTCTGTGTCAAAAACGATTTACTATGGAAAATGATTTCTGGTAAAATGTCTGGCTTTTAAATTTTGGTCAAGCATCACACTGAGTGTCTGTGTGAAATAAGGAATTACATTCTCAATATGGTTTCCAGAAGGGGCTTGGGACCGTGGAGCAGGCTCTGAACCTTGTTCTATTGGCTGGTAAATATGTACACGCCAAAGGAGGCAACATCTACCTCGTCTATGTCGACCTAAGTGCGGCATTTGACTGCGTCCAGCACGCGAAACTCTGGCAAATACTAACTGACCTGGGTGTGGATCCCCCGATAACAACATTCCTACGAGAACTTTATTCAAATGCCGAAGGTAGAGTTCGTTATGGTATCAGTGGCGAACTGTCGCGTCCATTCCAGATAACGAAGGGAGTAAGACAGGGCTGTGTCCTGGCTCCCTTCCTGTTCAATCTTTACACTAATGGACTTGAACAGGCTATGCTGGACGGGAGTCAGGACCTCCCCCAGATAAGTCATCGCCCAATACCTACGCTGTTGTATGCTGATGACTCAGTGATTCTAGCACGGACACTAAACCAACTTCAGATCCAAACCAACAAGTACACAGCTTTTATGGACTCACTCGGTCTTAAAATAAACATCAAGAAAACCTTCGTAATGCATCTCGGCCCAAGGACTAAAACCACAAAACCAATAATGGTTGACACCAAACTGGAAAAAACCCGTGTCTATCCATACCTAGGTATCCTAGTGGACGATGCTCTGAATTGGCGGAAGGCAATCGAGGCCAGGAATCTCCACTTTCGTCGTGCAACTTCAGCATTAACATCTTTCTCGAGGAAACTGGGGAAACCAGCCCCATCTGAACTCCTGACAATATACTATGCGAAATGCCATAGCGTGGCCACCTATGGTGCTGGAATCTGGGGTCATGGACGTATCGACCACTTACAGGTCACTGAAAACGCCTTCGTAAAGTATATCCTAGCCCTCCCCCAAAGTTCTCCGACATTAGCCTCACATCGGGAGCTTGGTATGGAATATATTATTGACACCATCCGATGCCAGCCCATTCTGTTGTGGCATCGAATATGGTGCAAACCTGAATGTCATCTAACTCGCTCCCTCATTGCTGACTGTTTAACCCTGGCAAATTGGCGGAAAATCCCCTGGTTAACCTATGTTTCTAATTTCTTTAAAGACTTGAATCGTGAATCCTACTTTGAAGAACCACCCTCAATGGAAGACATCTCTAGGAAGCAGTTAAAATTAATGTGTCTGGACCACCTAAGGGATTTACGGAATCAGACAGAGATCATTAAACCATCAAATGAAAAAATTGGCGCCCAACAAACTGGAAAATCCATGCAGCTTTATTCGACGTATTATTTATCCAATCACGAAAGGTTTCTATTAACAAAACTTCGCTTTAACATTTTCTTCCGATTAGTTACATTCCCTGAAACGAATAATTGGTCGCCCAACTTGCTGAACTGTCCCTGTGACGGAATTTCTCCTCAATCCACGATCCACGTTGTCCTTTTTTGTAAATATTATAAAATATCAAGGAAAAAGTGGATTATTCCGATTCTCCGAACCATTGGTCACAGACAAACACATGCAGCATATCTTTATTTGCAATCCTTAAAATCAATGCATGACGCTAAATACATAGCGACCTTTCTTAAAGCAGTCTTGATAACACGTCGCAGCATTTCTAGCTAATTCTGGAACCGAACTGTATCTTAAAATTTGTTTCTATTTAAAAATGTTTTTTTTTATATTGTGTTTCTTAATCATGTGTCTAAAAATTTTTATTATGTACTTTTTATGATTATTTACTTGATAATCGAATAAAAGTTAATGAAACTGAAACATTCTCACATTTTTCAATAATGTCACCTGTGCCTGCTGACAGTTTGCCTCTCTTAGCTTAAAGGGTACTCTGTGCTTGTGTCTCACCTTACTCTGTGCCTGTGTCTCGCCTTACTCTGTGCCTGTGTGTTATCTCATATATGATTCATTTAATGAAGATAGACTGCTGTATGCACTATGGGGAAGATTAAGAAGCATATTGTGCTTCTTTATTCTTGCATTGTGTGTCATTTTTTTTGTAATGCTGTTAAAAAATGTAATGGTGCACATTGGAAATGTATTTTGGAAATGAGTTAGGTTTCTGCCTTGTTTTGTAGTGGTCATTTAAATGGGCTGTGCTCTGTGTCAAAAACGATTTACTATGGAAAATGTTTTCTGGTAAAATGTCTGGCTTTTAAATTTTGGTCAAGCATCACACTGAGTGTCTGTGTGAAATAAGGAATTACATTCTCACATTTTTCAATAATGTCACCTGTGCCTGCTGACAGTTTGCCTCTCTTAGCTTAAAGGGTACTCTGTGCTTGTGTCTCACCTTACTCTGTGCCTGTGTCTCACCTTACTCTGTGCCTGTGTGTTATCTCATATATGATTCATTTAATGAAGATAGACTGCTGTATGCACTATGGGGAAGATTAAGAAGCATATTGTGCTTCTTTATTCTTGCATTGTGTGTCATGTTTTTTTGTAATGCTGTTAAAAAATGTAATGGTGCACATTGGAAATGTATTTTGGAAATGAGTTAGGTTTCTGCCTTGTTTTGTAGTGGTCATTTAAATGGGCTGTGCTCTGTGTCAAAAACGATTTACTATGGAAAATGTTTTCTGGTAAAATGTCTGGCTTTTAAATTTTGGTGAAGCATCACACTGAGTGTCTGTGTGAAATAAGGAATTACATTCTCACATTGTTCAATAATGTCACCTGTGCCTGCTGACAGTTTGCCTCTCTTAGCTTAAAGTGTACTCTGTGCTTGTGTCTCACCTTACTCTGTGCCTGTGTGTTATCTCATATATGATTCATTTAATGAAGATAGACTGCTGTATGCACTATGGGGAAGATTAAGAAGCATATTGTGCTTCTTTATTCTTGCATTGTGTGTCATGTTTTTTGTAATGCTGTTAAAAAATGTAATGGTGCATATTGGAAATGTATTTTGGAAATGAGTTAGGTTTCTGCCTTGTTTTGTAGTGGTCATTTAAATGGGCTGTGCTCTATGTCAAAAACGATTTACTATGGAAAATGTTTTCTGGTAAAATGTCTGGCTTTTAAATTTTGGTCAAGCATTACACTGAGTGTCTGTGTGAAATAAGGAATTACATTCTCACATTTTTCAATAATGTCACCTGTGCCTGCTGACAGTTTGCCTCTCTTAGCTTAAAGTGTACTCTGTGCTTGTGTCTCACCTTACTCTGTGCCTGTGTGTTATCTCATATATGATTCATTTAATAAAGATAGACTGCTGTATGCACTATGGGGAAGATTAAGAAGCATTTTGTGCTTCTTTATTCTTGCATTGTGTGTCATTTTTTTGTAATGCTGGTAAAAATGTATTGCTGCATATTGGAAATGTATTCTGCCTTGTAATGTAGTGATTATTTAAATGGGCTGTGCTCTGTGTCAAAAACGATTTACTATGGAAAATGTTTTCTGGTAAAATGTCTGGCTTTTAAATTTTGGTCAAGCATCACACTGAGTGTCTGTGTGAAATAAGGAATTACATTCTCACATTGTTCAATAATGTCACCTGTGCCTGCTGACAGTTTGCCTCTCTTAGCTTAAAGGGTACTCTGTGCTTGTGTCTCATCTTACTCTGTGCTTGTGTCTCACCTTACTCTGTGCCTGTGTGTTATCTCATATATGATTCATTTAATGAAGATAGACTGCTGTATGCACTATGGGGAAGATTAAGAAGCATATTGTGCTGCTTTATTCTTGCATTGTGTGTCATGTTTTTTTGTAATGCTGTTAAAAAATGTAATGGTGCACATTGGAAATGTATTTTGGAAATGAGTCAGGTTTCTGCCTTGTAATGTAGTGATTATTTAAATGGGCTGTGCTCTGTGTGTAAAACGATTTACTATGCTACATGTTTTTGATAAATGTAAGATGGTGATTGATTTGAGATGGTATGAGCACAGACACACATATTGCATGCAGAGACAGACATGGTAGATTACATGTAACATCCTGGTCCTGTGCCTAAGATCACACTGTGAGTCAAGCTTGATTTTAAATGAATCTGGGTGAATAATTTGCTTAGTCGATGTGTTTTTTAAAATATGGGAATACATGTATTCTTGAAGTCAGTTAGACTTTAGGATATGTAGTAGTAGAGAATCTTAGGTAGCATGTCTGTTAGGCCTCTTACTTCACAAATATGCTCTAAACTGTGCAATAAAGATCCAGGGTGTGCTGTTGAAATGAAAAAGGAATGTTATGTCTTACTTATATATATGGGGTCTGTTTTTTGCCAGTAGAGACAGTGTAATAGTATGAGCAGAGACACACATATTGCATGCAGAGACAGACATGGTAGATTACATGTAACATCCTGGTCATATGCCTAAGATCACACTGTGAGTCAAGCTTGATTTTAAATGGATCTAGGTGAATAATTTGGTTACTTGATGTGTTTAAAAATATGGGAATACGTATGTTCTTGAAGTCAGTTAGACTTTAGGATATGTAGTAATAGAGAATCTTAGGCAGCATGTCTGTTAGGCTTGTTACTTCACCAATAGGCTCTAAGCTGTGCAATAAAGATCCAGGGTGTGCCGTCGAAATGAAAAAGGAATGTTATGTCTTGCTTATATATATGTGGTCTGTTTTTTGCCAGTAGAGACAGTAAAATAGTATGAGCAGAGACACACATATTGCATGCAGAGACAGACATGGTAGATTACATGTAACACCCTGCTCATGTGCCTACGATCACACTGTGAGTGAAGCTTCATTTTAAATGGATCTGGGTGAATAATTTGCTTAGTTGATGTGTTTAAAAATATGGGAATACATGTATTCTTGAAGTCAGTTAGGCTTTAGGATATGTACTAGTAGATAAGAGTTAGAGAGATGGTTCAGGCACTGAGTGAGATGCAAACTGTGAGCAGACAGGTGACATTATTGAAAAATGTGAAAATATAATTCCTTATTTCATACAGACACTCAGTGTGATCCTTGTAAAAAACAAAACATACATTTTACGAAATGACACACATAAAGAGAGAGAGATGGGGCAGGCACAGAGTGAGATGACACACAGGCACAGAGTGAGGTGAGACACAGGCACAAAGTACCCTTTAACCTTAGAAATGCAAACTGTGAGCAGACACAGGTGACATTATTGCCAAATGTGAAAATATAATTCTGTATTTCATACACTCAGTGTGATCCTTGTCAAAAATGTTAAAGCCATACTTTTTACCATAAAACATTTACCAGAGTGAGATGAGACACACGCAATAGACAAATGACACACACAAAGAGAGAGAGAGATGGGGCAGGCTTAGAGTGAGATGACACAGGCACAGAGTGAGGTGAGACACAGGCACAGAGTACCCTTTAAGCTTAGAGATGCAAACTGTGAGCAGACACAGGTGACATTATTGACAAATGTGAAAATATAATTCCTTATTTCATACAGACACTCAGTGTGATCCTTGTCAAAAATGTTAAAGCCATACTTTTTACCATAAAATATTTACCAGAGTGAGATGAGAGACACGCAAAAAGACAAATGACACACACAAAGAGAGAGAGATGGGGCAGGCACAGAGTGAGATGACACACAGGCACAGAGGGAGGTGAGACACAGGCTCAGAGAGAGATGAGACACAGGCACAGAGTGAGATGAGGCACAGGCATAGAGTGAGATGAGACACGCAAAGCGAGAAATGACACACACAAAGAGAGAGATGGGGCAGGCACAGACTGAGATGAGACACAGGCACAGCCTGAGATGAGACACAGGCACAGAGTGAGATGAGACACAGGCACAGAGTGACATAAGACACAGGCACAGAGTGACATAAGACACAGGCACAGAGTGAAATGGTGCAGGCAGAGAGTGAGATTAATACTGAAACTGTACTGCACTGTTGCTGTGGTATAAACTTACTTATGTTGTAAACTAGTGTTTATATTGTTTACTTATTGTAATTGCTAAGTACTATGTTTGTAGTGGTCTATAATATGTTATTTTTTCTTTACCACAGATTGTAATGATCTTTAGAAAGATAAAAGAATATGCCGATGAAGGAAAGACGACAAAAATTTTATAAACATGGTTTATGGTCCAAAAAAACTGAAATACAAGATTCATCCAAAACACAATCTTCAGTGAAAAAAAAGAATGCTCCTGGTAAGCAAACTAAGGACTTTTTAAGGAAATTAATGAAATGTCAAAAAAAAATGTTCTTTCAAAGAAAAAAAACCCATCTTTAAATAGAAAGAAAAAACTGTGCCCCTCCAAAAATGTTACACCTGTAGAAGGAGATGATATTCTCTATAGCAATAGAAGAAGAAATCAATTTATTGAGATTCGTAGACGAATGTTTTATAACAGAATAGTTTCAAATTTATTAAAAAATGTAAAGATGTATCAAAAGAAGAGTGCTTTTTACAAGAAAAAAAAGCACAGTGAAGATTGTGGATCAGGCATTTAAAGTGAAAAATAAATGATATTGTTTAGTAATCAATAGAATTCGTACACTAGATAAGGTAATCAGTGTTTTCAAATCAAAATGTAAGTGGAAAAGAGTAATTAATCGGACTAATTTTTGTGATGTTTTTTCTGGAGAATGGAAGCATAGTTCAAGTGGTGAGCCATTTTTTAATGAAGAAAGTTACTTTCAGGATAATGATTTGGTGCATGCAGTTGACACCAGTGGTCGAGCATATGAGGTGAAGGACGGTTGTCTGGTTGAAAAAGAGAAAATTGTGCCTAGAAAAACAGAAGAAGTGTTAGCTGATGAAGTTTTAGGGAGATGTCCTAAGGCTCCAGTGTATACTTGGAATTGTAGTAGTATTTCTAGTGTGCGACAGGATTCAATTGATTTGTTTCTCAGTTTCTTACGGACATATAGTAAGAAAAGTCTCAAACAGAAGATGAAAATGTTGCAAGAGTTAGATCCTTGTAGAGTGAGAAAAAAACAGGTTTGCATGGGCATTCACTGGCTTGTCTTTCAAGAAAAGTATGTCCGGGTGTTTTTCACCATTTTAGGATGTTAGCAGTGCATCATAATAAAGTGAGGAAATTAGCGAGAAGGTTGTATTATGCAAAAAGTCCAGCACTTAAGATAAAACAGTTAAACAGTGCTCTTTTGCATGGGACTGAACTAGATGTGAAGAACATTTGTGAAGAAATTGGGTTTTGTTACTTTGGTTAAAAAGAGGACAGTGCAGAAACTGATACAGTAATAGAAGGTAATGTGGAAGAGAATGTACAGATTCAAAGTACAGAAAAATTTGAACATGAAATTACAAAGTTTAAGGTGAATTCAAGTGAAAGGCCTAATTTGTCTTGTGTGTGTTGTCGACGAACACATTATAAGAATCAGACTAGATTAGTTGATTGGAAAATAATAATGAGTGGAAGGATTTAGCAACTTATTTGTTGGTAGAAAATTGTTTTGATTTGGGTTCTGATCAACGTATTTGTAAATATTGTTATAATAAATTAAATGAAAACAGAATGCCTGCTAGAGCTGTTCATAATAATCTGGAGTTGGTAGACATTCCTTCTGAATTGATGGATTTAAATACCTATGAGTCTATTCTGATTCAATGTGTGCATCCTTTTCAGGCTACTGTTCGCATGGACCCTAAGACAGGGAAATTGCCTCCTTCAGATTTACAGAGAGGATTAAAGGGAAGAGTTGTTTATTTGCCTCTAGATTTTAAGAAATATATTGATACAATTGGTGTAGAAAAAGTAGAAGAAGAACCTCTGGTTATTCTTGTTAATGGTGTTCCAACCAAGAGTAAAAAAATCTGGCAAGAATTAGTGGATGTTAGGAAAGTCAAAAAGGCAACGTTGTATTTGGTAAAAAACAATCACTACTACAAAAATTTATATGTTGGAGAAGAAGAAACAACTGTAGAAGAGGACAGTGATTTCTCAGCTGGGCAAATTGAAAAAGTTGATGTCTCTAGAAGTGAAGAAATGTATGAACATTATAGTGTTCATCCTTTGCATTCCAAAGAAGTAATGGGGAATGCTATTGACTTGTTTCAAATGAAAGAAGCAAAAGGAAGTCCCATTAGTGTATGGGAAGAAAGTTTGGAAGCTCGTTGTTTTCCACAGTTATTTCCAACAGGTCAAGGTGGACGATATGACGACCGACCTCTTCAAATTCCTGCATCTGAATACCGGACTTCAAGATTATATGCAGAAGATCCAAGGTATCGACAATCCATTCCATATTTGTTTCATCTACTGTTTGAAAGTGATTTGTCTGGACTTTCTTATGCAGTGAACCATATACTGAAAAGTGGAGTACATCTGCAAAATGTTTCGGCAAGGGACTTCATGGATAAAGTCAAACTGCAAGACAGTGTTTTGGAATCTCAGCTAATTAATCTCATGGCATGTCAGCGTGGTACTTACGAGTATTGGTACCGTCGTCACGGGGAATTGAAATGTATGCTAAGAAATTTAGGAACTTCTACATGGTTCCTCACTCTTAGCTGTGCTGAGTATGCTTGGGAAGACTTACTTCAATTTCTACGAGAGGCAAATGCAAACATTAAAAATATTGAATACAAGACACCTGGAGAACTGTGCTCTTTGGATCCAGTTAATGTATGCAAGTATTTCAATCATAGGTTTGAAGCTATGATGTCTTTTATCACAAACAAAAAAAATCCTCCGCTTGGAGAGGTTTTGGATTTCTTTTGGAGAAAGGAGTATCAAGCAAGAGGTGCTCCTCACATACATATGCTGCTATGGATCAAAGATGCACCCAAATTTGGAACAGATTCAGATGACACAGTGATGAGTTTCATTGAACAGTATTCTACATGTGCTGTTCCGAAAAGTACAGAAGAAAACAATTTAAGACATCAAGTTTTATGCTTTCAAACCCATCGTTGTGGAAAATACTGTCGTCGAAAATACAAATCCAAGGACAAGTTTTACACAAAATGTCGTTTTGCATTTCCACGTCCAGTAACATCGAAAGGAAGAGTGAACAATTTTATGTCTTCTCTGCGACATACTGTGACAAGAAAATCACCGAAAAATACATACAACCTAAGAAGAAATGAAGTCCAAATACATAAATGACTATAACCCAGTCATTTTGTCTATGTGGAATGCTAACATGGATATTCAATATGTTGCTGACAACTCTATTGCTGTGGCTCGATCTGTGACGTCTTACATCAAAAAATCAGAAAAGACGGAACTGAAGGAAATGTGGGAGGAAATTTCACATGAAAAGAGTCTAAGTAAGAAATTATACAGTTACAGTCTGAAGATGTTGTCGCACCGAAAAATTGGAGCATATGAATGTTCTGATCGGTTATCATCAGCAAGTCTATATGCGAAATCTAGAACAATCATTTGGGTGAGTCTAGGTCTTGCTGCAACACGAAACCCAGTTTTGAAATATGTACAAGAAATAGAGTATTTGGCGGAGAAAGAACCAAACAGTACATATATTTTGAAGACAAACATGTTGGATACATACTATCCAAATAGAATTAGTCATCTTGAGAACGTTTGTCTCTATGAAGTTCTGCAAACCTATACTTTTAAGAGGAACATCACAGAAGATATCAATAAAGGAGTATATGCTGTAATTGGATGTGAAGGATGTCTGGTGAAACAAAGAAAAGGCCATTTGATTGATCATCGAAAATTGAGTTGTGAATCTCCTGACAAAAGGGAATTTTACTATTTAGCTCTTTTGCAACTCTTTAAGCCATGGCGTACAGAAGAGGAACTACTTGGAGATTTTCTCAGTTATGAAGATTCGTTCAATGCAACCAAGGATACCATAGAATGTCCTGTTTTTTCAAATTATCTGCAAATGTTGAACGAGGAAATACAGTAAGAAGCTACAATTGCAGCAGAGATTGCTAGAGACAGTTCTCAAGACAGTCAGAGTTCTGCTTCATTGAGTCAGGATCCACTAGGAGGACCAATTATCAAATTGAAGCTGCCACTGCCATGGATGAAGTGGAAAGAGCCATGGAACAAGCTCAGGAGGATGTAGTTAACTTAGAAGATTTGAAAAGAGAACTAAACGTTGAGCAGAGACAAATATATGACGAAGTCACAGAACAGATTGAGCATGGTTTATGTCATGAGAAAAAAGAGTGCTCATGTACATCATTTATGCCTGTCCGACTGTACTTGAGTGGAGAAGCAGGAACTGGAAAACGTTTTCTGATTAAAGCAATTGCAACTTATCTGCAGAAAAGAACGGAGTCATTGCTGTCTTGTGTTGTTACCGCCCCAACTGGGTTGGCAGCACATAACATTAAAGGGATAACTTTACATCGCTTGTTGATGCTGCCAGTAGAGCATGATAATAAATTACAATACCACAAGCTATCTGGAGAAGCTTGTTGTGAAGTTTCAAGAGTCCTAAAGAAAATGAAACTTCTTCTCATTGATGAGGTAAGCATGGTATCAAATGTAATGCAGCTAACTCCAGTGAAAGGACAACCAGTGTTTAAAATGCTTACCCATGAAGATTCCAGGAAGTGCCTAGGAAGCATTGGAAATGTTAATATGCAGAACTGCTTCAAAATATGCGACAGGCAAAGGATGAAGATTATAAAAATATTCTACAAGATGTAAGAATTGGAAAACTAAGTGAGCATGGCAAAGAAGCTTTACATGCACGATTAATTTCAAATTTGTTTCCAAACGAAAACATTCTCCCAGAGAACATTTTTAAGAAAATTCCTGAAAACAAATCTGTCCTATGCTTGATGCCAACTCTGCAAGAATGTTCAATCTTCAACAACAAAATGTTAAAGTTAGAAAATGAAGAGATTGTAAAACTGGAAGCTATTGATAAAATAGAGCATGAAGGAGCAACTATTATTTTGTCAGAAAAGTTGAAATCAAAATTGGATTCTTTAGAGAAGACCATATCTAAAACTGCTGGTTTGGAAAAGACCTGTATGCATCTTTAAATTGTCGTATAATTTTAGGACGTAATTTACATGTGGAAAGAGGTTTAGTAAATGGAGCAATGGGTCATATTGTTGATTTTGTGAATTACCGAAATAGAGATGGAATTGAATTTCTAAAAATTAAATTTGATGGTATTGAAGAAGTACAACAAATCAGTCAGTGTTCTGCTCGATTTGTGCTTGTGAAAGATTTATATGTCCGCCGAAAAGTTTCCTGTTTCTTTGGCATATGCAGTGACTATTCATAAATCTCAAGGTTTATGTGTAGATAGTGCTTTGGTAAATATTGGAAGTTCTGTGTTCAAGGAGGGTATGGCATATGTTGCTTTATCTCGAGTCAGAACTTTATCTGGATTGTACTTGATTGATTTTGATGAGACAAAGATTAGTGCAGATCTAAACTGTGTAAAAGAATATAATAGGTTAAGAAGAGAGTATGCTCCAAATTTACCTCAATATCCTCTATTTGAAAAGCGTGAAGTAGGCCGAAAAAGAAGAAATGAGAAAAATTGTAGTGAAGTTGTAGCAAAAAGAAAAAAAGTAGATGAACCAGTAATTGTAAGCAGAAAGGAAAAGGATTCAGTTAAAGATGTTGTTGGATTTCAGTTTGAAAACCGTTCTGGTGTCAACTGCTATGCTAATGTAGTGGTTAATGTTTTTTTTCTCCAAACCGTACAAGAACAGATTGTTGAAAATCGTGATCAAAGATTTTGTTGTTTGTTGAATTCTGTGTTTGAGAAATGTAGCAGTGATAGAACAAAAATACAAAGTGTTTCTGAAATTCGAAATGTTTTAGACATATGTTCTGGTCTAAATCAATTTTCACAGAATATTCAGCAATATTGTCAGGAATTTCTAATGTATATGCTTGTTGTATTGCAAGATGAAGGTGTAGATGTAGAAAATCTTTTTGGCCTTTCTTATAAATGGCAGCATGACTGCGACAATTGTTCCTTTTCAAGTACTACTACAATAGACACTGAAAGATTTATATATTTGACTTTACCAGACTGCAAATCAGTGTCTTTTAATAATCTAGTTAGAGAAGCAAATCAAAACATGGTCTGTACTCAATGTAAATCTGCAAAGCTATCAACATTATTTATAGAAAGATATGGACAGTATGTAATTTTAATGTTCCAACGATGTAGACCTGATGGAACTAAATTGACAACTTTAATTAAAAATGTTGTGGCTTCTCAATTATAAATTTCAGGACGAACCTTTGCAACTGCAGCAATTATTTTCCATAATGGTCCTTCGACAACATCAGGACATTACACAGCTTATTTAAAATGTCAAAAATGCTGGACTAATTGTAATGATACTCAATTGACTTTCACACAACGTTTGCCTTATCAGTTACCAAATTCTTACCTAGTATTCTTACAACCGAAATTTTAGGAAAGGTAATTGACCTATGACGATAGGAGCAGTTAATAAAACTTAGTCTGCTGTTTAAAATTACTTTGTGAGTGAGATTGATTAAGATATTAAAAAAACTTGTAGTTGTCATAGAGGTAGTGCAAGTGTATCACATAGTGAGTGATATGATTATTATAGGAAATGTTAATCATGAGTAAGCCAGAGGTGAAAAGATAACTATTGTTTCATGATGTAAAAGATGTTGGAGATTTTCTTTCAGAAACTCGGGTTAATGGAAGTTTAAGAATACTATTGAGTAATTTCCAAAGACAAGGACTTTCCATATACTATTTGGCCTCGTGGACAAGTATGTGGATCAAAAGTGAGTTAAGATATGTTTTTTCTAAATTTTACATTATTTATTGAAACGTTGTATGGGTTTTTTAAACACAATCTTTTTGATTGTGTTTTTTTTTTGCCTGCTGTCATATGATGAGTAGTATTGAACTCACTGTTTTAAGTGAAATTCAATATATTCTAAGAACAGCAAAAATAAACCATATAACATGTTGTACAAGTTATTTTGTTTTTAGTATTATGAAATATATATTATACTCCCCTTGTCTCACGCTCACTCACCTTTTTCCACCCTCTATCACCCCTCTTAACTCACCCTCACTGTCCTTCTCTCACCCTCCCTCACCCCCGTTCCCTTACTCCACTTCCCTCACTTATCCTCATTCCCAATCCTAAACTGCCCTTCCCCTCACTCTGCTCCCGCAGTCACCTTTTAACAGTCCCTCTGCTTCACTCCCCTACCCCTTCTTTCCTTTCTTTACTCCCTCAGTCATTCTCCTTCCCTTACTCAACTTACTCCACTTCACTAACTCCTTCTCTCACTCCTTCTATCCTCTTACTTCCTCACTCCCCTTCCCTCACTCCTTTTCTCTTAGCCTTACTCTCTCCGTCCCTTCAGTCTTTCACTCCTCTTTCGTCATGCTCACTCCCTATAACTCACCCACACTCTTTCACTTACCTTTCTTTGCTCTCTTATTCAGTCCTTTTCTCTCACTCTTTCTTTCACTACCTCTATGTCCTCACTCCCTCAGTCCCCTTGTCTTACACTCACTCGCCTTTATCCACCCTCTATCATCCCTCTTTCCACAACCTCACTGCCCTCCTATCACCCTCCTTTACTCCTGTTCCCTTACTCCGGTTCCCTCACTTATCCTTATTCCCCATCCTTAACTCCCCTTCTCCTTTCTCTCCTCATGCACTCACCTTTTCCCAGTCCCTTTGCTTCACTCCCCTTCCCCTTCTTTCCTTCCTTTGCTCCCTCAGTCATTCCCCTTCCCTCACTCACCTTACTCCCCTTTATTCACTCTTTCTCTCACTCCTTCTATTCTCTCATATTCTCACTCCTCTTTCCTCACTCTCTCTCTGTTACCCTCACTCCCATTGTCCCCTCACTGTCTTACGCCCCTACACTCACTCTCACTCACCTTCCATCCCTTATTGTCATGAATCCACCCTCACTCACTTCTCCTTCACTGTCACTCACTCCCCTTTCCTTACTCCCCTTTCTCCCTTTAGTTTTCCTAACTCACATTCCTTTAGTATCTTACTCACCTTCACTTCATTCCTCTCTCCTTCTCTTCCTCTCTGTCACTGAATGTATCCATCTCATTATCCTCTTAGTAATTTGCTCTCCCTCTATTTCTTTTTCACTCTCTCTAACCTTCAACATTCCTTTGTTTTCCTTTCTGTATCCTTCACTCCTACTTTATTTCTTACTACCCTTTTATGACTTTTAATCTCCTGCCTTGTCTCTTGTATTGTGAAATGTATATTGTAAATATTATAATTTACTTTTTTTTCTCTTCCACAGATATTAAATTTAGTAAAAATATGTAATTAAGTTTACATTACATATAAGGTAAGTTTGACATACAAAATTTACTTTCTCATCACTCTTTTCCTTAACCTCACTACTCTTCTCTCACTCACCCACACCCCCGTTCCCTTACTGCGCTTCCCTCACTTATTCTCAATCCGCGTGTTTACTCCCCTTTCCCTCACTCCCCTCCCACACACAACTTTTTTCAGTTCCCCTGCTTTACTTCCCTTCCACTCTTTTCCCTTCCTTCGTTCCGTCACTCATTCCCCTTCCCTCACTCACCTTACTCCACTTCACTCACTCGTTCTCTTACTCCCTCTCACTTCTTCACTCCCCTTTCCTCACTCCCTCTCTTAGCCTCACTCACTCCGTCCCCTCTCTCTTACTCCTCTTCCGTCACGTTCACTTCCTTTAACTCACCCACACTCCCTCACTTACCTTTCTTTGCTCCCTCACTCAGTACCCTTCTCTCGCTCTTTTCTTCATTCCCTCTGTCTCCTCACTCCCTCATTCCACTTGTCTCATGCTCACTTGCCTTTATCCACCACACTTTCCTCAACCTCATTGCTCTTCTCTCACCCTCCCTCAGCCCCGTTCTCTTACTCCGCTTCCCTCACTTATCCTCATTCCCCATGTTTACTCCCCTTCCCCTCCCACACTCACCTTCTTTCAGACCCCCTGCTTTACTTCCCTTCCCCTCTCTTCCCTTCCTTTGCTTCTTCACTCATTCCCCTTCCCTTACTCACCTTATTCCACTTCACTCACTCCTTCTCTCACTCCCTCTGTCCTCTCACTTCCTCACTCCCCTTCCCTCACTCCCTCTCTCTTAGCCTCACTCTCTCCGTCCCTTCACTCTCTCACTCCTCTTCCGTCAAACTCACTCCCTATAACTCACCCACACTCCCTCACTTACCTTTCTTTGCTCCCTCACTCAGTTCCTTTCTGTCACTCTTTCCTTCACTACCTCTATGTCCTCACTCCCTCAGTCCCCTTGTCTTACCCTCACTCACTTTTATCCACGCTCTTTCACCCATCTTTACTCACGCTCTCTGCCTTTCTCTCACCTTCCATCACTCCCGTTCCCTTACTCCGGTTCCCTCACTACCCCTCATTTACCATCCTTCTCTCCCCCTCATTTACCATCCTTCTCTCCCCTTCCCTTTACTTTCATCACCCACTCACCTTCTCTCAGTACCTATGCTTCAGTCCTCTTCCCCTCTATTTCCCTTCCTTCGCTCACTTACCTTACTCCACTTCACACAGTCCTTCTCTCACTCCCTCTGTCCTGTCACATCCTCATTCTCCTTCCTTCACTTCCTCTCTCTTAGCCTCACAACCTCCGTCCCCTCACTCTCTGTCCCCTTCCCTCATGCTTACTCCCTTTAACTCTCTCACACTCCCTCACTTACCTTTCTATGCTCCCTCACTCAGTCCCCTTCTCTCACTCTTTCCTTCACTCCCTCTGTCTCCTCACTCCCCTTGTCTCACGCTCACTTGCCTTTATCCATCCTCTATCACCACTCTTTCCTCAACCTCACTGCTCTTCTTTTACCCTTCCTCACCCCCATTCCCTTACTCCGCTTTCCTCACTTATCCTCATTCCCCATGTTCACTCCCCTTCCCCTCACTCACCTCCCACACTCACCTTCTTTCAGTCCCCCTGCTTCACTTCCCTTCCCCTCTCTTCCCCACCTTCGTTCCCTCACTTATTTTCCTTTCATTTCTCACCATACTCCACTTCACTCACTCCTTGAGAATATGTAAAGAATATAGCTCTTTTTGGAAAATTGGAGGTAGTTCTAAAAAGAACTGTTTTTTTGTTTGGTTTTTTTTGTTTATTTTTTATTTTTTCCGAACGTTTTTACATTTTTTTTGTATTTTTTGGAGAACAAAAACAAAACTAGGGAATGCCAAACTGCTCAACAGGAGCAAAAAAAAGGGGAAAAATTAGGGCTGAGGGGCGCAGCGGTGATCTTCTCTTTTTCTTACAATTAGCTGAATGCTCTGCTCCCCATAACAAAGCAGTTCATCACACTGCTTACACCTAATTGTAATGTCACCAAACACAGGTTGAATATTTGGAATCATCAGTTCTGGTCTTCCTCTCACTGATGATGTGGAAGCTCCAGTGGAAGTGGAGGGGCCTTCTTCTGGTAGATTGCGAGCCAGGGCTCTGGTGCTCTCCCGTGCAAAATTAATCGGGTGCCTCCTCTCCACATGCCTTATTAATGTTGCATTTCCAAAACTATATTTCCGGGTGGGATCTCCACGAGAGAGTACAGTGTCACAAATTTTACACATGACTTTTGCTGCATTGCATTTCTTCTCCCCCTCTAGAAAAGAGAAACATTTCCAAATTAAGTGGTCCTTCACTTTTCTCTGTGGGGGGACCTCAGGCAGGAATCCATCGGAAGAGTCTGAGGACTGGTCCTGAGAAGGGTTCTTGGAACCAGACATGATGGTAGAAGTTTTGTTTTTGCAGGAAGAGACAAGAGGTGTTGTCTCAGCAAAAGCAAAGAGGTTGTGATGGAAATGGGTGGGGTGTTTCCCTACTTGTGAAAAAAACTGTTATTAACCAATCAAAAGTGTTGTTTTAAGGTCACATGGCTTGACGCGCGCTTACGCTACGCGCCCCGGGGCGCTTACGCGGCACGTACGTAGGCGCTTCCGGGGGCGCTTACGCGGCGCGTCAGAATGACGTTTTGCTAGATTTTATTAAATGCGTTTAAAGGTGAAATACGGATATTAAAAATGAAAATTAGTACTTTTATTAGTATGCCGTTGAATGTCTTGCATTGTTATTTACTTTAAATACATAATTATATTTTTTTACTCACGCGGGAATAGCGCTCTCGGTACGTTTACGGGTGCGTTTACGGGTGCGCGTACCCTGAGCGCTCCGGGGTAAAATGATAAATAAAAAAAACAGGAAAAATACTTAAAAAAATTAATTTTAGAAAAATATACATTATTCAAATAATTTTATAAAAATTATAATAATTAATAGCTATAAAAAATAGCTATTAAAAAAACGTAATAATTCACTTTAAGAACTGTAGGTTACAAACTCGTTATAGTAAGGAATTAGCTTTTAAAAAACCTTTGAAATTCACTGAAAAAACCATAGGTTTGACACTCGTTATAGTTAGGAATTAGCATTTAAAAAAACTTTGAAATTCACTGTAAAAAATATAGGTTTCACACCAGTTAGTTAGCTGAACATTTTACTCATACAAAACCATTGAAATTCCCACGTTATAGTTACTTGGACTCACTATAACTTGCGCGCCCGCAATCCACTGCTGATGATGTCACATATTACATCATTCATGACCTGGTCAGTGACATCACTGATGACATCTCAAATGACATCACTGATGACATCATCCATGTGATAATATGATGCACCTCCTCACACTCTAATCTAACCTTTGATACACCCAGTGTTAAATACAAACTACCATTGCTGAAACCATTGACACACCAATACCAGTAACTACATACGCACTCACTGATTCCTAGGTCTACACACACATCCACTCATTCACCCATACAATCACTCATACATACAGACACTCATCAATACAACACTATCATATGCACTCATACACCTATACAGACAGTTACACACTGCCACTCATCCATGGAGTTACTCACACACCTAGTCAGTCATGCAAAGAATCAATCACACTCCCATTTACTCATCTATACAGTTATACAGACAGCACCTCAAATATAAAAACATATACTAACACATACTCTCTTATACAATCAGTGATACAAGTACACATTGATCCATACAGCTACTCACACAATAACTGGCTCTCATGTATAGTCATTTATATATGCCAACTCTCACATGCACTGTGTTTTACATATGTACTTACTTGGACATGTAGCACTGAGATATCCATTCACTCACCAACACAGCCATGCACACAGTCAACCGCCCATACAGCGGTTTCCACATGCACTCTTGAACCCATACACCTAGTGAATCCACTGCCCACACATCTATCCACAGTCACACACCTCACAGCCACCCACACACACACACACACACACACACACACACTCAGCCTCATATACAAATACTTGGGCAACCAATCAATAACCCATATAGCCACTCATATAGCTACTGATCAACACATGCAGCAGCTTACACAACAACAGACATACTGATGCACACATTCACACAGTTTAGTCACTAACCCATGCATTCAGTAAGACACATTTAATCACTCACTCGTACAGTCAGTCACGCACCAACTAAATCCTTCATCCAGACACTTATACACCCACTCATTCTTGAATATGTAAAACATATTTAAACTTTACAGAAACACACAGACACTGGATGATGTCATCAGTGATGTCATCAGTGATGTCATTTGAGATGTCATCAGTGATGTCACTGACCATGTCATGAATGATGTAATATGTGACATCATCAGCAGTGGATTGCGGGCGCGCGAGTTAAAGTGAGTCCAACTAACTATAACGTGGGAATTTCAATAGTTTTGTATGAGTAAAATGTTCAGCTAACTATAACTGGTGTGAAACCTATGGTTTTTTCAGTGAATATATATATATATATATATATATATATATATATATATATATATATATATATATATATATATATATATATATATATATATATATATCCCTTATTAGTTTTAATGCATATTACAGTAGCATGTGATTCTTATCTGGGAAAAGAAAAGGTACAACTGAACTTGAAATATTGTAACCTGAAGACATAAATCACACACATAAAGGTGACCGTAAAAATATAAGGAATGTAAAGAAAAATGTATTGGTAAAGTGTTGACCCACCGGCCTTGGCACTAAAGTGCCCTTCTTTTAGACAGATGTGCAGGTGAGCAGACACAATTTTGCCATTCTCAGTGCAACAGCCAATGTCTTAAGTATGCTGTTCCATTTCCCCATGGAGTATGCTGTGGTAAGCTGAAGCAGAGCACGAATGATAGTTGAGCAGGCTCGTGGATGAAGAGAGCTGATCGAAAGCCCCTCAATGTGGATATATATTTTTTTATTATTGTGTGATTACATGATAGATAGCTTTGAGAGCTTTAATACACCGACGGACACACTATAACTGTTTTTAGCAGTAAGTGTCTTTCAGATGGATGCTTTGAACTGCAGATATCTCACCTTGTGACTCTCCTTTCGTGCAACACTGGATCTGCGAACTCGTACAATAGCTAATGCTTGCTAGTTTGTGGTGCTATCAGCGTCAGTCACTACTCCGTCTGGCCTTCGGACATCACAACAGAAAGCCACATATTGGTCCCACCCCTGTGCGTTGACATCAGTTTCTCTTTTTCTGCACCCTCAGATGCCGATCTGGAGCTCTGCTCCTACTGTTTTTAGGTCTCGACTATTATATCCCGCAAGAGTATAGTGGGCAAACCAAGGTCTTCAACCATTGTGGATTTTGGACAGTTCATGTGGTGCAATCGTGCGGAAAGCGCGTCCACATCAAACCCATCAGCCTCCCTCCCACAGGCATCTGTTGCTTCCCCAGCTTGCGCAGTGCGTGCTCGGCCTCACTTCTCCTCCCCCCCCTAATGACATCCCTGCTTTCACTTTCACTGCCGCGAGGCCGTGAGCTTCACTTCAAAGGGATCCGCTCCCCCGCCCCCTGCTTCACAGTACAAAGTGTGTCATTGTTTTGTGATCAGGCCAAGCCCTTCCCCTCGCTGCTTGTATGGCGCTTTCCACTCCCACGACATTTAATTTATTTACAGTGGCTTATAATATTGGAACGCTTGATATGAGCTCCACTTAAACTATTTGTTTACATTTGGCACTGCCCCACTTAAACTATTTGATTAGATTTGGCACAGCAAATCGAGTGATTCACCCAGAATCGGATGTTGAGTCGACATAGAGACTTGAACCCTGCTCCTTAGCTCGAAAGGCAGCAGCTCTAGCTGTTACGCCATATGATCGTTCGTCCTCTGTGGTGCTTTTAGCAGATGTAGGCATTTTAAGTTCAGGATCAAATGAGGGCGTTCATTCTCAACTCGCACATTTCAGTAATTGCCTTTTTTAAAACAATAATATTGTGATTTGCCCAGAATCACACAATGTTGAACTGCTGCCGATACTCAAACCTGGTTCCTCAGCTCCAAAGTCGGCAACTCTCACCGTGAAGCCACATCCTCTATAGTACGGGACTGGTGTCTGCAGCTGGATGCATAGGCTCTTCTTCATTCCTGACAAGCTGCCCGAGCAAGAGGTAAAAGATTCCTGGTTCTTAATGTGAGCAGCGTATGCCCTTTCCTGTGCCGCTCTCCTTCTCTTGTTATTGTTCCCGTTATCTGTTCCATGAAAATATATTTTTGTGAAGAATGCATTTAGTCATTTTTACCTTTCTCTAAAATGAAATTTTGTCAGCTTGTTTTCGTCAGGCTAACTTTCATCATTTTAGTTTTTTGTGGCAAATGAAAGATTACCGTGATCAATGTAGAATTAACCTTAACTTTGCATGTCTTTTGCTCGCCACAAGGCTGTAGTACCATCCCAGAGATGGGAATCTTGCAACCATAAGAAATACTTTTAAAATTCAGGAGCCCGTACTATAAGAGATCAGGACTGGCCTAAACGCTTCCTATTATTTTGCTGTCCCTGATAGGCGTCAATCCCAAGCCCCGCCCCCTTCCACATAATGCTTATGAGTTAGCGGAATGTGTCTAACTAATTACTTACACTTACGCATTTACGTTTATGTTCTCATTATGCAGTTATTCACTTATGCGTGTGATATTGTTTGCAGTGTTCTTAGCTTAGCATGTGTGCCACCATTTTGGATTATTCTCTCTACGTGCAAACTGTACTTGCTCATTCCCCCTCCCGTAGGAATAGGAGTAATTCCTCGTGTCAGCATATATGCATTTCTTGGTTTACTGTAGCTGAAACTCCTGCTAGCGAAACTCCTTATCAGGCCGTTCTCATGCGCTGGGGATGTAGCGGCCTGGCTCTGTGTCCTTGGGAGATGATAACAAGTGTTGCTATTGCAGGTGCAGATGCCTCTTGTATGAGACCATTGTCCACATCCCTGGTGGACCAGTACTTTTCCATTATGGGCGTGTTTTACTCTGCCTTCTTGTAATATAATGTATCACCATGATGATGTGAGGCAGTCCTTCTCGGCACACTCTTAGGGGTGAGGTCGATATAGGGCCCTCTCATATGGGAGTTTGTGGCCTAATAAACTTGCTTTGTTTATTCTTCTCCACTGTCCGGCTGACTTATTTTGGGTAACTATAGGTGAGTGAGGTAAGTCACTCAGGTGGTATTTTGGCCACGCTTATCAGATGGCGCCCGAACAGGGACTCCGCGATTAGGATCTTTCTCACCCGTAAGTGGGTAGCAGAAGGCCGGAGACCCCCTGGTCGGCACGGTGGGTCCGGGTACCCACTTTGATGCCGAGCTTGGTTCTAGCAGCGCTGCCCCACCCTGCTGATTGGAGGAGGTCTCGGTCCATGATCCTACGCCGGAGTCCGGAAGGCGGAACCTTGGAGCTGACCGTGTTGGTCCAGCCAGCCGGAAGTGGAGAACGGTAGAGGTCGGGACCGCGCACGGGAGGTAAGTGGTCCGACTGGTGATTGAGGGGCTGGAGTGCTCCGTGAGACCGGTGTGTCTCTGGTGATTGGAGGAGCCGGTGTGCTTCTGGGGCTAGTGTGCTCCGGGAAACTCAGGGCGTGGATAGCGCTCTGACAGACTTGATGGAGATTGGGGAACGAGGGTTTGTGAAAAATCCGACTGGATAGTACTGCGGGTTGGTGAGCGGCTTGCTGCGCGAGGATTTTGGGCTCGCCCGAACACCTAATGTGGTGATTTACGGGAGAGTACCGGGTCCCGCGTGGTGTGGCACCTGCCGATTTGTAGTGCTGCCCGGGAAACGGATTGGTTTCCCAGTCTCGGAACAGCGAGTGTAGGCTGTTCAGTCTGCGGTAGTGTCCAGGTTTCCCAGGACTTGGTCGACGGGCCTTGTCCCATTTTTGTAACACGTGTTTTAGTACGGATTCTATTTGATTAATATATGCATATGATACTGTGAATTTTTCCTGTGTTGTTGTGTGTTGTAGGATTACAAAATGCCGTGCTTTAGTAAATTGCGGTGTTTCGGGTGTTGCGATGAGGTTTCAGATGTGAGATTGGCTAAGAGCCAACCTGCCCCTCAGGAAGGTTCTCCAAATTTCGACATGTACGTCAAACACGGCTTGCCTCCTATTTTGTTTTCCTCTTTATGGCATAAGTATACAATGGATAATGTGGATTTGCAGTGGCCCCTACTAGGCTCTTTCGATGCAGACAAATTAGACTATTTACAAGACAAATTATTTGCTAGGCGCAGCCGCCAGAGTATGTTTGATTCTTTGCGAATGTGGCAGAAGGAGGTACGGGAACGGCAGATAAGGGAAGAGAAGGTTGCTCAGAAAAGATCGGCTCAGACTATGGCGCAGAAGGCGAGAGAACACACTAAGAAAGAGAATGAGCTGCAGATTGAGCGCGCAGATAGGCGTTTTAGGTTGTTGGAAAATAAGTGCTATGTGGTAAAGGAAGAGGACGTAGACGAGATGGAAGATATTTTGAGCGCCCGACCTCCTCCCCCATATGCTCCACATTCACTGTACCCCGTGCTCGGAGATTCCGCCCCACATGCGGTGGTTTCAGTTCCCCAAGTCGGTGCCCCTCCCTTGTCCGGTACACCTGCTTCCTCTGCAGGGGGACCTACTTCCCCTTCTACCACGGCACCCTTGCTCCCTTTCTCGGCGGCGAGCCCTGCTGCGTCTGCTGCGCTACCCCCGGTGTTCTCTGCTGGCCCTGCTATCCCCACTGTTTCTGCCAGCGCCACCCCTCAGAGCGCGTTGCGAACACCTGCTAGAGGAGCGGAGGGAGGTCTACTCCATCAGGTACTTAAGTTACTCACACGCGCTACTATACCCCTAGACGAGAAAACAATGGTAGCTAATCAAGCTTGTCAATGGGCCAGGAATAACATTTATTCATTAGAGGATATTTGGTCTACTATGAAGGATTATGAGCCTTTAATGCAGCAGCACGCTTTGTGGCACATGTCAACGACCCTAATAGCGTTATGGGAACAGGGATATGGCGGTGAGGCGCCGGCGATTCTTCGTGATATTAAGGCTCATGCTTACAGGGCTAATACTGGAGCGGGGGAAGTGCTCCGTAGTCTGAGGTATTTGTTGGAATACAGGAATGAGCTAACAGTAACAGGTGAGACTCACTTCCCGGGGATACATCCAATGCGTGAGGTACACCCTATATTTCACCCTGAGGTATCTGAAATAGTAGACCCGACCACCTTGGCAGTAACCAGACCACGTGTAGATGCTCATTTCCAAGAACAATGGGTGTATACGCCCTGGAAAAGGAGCGAGGTATTAGCTCTGAAGGCGCAGTTACCCGACTCTAGAAAAAACCCAACGGCTTATTACAAGGAATTAACAGAGGCAGCATCCTCAACAGTAATGACGTTAGCAGATATTGAACTGTTTTTCGGATTATTGGTTCCCGTGGATGTGTGGAGACAGGTGAAGGGTTCGGAACATAGAGAGGAGTTAGGCGGGACTTGGGCAGAATTTACAGATTGGGATAAGGAACGTAAGCCAGGCGAAAAACCGAAACCTGAGATACTAGCATTACCCGGGCGCATAATTAAATATATGCATTCACTCATTCCTCCTAAAAAGGTAGATTGGGATAAGTTAACGGCTTGCAAACAGAAAAAGGATGAGGCAGTTTCAGATTTCTTCACTTGCTTTGAGGAAACGTTTATGGATTTTAGCGGGCAGGATATCTCTCAAGATGGTGGGCTGCGTCTCTTTGTCAATAGATTTGTTACGAATTTACTGCCAGAAATATCGGCCCGACTGCAAGCGTCTGAAAGTACATGGACAACATCTACCCCCTCAGGCATCTTAAGCATGGCCCAGTATTATGAACATAGAGAGAATGAGAATAAAGACAGGCAGGAAAAGAAGGCGAAAGATTTGAAGACGAAGGTTTTGTTGCAGCAAGTAGCGAAGGGCAGAGGACGGGGAGTCCCGCCCGCGTCAGGTGGTCGAGGAAGTAGTTTCGGGAGGGGAGAGAGAAGAGAGCGTTTGGGACCCAACCAGTGCGCTAACTGCAAACAGGAAGGGCACTGGTGGAAGGATTGCCCACTACTGCGGTCCCAGGCTGGACCTGGTAGGGGGCGAGGTCGGGGAGAAGCGCCTAGAGACAATAGGCAGTCCGAGGAGGGTAGGAGACCTGGAGGAAATTATTTTGACGGAGGAAGGGATAGACAGCATTCTCAGAGGGAGGGCGATAATGGCAGGGATAGACAGTTCTACAACGATGCATACGCCGAGGATGATTTCACAGGATTTTCCTATAACTAGGACAGCGTAGGGCAGAGTGAGGGACCTGTTTCTGTGGATGTTGATCAACGTGGGCCTTATGTAACGGCAGACTTGTCGGGATCCCATCAGAAATTTTTATTGGATACAGGTGCTACGAAAAGTTCTGTAGCACGTTCTCAGGTTCCAGGGGCAGCTCTGTCTGGCAAGACTAATGTTTCAGTGGGGTTTTCTGGTACCCCGGTGGTTAGCCCCATCTCTAAGCCATTGACACTTACGATTGGCCCCTTTACTGTTGACTCCCCTTTTCTTTTGACTTCGAATTGTGGTGAGAATTTGTTGGGTTTGGATCTGTTAAAAAGATTGCATGCTACGATTTACTGTTCCCCGGATGGTGTGTACCTTACGATGGGTCCTTCTGTCGCGCGTGCGCAGCAATGTTTTTCAAAGGATGAACCCCTCCCAGTTGAATTCAGGGATGTCCCTCCGAGCTTGTGGGCCTGTAGCGATACTGATGTGGGTAAGATGGACATTGCACCGGTGTCCATAAATGTTAAGGTGGGTGCGAAGCTGCCTCGCATACCTCAATATAAGATTTCTAGAGATGGAGAGAGGGCTCTGTTGCAGATTATACAGGATTTGATCGGATCAGGGGTGGTCGAGGAGACAGACTCTAACATTTGTAATAGCCCGATACTTCCGATACTGAAAAGGTCCTCAGGTGCCGAGGGTGAGAATACACCTGATGTCTATCGTTTTGTGATTGATTTACGCCATGTTAATAAGGTGGTTGAGCCCCAGTACCCAGTGGTTTCTGACATTACTACCATTTTGACTATGATACCTCCGTCAGCAAAATATTTTTCAGTATTGGACCTTAAGAATGCGTTCTTCAGTATACCCGTACACCCAGATAGCAGGTACCTCTTCGGATTCTCATTGGCCGGACGCAGTTTTAGATTTACGAGAATTCCTCAGGGTTATACAGAAAGTCCCAGTATTTACAGTCAAGCATTAAAAGCACAGTTAGATGATTTGGAGCTCCCACAGGGAAATGTCTTGTTGCAATATGTGGATGATATTCTCATCGCCTCCGACAATGAGGAGGGATGCCGAGAGTCAACAGTTAAATTGTTATACCATTTGGCTCAGAAGGGACACAAGGTGTCTCTCCCTAAATTCCAATATTGTCGACAGGAGGTTACTTATCTCGGTCACCTCCTATCGAAGGACGGGAGAAGGCTGACACCAGAGCGCATCAGGGCAATAACTAACATGACAGTCCCTAACACACAGCGAGAGGTGCGCGCATTCTTGGGAATAACATCGTACTGTCGTCAGTGGATACCTAATTATGCTTTACTAACGAAACCCCTGCTGTATCTGACCACGAAAGAAGTGTGTGAGCCCCTACCTTGGACACCTGCATGCCAAGAAGCGTTTGAGTTGTTGAAGACTGCTTTATGTTCTGCACCCGTTTTGGGAACACCCAATTACCAGAAGCCTTTTGTACTCTATGTGCACGAGGCGGAAGGTTGCGCGTTGTCTGTCTTAACACAAGATTTTGGAGGGAAACAGAGACCGTGTGCTTACTTCTCTGCAATGCTCGACAATGTGGCAAGAGCGCTTCCGAGCTGTCTAAGGGCTACAGCGGCTGCTGCAGTCTCGATAAGACAGTCGGCAGGGCTCGTACTGGGTTCAGCTCTTACGGTAATGGTACCACATGCAGTGGACATTTTACTACACAGACACAGCATTTAACTAGCGCTCGTCTGACAGGATATGAGATGACATTATTTGCCCCACATGTGACGATAAAAAGATGTGCTACCCTGAATCCAGCAACACTGTTGCCCCTCCCTTCGGATGAGGAAACTGGTGAAGTACATGACTGCCTGTTCCGAACGGAGGAGGAAACAAAAGGGAGAGTAGATTTGACGGACAAACCCCTAGATAACCCTGACGGAGAGTTGTATGTTGATGGGTCCTGTTTTAAATTAGCGGACGGCACCACAACAGCAGCATATGCAGTGACGACATTACACACAGTGGTGGAGACCTCTAGAGTCCCGTATAACTCAGCTCAGGCTGCAGAGATAATAGCGTTGATGCGTGCATGTGAACTGAGTGAAGGATTGGATGTGAACATTTATACTGACAGCCAATACGCCTTTGGCGTGGCTCATAGCTATGGAAGACTGTGGGCAGAGAGGGGATTTTTGACATCACACGGACAACGCATTCAACACGGCCCATTGATATTGCGCTTGTTGACGGCTCTAACGCTTCCCAGAAGGCTGGCAGTCATAAAGTGTAGCGCACACAAAGCAGTGGTTGATGATGTGGGACAGGGAAACGCGTTTGCAGATCAGACAGCCAAAGAAACTGCCAGGAACAGACTCCCGCGAATGTTTGTGGCTGGACCGGCTAGATGTGTACCAGACATTAATATGTTTTCAGATACTGTACAGAGTGTGCGAAACATACAGGAGAAAGTGACTGAGGAGGAGCTGAGGGAATGGAAGAATGGAAAGGGACAGCTGGACTCGGATGAGTGTTGGACGGATGTGACTGACAAAAGACGATGGTTGCTCCCAAATGCATATGTCCTTCCAGTGGTGACGATGGCCCATGGACCAGCTCACATAAGTGCTAAAGGAATATGTAAATTATTAGACCCCGTATGGAGTAATAAGAACATTTCCAGGGTGGCCACACGCATGGTACAACAGTGCATGATTTGTCTACGACACAATCCTGGGAAGGGAACACCTGTCCCTGTGGGTAACTTTGCACCCCCAACATACCCCTTTGAAGTAATACAGATGGATTACATTGAAATGGAAAGAGTGAACAATCTCAAATATGTACTTGTGGTGGTGTGCGCATTCAGTAGGTGGGTGGAGGCCTTTCCAACAAAAGACTGTACAGCCATGTCGACAGCTAAAATGTTGATCAAGGAATACTTCAGCAGGTTCGGGTTACCTAGGGTGATCTGGAGTGATAACGGTACATCCTTCAATGCAGAATTGATGAAAAATATATGTAAGGGATTACAAATCTCTCAAAAATTCCACGCAGCCTTACACCCACAGGCGGCGGGTTTAGTTGAAAGATTTAATGGTACGTTGAAATTGAAAATGGCCAAGATACAGGAAAGTACTGGGTTGCGGTGGCCAGACGCTCTTCCCCTTGCTCTACTCTCCACACGAGTTACAGTAAATTCCAAGACAGGTGTTTCTCCCCATGAAGTTGTATTCGGCAGGCCAGCAAATGTGTGGGGAGTTCCTAGACCCAAATGTTTCTCAGAGATAGAATATCCTATGTTGACAGACTACTTGTATGCCTTGACTAAAGATCTCCATTCTGTTCACCAGCAGGTAGCAGACACACTGAAGCCGCTGCCTGAGGGGCCCGGTCACGGCATCAACCCAGGGGACTGGGTCGTCGTTAAGAAGTACCAGCGGAAGTCCTGTTTGGAGCCCAGGTGGTCTGAGCCGAGGTTGGTGCTGCTCACCACCCGCACCGCACTTCGAGTGGACGGTCGTAAGGCGTGGACGCATGCCTCTCATGTGAAAAAAGTTCCACTGCCTTTACCCTATGATGCCTGGGTAAGAGGTGGCATTGCAGATCACGAAACAGAATCGTTGCCTAAGTATCTCCCTTTCTCTGATGCTGTGTTGATTGGGGAGGAGCACGACGACAAAGCACGGAAGCCAGCCCTGAGTACGAGTAGCGAGGCTTCTATCGGTCACGGTGCTCCGGTGACCGAAGCCACCTCTTGTCCGAACGACCCACCAATTCTGTTTTCAGACCACGAAGTGCGAGGGAGCACTCGCTATAACTTGCGGCCCAGGAAAGAGAGGCAAATGCATTGAGCACTGGAAGAAGGGCTGAGATAGGGATAGGAGTGGACTATAGTCGATAGGTTAATGTAGCAATAGGGATGGACTGCTGAAAGGAGCCCTGGTGCACTTCTGAGACATTGTTGGATGGAACATTAGAGTCAAACGTGGGCCCAAGTTTAGTGCTCCTGAGTCACTACAGTTGTGTGACTCCGTCGAGGGAATAGGGTTTGCGAAGCTGAAAGCCTGCCTATGAGGCTTTAACGGACATAGGGAGAACAGCCCATCGAAGGGTGAAGAACCCCTCTGGCCGGTTTTGGAGTGTCTGAACTTTTAGTGGTGTCCTTAGTTTTTGAACTTTTAAGATATCCCTTGCCCCGTTCTTTAGCAGAAATGTACCCTTTTGGTCGTCCAATACCCGATGAGGAACAGCCTTTTGCTGCTCCCCGCAGACCGGAACCAGATTCACCATGGCGTGCCCTATCACGAAAAAGTAAAATTGTGGTTATTGTGGTGCTCATTATTGTCTTCCTGATCATGCTTGGAATACTGTTTTTTCTAGACAAAGCTTACCCAGTCCACAAAAGGGTCCCTACCCCTTCTCCCTTACCAGAACATAATATGGTTACTGTCGATTATGGTGAACAATGTATGAGAAAAGGTTACCGTGATAATGTCTTCATAAAAACGTTACATCATGCACACGCAGTATACAATGTGACAGATTGCTGGGTATGTGGGTTGCTCCCTTCTGCAGCGTATAAGAAGGACAGGTTATTGGCACTGCAATTGACCCCTGTGAATAGCTGCGTTGGCTGGTATACCTTGATAGGTAGGGTGAAGTTTTTTCAGCAGCCGGACTCTCTCACCCCACGACTCCCTGACAGTAGGTCTACACTGACGATGCGGGTTCGCCCTTTGCCTCCCTCATCCCTTGGACGATTATTTACTGATGGACGTTTTGACCAAACATTCTTAGAGACTTGCTCGAAAAAGTTGGACAAGTTTCTGATACCTAATGACACTGATAAGGTACGAGAGAGTTTTCTACAGTTAAACTCTTCTCTAGCATACCGACGCCCTCCTGCTACAAACAGTAGTGGTCATTCTTTAGTGCCCCTAGCAGTAGTGGGACCCTCACCTTATTTCTGTATACAGGGTAGAGGTCCGATAAAGGTGGGTGATAGTGTTTGTAATGTGACCACCTCGATTAGGTTGACCCTTAGCCCTTCGCTTGTCACTCCCCCTAATGTCTACTTTGTGTGTGGTGATAACGGGTACCTGTGGTTGCCTGAGGGTTGGGGTGGGACATGCTACCTGGCGTATTTACTCCCTCCTGTTTATGTAGCACCTTCAGATTATCACAAGACACATAGGAGGTTTGACGCGGGACAAGGACAGCGAAAAAGGAGGGATCTTCAAGTTGATGACGTCGATCAGACAGACACCGCTGGGCAGCAGTTTAACGACTTTTCTAAAGGTCTGTTGCCATTCTGGGGCCCTATTTTTAATAGTAGATCCATTAGACGTCTTTCACGGGTTATGGAAAAGGTAGTGAACACTGAAGCTGATATTGCAGCTAACATGTCACTAGAGATGCAGGCTATGAGATTATTTACGATTCAGAATAGAATGGTTCTTGACGTCATCCTGGCAGATAGGGGTGGAGCTTGCCGCGTCATCGGGACGTCTTGCTGCGTATATATTCCTGACTCCGCCCCGACTGTTAACTTGGCTGTGCAGAAACTTCATAGGTTGGCTGCTGAACTTCATCAAGATAATGGTACCTGGTCCTTACAGACATGGTTGTGGGGTCTTTTCTCTTCCTGGGGTTGGAAAATATTCATGGTCATTATAGGTGTTGTAGGTTTTCTACTGTCATGCTGCCTCTGCGTTTACTGCCTTCCTCCCTGTTGCTCCATGTGTGCCAGCAATATGAAGAAGTCTACGAAACGATTGAAACAATACCCTGTCTCCGATGCTGTTGAGCTTACTGATGCGAATTGGTTAATACTGATTCATGATGATGTTATGGTTTAAGTTCCCCTGCCCATAGATTTGCTGTAAAGGCCCTCCTTTTGGTTAATAAATGGAAACAAACGTGTTAGCCACAGTCCGCTAAAAGGAGGGTCTGATAGGCGTCAATCCTAAGCCCCGCCCCCTTCCACATAATGCTTATGAGTTAGCGGAATGTGTCTAACTAATTACTTACACTTACGCATTTACGTTTATGTTCTCATTATGCAGTTATTCACTTATGCGTGTGATATTGTTTGCAGTGTTCTTAGCTTAGCATGTGTGCCACCATTTTGGATTATTCTCTCTACGTGCAAACTGTACTTGCTCATTCCCCCTCCCGTAGGAATAGGAGTAATTCCTCGTGTCAGCATATATGCATTTCTTGGTTTACTGTAGCTGAAACTCCTGCTAGCGAAACTCCTTATCAGGCCGTTCTCATGCGCTGGGGATGTAGCGGCCTGGCTCTGTGTCCTTGGGAGATGATAACAAGTGTTGCTATTGCAGGTGCAGATGCCTCTTGTATGAGACCATTGTCCACATCCCTGGTGGACCAGTACTTTTCCATTATGGGCGTGTTTTACTCTGCCTTCTTGTAATATAATGTATCACCATGATGATGTGAGGCAGTCCTTCTCGGCACACTCTTAGGGGTGAGGTCGATATAGGGCCCTCTCATATGGGAGTTTGTGGCCTAATAAACTTGCTTTGTTTATTCTTCTCCACTGTCCGGCTGACTTATTTTGGGTAACTATAGGTGAGTGAGGTAAGTCACTCAGGTGGTATTTTGGCCACGCTTATCATCCCAACAGATAGGCATGCAAGTACCTGCATGTATGTTCTTGCATTTCTCATGTTGTCCCTTTTTCCTGTTTACTGAAGGTTTCCGTAACGTTCTCACTATGCCCTGCAACTTGAGTTCAGGTGTTGACTTGGCAATAGAGCTCAATTGGGGTACGACAGCAGTGGTGTGCAGTCTTAAGGCTGTGTGGGTGCCGGCCTATTTTCTCCATTTCGTCTCTCCCGCTTAAGTTGGGTTGTGGTTTTGCCTCGAGTTTTAGAGACAATCCTACCCGTCCCCTTTGCACTCATAAACTCCTAGGGCTTTCACAAATCTGCTGGCTCCTCTGGTGGCTCGCCTACTTTCCAGGGGGATTCGGGTTCATCAGCACTTGAATGGCTACCATTTCATGCTCATTCTCTATTACTTGTTTTTTATTGCATTGAAGTGTTTTTCACCAAAACATTTTTGGCAATGTACAGGGATGTTACTTTCTAATACGACAAGGTTCAAACCATGCCGCTTCCGACACAAATGGTGTCAGTCTCAACCAGCAGAATGTCAGTCCTTGGTGACTTAAGTCCTTTGACAAATGCGCTCTGATGTCAGGGAGCGAGGAGCTGCTAGGCTGTATGTTGCCAGACTCAAAATATGGGGTCGGTTCCACTCCAAGTCTTTCCCGTTTGTTCTCTTTGGACAAGTCCAAAACAAAGTTGAAAGATAAGTCAGAGGAAAAACACAAAAAGCTTTGGTTAATCTATTTGCGTTCTCAACATACCCTCAGCAGGTTTAGGTCTGTTAGTCCGTGCTCTAAAGTCCAGACTATGGTTTTGCAACTCTGAACCTTTTTTGTTCCTCGAGCCAATGTGCAGGTTGTTCCCTTATCTGCTTTAGAGGTGCCAGTACTGAATCCCACTTTAACTCTCGTTTTGAATCTGCAGCCGGTTTTGGCTCTTAGCATGCAATGCTACACAATCAGTAAAGCCCAGTCTTAGTTTGATAAAGACTTTTCTCCTCTCCGGGTGAGTCAGAAACAATATTTCTGGAGGATGGGTGCCTCTGTGGCTCAGATTCTGTTACTCTTCAGTGACCAGCACGTTCTCCATAATGAAGTTAATTATGAGGAGGCTGACCTCTTCCTCCCTCCTTATCCACATCGCTTCTTAAGAGTTTCCCCTGCTGTGCTGGACAGCAACGAAAACGGGTGTGGTAATGACGAGCTCAGCTCATCATGAGCACCTGAGAGGTACATGCCATGACGAGCTGAGCTTGACATGAGCATGGAAGGGGTTATTATACTGATGCTGGCTTTTGTCTTAGCTTCTAAAGTTGGAACTAAATTCACCCTAAGGGCCTTCGTGCTTCGTTTGCAGTGGTGGTTTGTAGGGCTACAGAGGTACTGACTGTGCAGCTCCACATAATGAAGACCAAGGCCTACCTCCTGGCTGAACTTGTGCAGCTTGTACTTCACCTTGTGAGCCCTAGCCCTTACTGCTCTTTAATAATGTCTTAACACATTGCTCAATCCTGCCAGTGAGTCTCTCTTTTGCAAGATAACACAGACTTGGACGAGTTTCCTGACGAGGCATCCTATTCCTGAGAGCCCTATTGTTAAAGCTTTTTAAAAAAAGTCAATCCATACTCTTTTCGTACTGCTCAATCAGGCAGAGATAATAAAAAAATAGATGCTATGGGCCAGAAGGTCTTTTTATCAGCTAGCCTAGCACTAAGATCCCTGAATGCCAATTTTGTCATGGGTCATTGGGCCCCGTGGGACATAGGAGTGAGGTTTTACCTTCTTTGCCCAAAGACCTATGTAATTACTCCACCCAGACAGAACAGGAAAGCCATGACATGACAAAATGTATTTTACATTATTCTTTAGCGCATTTTTATAAAGCGGACATTACCCACAGGTGTCAGAGTGCTGTACAATAGAACCAGTTACGTTACAAGAGAAACGTGTTACACACTAAAAAATTACAAAGATAAACAGGAGACTTAAAAGGAAGGGTGCACTAACACAAAATCCAACACAGCAAGCAAGGGTGAGGAATGTACAAGAAAAAATACAAATCTACACGATGAGCGAACTTCCTAGAGGGGCCTGAGAATGAAAGTATTAGTTCGGAAAGTGTCTTTGGAAGCGAAGAGATTTGAGGTCAGCTTTGAAGATCCAGGGAGAGGAGGTGGCGCGGAGCAATGGGGGAAGCGAGTTCCAGAATCTCACCGCATTACCTGAGAAAGATTGCGCCATTGATCTTTCCCTTTTGAAGGAGGGTGGCTCAAGCAGAAGCTTTTCCGCATTGCGAGAAGGTCGAGAGCCTACGGACAATTTCAATGTATTTGCCTGGTTACGAGGGGAGGAAGTGTGCAAGGCTTTGTGTGTGATGCAGGCAGTTTTGTAAATAGATCTTGCCTTGATGGAAAGCCATCGAAGAGAACACAGGATAGGAGTGACGTGGTCGCTTCGTTTAGACCCTGAAATAAAGCGAGCTGCTGAATGGAGGAGGGATATGAGAGGGGAGAGGTGGGATTTGTGTTGGCCCGTCAGAAGTGAATTGCTATAATCCAGTCTAGAGAAAACCAGCGATTTTACCAAGGTTTTTAGGTCTTTCTCGGGGAAGAACCGACGAATCCCCCACAGAAGGTGCAACTGGTAACGTGCGTTCTTAGCAATAAAGTTGATGTGGGAGATTAGGTTGAGTCTTTTGTCACGTATAACACATAGGGATTTTGCGCTGTCGACAATGATGTGCTTATTGTTAAGTAAGTTCAGCTGATCCATCCAAGATTGAACAGGAGGAAGGGAGAGAGAGGCGGAAAGGAGGGGGGATTCAGTTTTGGCAGGATTTAGAATGAGTTGGTGAGCTAACATCCAGTTGTGAATAGAGTTGAGAGTAGAGTTGAGTAGTAAGAGATTGTGTGCGGAAAACACCTTGAGGAAGTTTTGAGTGTCATCCGCATAAAGATGGTAATCGATCCCAGATCTACTTAGGAGGTTCCCTAATGGTTCCAGATAGAGATTAAACAAAGTGGGTGCAAGGATAGAACCTTGAGGGATGCCTTGACCTACAGTCAATGGAGACGAAAGACTGCTCGCTGTCTTGATCATTTGGGATCTGTCCAAGAGGAATGAGGCAAACCATTTAAGCACTGTGCCATCCAAGCCCATTCTCTGTTGAAGAGTGTTAAGGAGGGTGTTCTGATTAACAGTGTCAAAAGCTGCAGAGAGGTCTAGAAGAATCAGAAGACACGATTCCCCAGAGTCGAATATATGCAGCGCATCATCAATCACTTTCAGCAGGGCTGTTTCAGTGCTGCAATGGATGCTGTATGGCCTGGATACCAAGGATTATTTTGCCCATGCTAAGATCACTACTGTTATCATCAGATGTCATGCTTGGATGTGAATTTTACAGGGGGTCACGCCTCACTAATGGATGTGACCTTTGATTGGGATAGGTTGCTTGGTGAAAAGGCAGATTCTGCACTAGGATGCTTTAAAGACAGCAGAACTATAACTCGTTCCATTTATTTATTTATTTATTTTATTTACTTATAAAGCGCTAACAATCATCCGAGTAGGATATCACGGCGCTGTAATTGCTAAAGTGCGTGAAGCAGTTGGCAAGGGTCGAGTTGGATTAATCTGGATGGGGAAAGAGGAAAGTTTTCAGATGTTTCCTAAATGCCAGGTGGCCTTCAGTAAGTCGGAGGGCCACAGGTAGTTCGTTCCACTTGGAAGCAGCAATGTGGGAGAAAGCTCGCTCACCCATCCTGGCTCTCTTTACCCGAGGGGTTCTGGCAAGTGCCGAGTGTTGAGAGCGGAGGTTCCGGGTGGGAGCGTAGAACTGGATCCTGTTTCTGAGAATAAGTGGACCTGTCTTATGCAGTGCTCTGTGTGTTATACACATCATTTTAAAAGTTGCTCTTTGCTTCATCGGCAACCAGTGGAGGTCATGCAGGCAGATCTTGGCTGAGTCAAATTTTCTTTTCCTGCAAATAGCTTTAGCTGCTGCGTTCTGCACCATTCGGAGCTTGGTGAAGAGGTAATCAGCCATGCCTAAGAACAGGGAGTTTCCATAGTCCAGCCTACTCATCAGGAGAGACTGGACTAGGATCTTTCTACACTCTATGGGGATCCAGGGAAATACTCTTTTGAGCATTTTTGATATGTATATGTATGTATGTATGTATAAACCATTTTGTAGCGCGCTCTGTTACTTAGGAGTATCCTGGCGCGATAGGGCAAAGGCAGAAGAAGACAGAAAAGAATCAACTTAAATCACACTCCTAAACAGATGAGTCTTAAGATTTTTCTTAAACTGGGCCACACCTTGCGTGGATCGTAGGACAAGAGGAAGGGCATTCCAGGCACGAGCAGCCACTATAGCTATAGACTGGCCCCCAAGTCTAGTTCTCTTAAAGCGAGGAAGAGCCATTCTGAACATGGTGGGTGATCTAAGAGCTCGTGAGGGGGCATAAAAGGTGAATCTCTTTTTCAGGTAAGCAGGTCCTTGATCGTGGGTTGCTCTAAGAGCACTAAGGCTTTAAACAGAATGCGTTGAGATACTGGTAGCCAGTGGAGATTACACAGATGGGAACGAACACTCTTCCATCTCGGGACATTAAATATGAGACGGACCGCGGCATTCTGAATGACCTGCAAGCGTTTTACCAGGTAGGCCGGGATACCGCTAAACAAAGCGTTCGCGTAGTCCAGCCTTGCTAGAATGAGTGCGCGAGCGACCGTCTCTTTAGCTTCTCTAGGAATCAATGGGAAGAATCTGCGCAACATTTTCAACGTGGCAAAGCAAGTCCCGGAAAGCTTCTTTATGATCCTCAAATCGAAGGTCCTCGCCAAACTAAATGCCCAGATTTTTCGCAGGACCACCCATCACCTTGGGGCTAGGAATGTTCGAGGGCCACAACAAATTCCTAAAATTAGGGGGGAAAGAACCATAAAAAAGCACCTCGGATTTGTCCTCATTGCATTTCAGCTGAGCCAAAGTTAGCCAGCGAAAAACTGAGGACAAACACAGCTGAACAGATGAGGTGTCTAAGTGATCGTCTGGCCAGGTAAACAACAGCTGTGTGTCGTCGGCATACCCAATGACCTTAGCCCCATACTGCTCCGCTAGATACACCAGGGGGGTGATGTAAATGTTGAACAGAAGGGGACTAAGGGTGGATCCTTGGGGGACCCCAGTGAGAAGCGGCTTGGGTTTCGAGGCATGGGGGGGCATCCAGACCTGTTGCGACCTGTCAGATAGAAATGAGGACAACCAGGCAAGGACACCCCCACCGATGCCTATAGCAGACAGCCTGGCAAGAAGGTGCTTATGGGGAACGGTATCGAACGCGGCAGAGAGGTCCAATAAAATCAGGACCGCTCTGCCGCCTCCGTCAAGACACTCCCGGATCGATTCCGCCATCTCCACCAGAGCTTTCTCCGTGCTATAGGCCGCCCGAAAGCCCGATTGAGCTGGATGGAGAGCATTAGAGGACTCAACGAAGCTCTCCAATTGATGGAAGGCCACTTTCTCACATATTTTTGCCAAAGCAGGCAGAAGAGATATGGGACGGTAATTCCCAGGGACAGTAGCATCCAGCCCCGGTTTTTTCAGAAGCGGCAGAAGTTTTGCCTGCTTCCAGTCACGAGGGACCTCAGCAAAGCCTTTGCCGCAAATAGCAGCTACGTGGGTTTTCATGGATAGTGAGGTGTCAATTGTTATTCCGAGATTCCTTGCAGTTGGTGTCGGGCCGGTGGAGTCCCCAGGGCTTCTGGCCACCAGCTGTTGTTCCACAGTTGAGTGTGACCTCCAAACAGCAGAATCTCCGATTTCTCTGCGTTTAGTTTAAGGCAGTGCTTGTGCATCCATTCTGCCAGTTCCGAAAGACAGTTGAGTAGCCTGTCTTTGGGGTTGTCCCCCTCATCCAAGATTACAGTTAGTTGGGTGTCGTCGGCGTAAGAACAGATTTCGACACCCCATTTTCTGCCTATTCCAGCAAGGGAAGACACAAAAACGTTGAATAATGTTGGGCTAAGTGAAGGCCCCCTGTGGGACCCCGTATTTGATGTTTCGGCGTGGGGATGAGAACTTGCCCATGTGCACTGATTGCGTTCTGTCCGATAGGAAGGACCGCAGCCATCCCAATGCTTTGTCCCTAATGCCCCTCGATGCTAGGATTTCCAAGAGCAGGTTGTGTGGGACGGTGTCGAATGCCGCCGAGAGATCCAGCAGTATCAGGGCAACAGTTTTGCCCTGATGTACATGCATTCTGATGTTATCCAGCACGACCAGGAGTGTTGTTTCCGTGCTGTTATTGGCCCTGAAACCCGTTTGTGAGATGTCGAGCAGGTTGTTTGTTTCGAGAAAACTGGTCAGTTGTCTGTTGACCAGTTTCTCTAGGACTTTAGACAGATAGGGAAGTTGGGATATGGGTCTGTAGTTGGCCGGGTCGTTGGTATCTAAACCTGCTTTTTTTTAGAAGGGGGGTGACTGTGGCGTTCTTCCAACTGGTTGGGAATTCTGCCGCTTCTAACGAGTGATTCAATACTTGAGTCACTGCAGGACAGATTAGTGGGGTGAGTTGCCGAAAAATATGGTGGGGGCATGGGTCCAGGGGGGAGCCAGATTTGATTTCAAGCATAGCTTTGCCCACTTCCTCTTCGGAGAATGGGCCAAAGCTAGAACAGCAAGCTTGAGGGGAGGATGGCTTGTGGTCCAATGAGCTGCCCGATTTGGGGTTAGGAAAGGATGAGTAGATCTTATCTATTTTATCGCAGAAAAAATTATTCATTTTGTCACATCCTGCTTGAGAGGGAGACAGATTCGATGCGAGACTGGTCGGACTGCATAGTTCTTTAACTATTTTAAAAAGCTCTTTTGAGGATTCTTTGTTTTCTATAATTCTACGAGAAAAATAGTCCTTTTTTGCCTTCCTAATGGCTTTGGTGTATTGTGAAAGTTCTTTCTTGTACATCATCCTAGTCTCTTGAGTTTTTGTTAACCTCCATTTGTGTTCGAGCATTGTGCACTTCCTTTTTAGCGTTTTTAGTTCTTGCCCATACCAGTTTTCTGACATAGTGCGTCTGGGTTTGGCATCGTGGCGAAGCTGTGAGCAGTGCTCAAGAGCCATTGCGATGTGGTTCTGGAGATTATCTGATGCTTCGTCAACACTTATTTTTCCTGTAGGGGAATGTACAAAGTGTTGCTGAAAAGTTTCAACCTTAAAATTAGTAAAACTTCTCCTGTGGGTTGCTACTTGATGGGAGGGCCTGAAGTTTTTGGCAGGTAGGTGAATATTAAACTCGACCATAAAGTTATCCGTCCACAGTAATGGTTTTATCTCTGTAATGGAGATAGGGTTAATATTGTAGAACAGCAAGTCAAGGGTGTGCCCGGCCCTATGAGTTGGTTGATTAATTCTCTGGGACAGCTGCAGGATCTCCATGTTCTCAGTTAGCTGTTTGGTGAGGGGGCTATTGCTATTGTCGTAATGAATATTGAAGTCCCCTAGGAGCAGTATATTTTTGCTATGAAGGCAGATTGGCATAACTTGTGCCAGAAATTGAGCATTAAAATCAGAGGTGCAGCCCGGTGGGTTATAGATGATAGCACCACTGAATAGGATGGTGGTGTTGATGGATACTGAGAATGCCATGGCTTCATGGCTGCTGGCCTGGGTCATCGCCTCCTGTCTACAGGAAAGGGAGTCTTTAAATAGCAGTGCTACCCCTCCTCCCTTTTTTTTTTCTCTATTCAAATTGAGAATTTTATAGTTGTCTGGGAGGGCCATAGCGATGTCTGGGGTACTATGATTGTCAAGCCACGTCTCCGTGATAAAGGCAAGGTCTGGTTGATCATTTAGCAAAATGTCCCAGATTTCAATGGCATGTTTGGGGAGGGACCTTACGTTTAGATGGATACATCTTAAGACCATGTCAGATGTAGTGGAAAGAGTGGGGCAGTGCCAGGGGTCACTCAGCCAGTGGCAGTTCAGACAGCTAACTGGCCCCATAGTATTCATGGGTCCCAGTAGTGCACATGACGCATGGGACAGTGCGCCTAGTGTGTTAAACTTTCTTAGTTTGTTGCCTGAGTATGTAATGACGCCTGTGCTCAATGGTCGCGGGTGGCTGGTAGGTAGGTCAGGGGTTGTGGCCCCTGGTCCCGGCCTGTCACGGACGGGCGCAGACGGGCTTGCCTTTGGCGCGCTGATGGCGCGCCCGCTGCGCCCGTCCCCTGCGCTTCCGGGGTGGTGGCTCCATTTTGTATTGGCGAGGGCGGGAGGGTGGGAGGGGCCGAGCACTCGTCTGCTCGCCCTTCTCCTGCCCTCACCCAAGATGGCGGGGGCCCCAGCAGCGTCTACTCGGCTGCAGAGGGGGAGATCAGGGGGAGCGTCAAGCCACAGGCACACCAGGGATCTTAAATGGCGGCGGCGAGTGAAACACGGTATTTAAGGAACACAACACAATTTGGTAACTCTTAAAATCAGTCAGCAAATTATTAATAGCGTTAAGAACAGTTTAGAAAAAAGTTTTTAAAAAAGCGCTAGCTAGAGTAAAATGCTTTGCTTACAGGTCCCGGCTTTCCGCCTCAGGACGCTTCTTACCACACTCCACACACAGTAACATAGGGTTGCATACCCCTACCTGCCAATTCCGTCAGCAGTATAGAGGTTTTGATGATACTCTATGTACCTTACCTGCAGCCTTTACAGCAGTTAAGTTATTTTTCATGGCTCGAGAGGGAAGAACGGCTGTGGTCCTGCTCTTTTACCAGTGCTGCTGCCACCTAAGGTTTCGCTGAATCAACAATTTGGGTCACAAGGGGGTCCAAATCTAGCTCTATCTAGCCAACTGGTGCTGTATTATGTTAGACCAAGAGTTGCTTCAAATTCTTAATCCATGTTTTGCCCTTCCATTTCTGAACACCTTCTATGTCCCTCCAGTTTTAGTTCAGCCATCAGCGGACCATGCCACTCTTCCTTCCAAAGTAGCTTCTCACCAAGAGGATCATTGAACTCGTATCAGAAGTGGAGAGGGGTCTGAGTTGCTATTCCAGATACATCTGGGGCCTGAGAGGGATTTCGGACCTTTCAGTAATGAAATAGTTTCTCGAGAAGTTCAAAATGATAACACTCTGGTCTTGCTGGCCTTGGACCCCAAGTACTGGATATCTCCAGAATGTGTACTTTCATGTACCGGTCCTGCACGCCCAGTCCTGCACGCCCACAGGAAGTATCTTTACTTTGTAGTGGGACTGGATCTCTTCCAATTCACCATCCTGCCCCTTAGCCTGACATTTACTCCTCTGGGTTTTTATGAAGGTCATGTCAGTGGTACAAGCACTTCATCACAGGTTGAGGATTCATGTATTTCTCTACCTCGATAATGGAGTGTTGAAGATTTCTCCACAGCTAGACTCTAATCATCTTTGGACAACTGTGTTATTATCTAATCTGAAATGTTCCATCAGTGAGCCAACATCCCGTCTATCATAGGAGAAGATTGCCTTCATTGGAGCCATTCTGGATGGATACAATGGCCCTGAAGTGTTTCCTCTGCCCCAAAGAATCCAGAGTCATTTAAGCTATGATCCGGATGTTTCAAGCAAAAGCTACTGTCCCAACTGGGAAGATCCTGAGACTTTGTAGTTATATAGCATCATGTTCTTTGCCACATGCAGATCATCTAGTGGAACCTTCGTCTGCAATGGGTAGGCATTAGGGATGCCACATAGACTGCATTTGCAACTCAGGTGAGGCAGCTCAGGATGTCAGATACCAACTGGACATGTGTTAGACCATTGTCACGGATGATGGCTACGTCCACTTTGGGTGGTGTCTGCATTTGGGTGATGTGGTAATTGGAGGGCTCTGGTCTCTCATGAAGCAGTGCCTTCATGTCAATCTTTTGGAGCTGCACGTCCTTCGTTAGGGCCTTTCTGCAATGTGGGTGTTGTCAGAATATGGAATTATGTTAGAACCATATGATTTAATGATCTAGGCCAAAAGAGTCCTGCAGATATTGAATAAGGTGTGACTCAGAGAAGAACTCTGAGCAACACCACACGTGACAGTAGAAGAAGAAGAGCAATAGAGGGGCTTATGAATGGATTGAATTTTGCTCTTCAAGAAACGCTGCAGCTGTGCAAAAGCCCATAGGCATATCCCCATACTATGGAGGCATTTGAGAATGGTGTGTGGCACCATGTCGAATGCCAGACAGAGGTTAAAGAGTTTCAACACAGCTGAGCCCCTTTAATCCAGTACCCATTGTCTATTGTCTGTGGCCTCTTGAAGATCGAGTTTGCTGCTGTTGGACACCTAAAACTAGATCAGAAGGGTCAAGGAGCGAGTTGGATTCAAGATACTCTGAGAGTGAATATGAAGTGATTTACTAATTCCATAAACATGACAATAAAGGGTCAAAATCCAGGTAAGGCACAGGCTAGTCTTGGCTTCACATCATATCTTTGTTCCATATCAAACAAAGAATGTTTATGAACTGTCCAACTTCATACTTCAATGAGCATTATTCTCAGCCCGAATATGGTTTAGTCTTTGGGGAATAATCAAAGTGTTAAGTTTCCCCACTGTTCTTAAGGAAGCATCCTCTAGCGGTATCTGTTTAAGAATAAGGATACCATGATTCCTATTCTTTACCAGACCTGGGTTCCTCCAGGAAGAAGAACTTTCATCAGGAAACAGCTTTGGATCATATCTTCCTCTCCCCCCCCCCCAACCTTACTATGCAGTCTTTTTACCTGTTCTTTTTTCTCACTGCCCCATTTGTCAGTAGAAAGAAGAGAAACCCTCACATTGGAACGGCATTCGGATTGTTTCTTCCTCTGTTAGGCCTCCTTCCCCTTCCTTATGTACTGGAGACCTGATGGCAATCCGAAATTCCTCCAAAAAAAAGGTATCCTCATCCATGATTTGTCTTTGGATCGAGTCTGCCTGCCTCCTCTCAGCTTAACCATGCAAATGTGTGCCCCTGCTCTTCTTTTCTCCTTCCCCACCAGTCTTTAATAAAAATAGAACAATCCTCATCTGGAGGCTGCCTATCAATCACTTCTGATTTCCCTTCTTGCTCTGCCCTCTACTCAGTTGACTTGAGGTTAGCCCCACCTGGTCCTAGAGACGTCCTGCCTAGGTTCCTTTCGGAAAGGTATTACTTTCCAGGTTGGAAATTGTGTCCTGATTGGATGGAACCGGGTCCGAGAATGCTCGAGCCCCACCTCTTTTATAAGGTAGACATTACCTTCCTTTTCTTTCTGTAAGTGACATGACGCTTCATCGTGTTCTTATCCTTAGACCTTTTTCAATTCTTCCAGGCTGTTGGAAAGTGACTCTCTCCTCAACTGAATGCTCCTGCTGTACTGTCCTTGGGAGCCACCTTTGAATATTCAAGCAGAAAAAACCCATACAAGCTGTTGCCCGTAATACTCTGACAGCTGAGGTAAGAATTCGATCTCTTGCCTTTGGTAAAGTATGTATGCTTGTGGATTTTCCCTAGGAGATTGGTCGGTTGCTGTTTTTTAAATTTGTAGTTCATTAAAAAGCAGGACCATACCAGCCGCTGACCCTATCAAAGGCCTCTACCGCATTCGGAAAGCCCCCCAGACTTTTACGGTAATCAACCCCAAGATACTTTCAACTTGTTGCAGGGGTGATGGGAATAGGGGTGATTCCCTGCTTGAGTCCATACTGTTTGTGTATTTGCAGCAAAATGGAATGGAAAAAACTGTTTCGTTCACTCTTAACATCCACAAGAAAAACATAAAGCTGGCAATGCCCTAAGAACAGGGCTATGTATGTAGAATTCGAGTATGTGAAAGATTACCTGTGCTGTTACACATGAAAGACAATACATTCTTTGCCCAAAGGAAGGGACCTTATCCCATTATGGGGAAAGGCAGAAAAGACAAAGCATAACATTTCAATAGGCCACAAGAACAAATCTATTATGTGCCTCGTTTAAAAGAATGGTATTATCCCATATTCATAAAATCTATCAGCATAGCCCACAAGATTCTGTAGACAGTGCCCCCTTATTGCCCTTATGAAGGCTAATCCAGATCTCGCATTACCATTGAACAGAACACCGGAACAAAGCAAAGACCTGAAAGCATGTGTTTGTTTCTTTGTTCCTGTTAAATTCCTGGGAGACCTAAAAGTGTGACACATACCGTTCATGCAACTTGGGGACAGATGGTCCACCTGTGCCCATATTGAATTCCGACAGGAGATGAATAACATGCTAAGGATGACCTCACTGAAGAGTCTAAAAGCAAATGGTAATCCTCATATTTCTGATTCCAAAGCCTGATCACAACATCCACTTTTATATCGATTTTGGTAAAGAGGTTTAACAGTTGTCTATTTCCCTGAGTAGATGCCTTTCGCCTCAGCTGAAACCAGTTTGTCCACGCTATAGTTCATCAAGGGGAACTGACAAATTCCCATGAAACCAGAAATAAAATGGCCTTTTCTACTCCACACACACTTTTTAGGTCTCCCCTGAGCCAGCGCATGCACTGCTCTGGCGAGACTTTTAGTGAGTGGGGTTCAGAAAATGCTACCACACGCTTTTGCATGTGGCAGAGCTCGCGGTTACGTGCGTGCGCTTCCGTCATGGCTCATTAAGTGCATCGCTCGCGGGCACCCTTCCAGCCGCGATCACTTTCACTTTGACGGCCGCGTCACGCATGCGCGCGCACACAACTCCCGTCTTTGATGCCATCACTTGTTATTTAAGAAACGTCTCCTATGTGTTTTGTTTTCATGATATTGGTGAAAAAATGTGTTTGCCTAGATGGAAATTCTATGTGTGTGCTAATTGTGGGCTGCCGAGCGTACACAAACTGATAGCTGAGGGCTTTTCTCCTAGGTGCCTGTCCATCTGTATCCATCAGGAACATCTGGTAACCAGCACATGACTCCGGAGCCGGCCAATGCTGGCCTAGACAACTGCAGTGCGGGTCCGAGAGTTTGACCCCTTTGGAGCTTCACAGAGAAGCTAACGTATGCATTCATTTAGTAATCTATGTTTTATTTACTGCGTGCTGCATGAGTAAACCGCGCGGAGTCCACTGGAGCAGGTCCTTCTGTCAATTAGTCTTGTTAACCCATCTGTTGAGCAGTTGAAACCAGGATATAAGCTTCTTAGGAAACAAATAGAACTCTATTGCTGAGCGAAATCAATAATATAGGTTCAGAGGTAAAAGGCTGTAAAGAGAGCTCGAGGGGCTGACGCTTCATCCCTGCTGACTGCTTCTGACTGGCAATATGGAAGGGAATTCATTGAGCGCATGCACTGGAGGGACTGTCAGTCAGTCTTCTGTTCTCCTGTCTGCGTGTGTGAGGGGGGGTGAATCAATAAAGAAGGTACATTGAAACAACTTCCTGCTGCTCGGCCACACACCTTGAAGTACAATTGCCAGAGAGGCATTTTCAAAGTAGAAACTGCAAAAGTCAATGCGCTCGTCTTGGCTGTGTAATGCACAAGGTAGTGGAAGACGGGTGCAGGGTAAATTCACCGCAGGAGATTGTAGGGCACAGCAATCCTGTGGGTCATGCAAGATTCGAGCTCGTCCAGGAGTAATGTAACATAGATCTTCATTATCTGCAGTTCACCTAATTTTTAGTTTTCAGTATTCTCATCCCGACCACATAATGTACTATTACCGCACAAGAATTTGTCTGAGGATTAATGACTGGCAGTGGACTGTCTGTCACAAGGGAAAGGTGCGCAAAATAATATGTGAATATATGGTGAAAATGTGGATCTCATGTTGAAAAGCTTTATCATGTGAGATTTTTTAATGGGACAGCCCTCCTCGTGCAGCATGTGTACAGCCTAAAGTTCTCACGAGAAATAGAAGTGCTGCACAAGAAAAAGTGTAACTATACAACTTAAGCAACCCCTGGTTGGAGATGAAACATAAGGATTAGTGGAAGGATGTTGAACTTATCATAACCACTGACCTTTTGTGTGGCTGACCACAATGACCAGGCAAAGAGAGCGAGACGAAGAATATTGTGGTGCATAGTAAATGGGGGTGCAAAATTGGTGAACTTCTGCAAATATGACAAATATTCAGCTTAAAAAAGTTGCAGCATTTGCCAATTGCACAAAATCTCATCTAAATCACATTAAAAGAGTTTCACAAAATAATATTCCTTTCTTTTTGCCCAAATACTCACTTAAATTGGGTTTTGGGCTGTTTTCCCCACACCCCTAATTTATTTGCCCAGACTTTGAAATTGTACGTTCATTGTGTGACGCTTGCACAGATATGGAATGACTTTAAGACTTTATGACTTTAAGAAGTTTGAGGAGGTAGAACCATCGAAACTTTGCACACCCCTCACTAGTGAGCTCAATAACCAGTAGAAACAAACATTGGCAAAGCCAATAGGTCTCGCCTTTGGGACTTTATAAGTGTTTAGCCATGCAACACGTGATGTTGTTGCACCAAGGATATTGTGCTGGATAACTAAACACTTATAAGGTCCCAAAGGCGAGCCCTATTGGCTATGCCAATGCTTGTTCAGTTTAAGGTTGTGCCGTTCGACTTAAAAGGCAAAGTTTTACAGGCTTATTGCGAACTTAGGGCCTAATTACGACTTTGGCGGTGTGGGAGTGGGCCGCCACACCAGCGCCCGCTCCCACACCACCAAAGCCATACTGAAACCACACGTCAGATTGGGTTTCCTCGTGTCTGGCGGGTGGTGCTTTGGTGATGCTCATTTAAAAGGCACTACAACGGGAGCGCTAAAGGCCGTTCCTGCACGCCATGGACTTACATTCCATGCCATGCAAGAAAGGGGTCGAATGCACACAGGGGGCACAACATGTGTCCCCCTGCAAGGGACCCCATGGCCCTGAGGAAACATGAGGCCCTGTAGGGCCCTCTTTGTTTCATCACTGCCACAGTTTTCATGGGGGCCTCACCACCATGAAAACTGTGGTGGTGAGGAAGCTCCGAATATGATCGGCGGTGCTGCAGGAGCACTACCACCAACATATTAGGGCCTCTCACCGCAGTGGGATCCATGACCCCTGGCGGTTGTGGCAGGCTTGTGGCCGTCCCACCACCGTAATCTTAATGCAGCGAGTGGACCGCCATCACAGGTTTGGACTGCCGTACTCGTAATCAGCCCCTTAGTGTGCATCTGGAGTATGCAAGGGCATACCTGGATGATATAATCGTCTACAGTTATTCCTGGATTACACATTTGAACATTTAAAGTTTACAAGGCTTTGCAAAATGGAGGTTTAACCACCAATGCAAAAAAGGTCCTCTAGTAACAACATCAGTAAATAGCTGGGATGTGTTTTGGAAAAGGGAGAGCTTCATCCACAACAAGATGGCTAGCCACCATGTGCCTGGAGGGCGGCCAACAAATGAATATGGGGATGGAGGGTCTATAGGACTCTGGGTGGGCACAGTAGGCTAAATTAGATAGGAGTCGATAAAGCGAGGGGGGGACAAAAAGTCCCTAACATGCACAGCAATGTCTGAAGTCAGCAGTGGAAGGAATTCTCAAATAACCAAGACACTGAGATCTAAACGCTTAGCAGTGGCACAAATACAAGAATATGGAGAAAAGCCATTGAAGTATAGATGTGTGATAGACAACAAAGCTACCTTATCATGGCGAATGGGCTGACAGAAATTCCGATCTCTGTATATGTAATGTATTAAAAACAACAAATAGCTAAAGCTGTCCGTAGCCGAGACCTAAAAATAATTCTCGTCCTTTTTAGTACACATAAGATGCATCTCAATATTATCTTCCTCAAGCTTACTCATACGGGTCTTATGGAAAAGGAAGAAGCTAGGTAAAATGGAATGATAACCAAGAAACAGACTAGTGATTTAAAAGGAGCCTATTGTGATTCCAATGTCTTGAGAGTTTCGCATTTTACGCTCATTTTATCCTCCTAACAAATACTGAAGAACTAGAATTAGAGTCGGTGTTGTCACAAACACATAAGAAACTGAATCCTCTGTTAGAAACTTGTATCGCAAAAAAACTAATGCCACCATGTAGAATTAATTCTTAGCTGTAAAATTGGCTACAGATTCCCTCTGCTACTATTTATTGAGCAGAACATTTGTTCTTTTCACCAACTATGCCCTTTTAATTTGGGTAGCTAAGCATTAGGACACCAACTCCTGAATCCTGAGATTGCTTCTGCTTCTGCTCTCTTCCAGTTCATGAAGGAAAACAAGAAGAAAGATTTACACATGGCGTAATTTCCAATTTTGATCTCACTTTGGATAAGCTGGAGGGGCAGTGTGTAGATTGGCCTTTTCTGGCCTAAAGGTCCCCACTCCCTCTATCAGTCCCATCTCTAGTTCCTGCAACTTCCGGCCTTGGGGCTGCTCCACTGCTATAGCATCCACGGGGGCTTAAAACTTCGCCCCACCTAGGTGTCCAACTGTCCTGCATTTTGCATCTTTGACCCTCAACTGTGGCTCCTGTCCCTTTACCTGCACAAGTGTTATGCATTAACCACTCCTCATCCCCTTGCAGGACAAGTAAAAGAGGAGGTTTAGAGCTGCCAGGCCAGAGACACCTGATGCGGCCTGTCAGGATATCCTCCTCGTTCAGCCCTTAATGAACAGTTGAAGAGGTGCCTCTTGGTGAATGGGAGGAGGATCTGCAGCTTCTGGAGCACGTTCAGCTGTAGAGATGCAAATGCAGTCTGTAGCCACCTGCCTTTAAACAGCCCTGAAAGTGTGAATGGAAACTACGCTGGGGTCCTGCACTGGGAATATGCCTTTGGTGTTCATTTTGACCTTTAAACCTATTTCAAGGAGCTCACATATTGTCAGATTAGCAGAAAGAAGCTTAGGGAAAGTGTGATGTGCCCAAGATTAAGCAGTTTATCAAAGTAGGAAACATAAGACAGCACCACAGTGCTACTTGTTCCAAAGGCTATAAATGTATCACTATATTGCATTATAGTGAATATAGCTTGAGACTGGGAACTCACGCTCCCTCAGCCAGGCATTAGCCGATCCAGTATTTTAAGTCTAGCCTGTCAGACAGCTTTTAGCTGTCTGTAGGCAAAAGTGTTGTGTGGACCATACTAAAATATACAGTTGTCTTAACGCCCTCCCATTGCTTACAACTGGTTGGCTTTAATTGTCACTCTTATTTGCCTGATTTCATTCAATGGCTTTCCTTCCTTTCCTTGTGTTTGTGCCTTCAATGGTGCATAGCACTTTACCATCCTTTTGATTGGCTGACTTGTATCCTTACACTGCTCGTATTCAGGGAACTACTTGTTTCTTTTCCATTCAGACATCCATGGGAGTGCATGTGTTTTCTTGCTCTCTCTTTTCTGTGATGCTTCTCCCTCTTAAATACCTGCCCCACACCTCTGTGTAGTTTTTTTCTCCTGTCCCCGTCCAGGTTGTCTGTAAAAGCACAATATATTATTTATCCAGGGTATGACTAAAAAGCAAAGTTTAAGCGCTGTCATCTCATGTCTACCAAACTGTGCAAGCTGTTTAGTTTCAAAATATCTATTAAGGGCTTACTAAGAACTTACAGAGGCTTCTAGTCTGCCTATTAATAACTATTCATTGGCTTTATCATCACCCTCATTTGGCATTCAGCAAAGACTTGTTTTGTCCCACTTCCAGCTTGTCCATCTTGTGTTTGTCCCTTCTACTGTATAGCTTATTTACTATATCTATGATTTGCTGCCTTCTATCCTTCCACTCCTCTTTAAGGAACAACTTTTTTTTATTTTTATGCACTTCACTAGAATGAATTTGTTTTTCAGCTCCTTCCCTCGTGTGCTAGCCCTGCTCCATGTTGCGGTCTCCCTCCATCTGCAAACTCTTTTGTGTGCTTCTCCCCCTGCCACACTCCCTCTTGCCTCCCTGTGCTTTCTTGTTGCTATTGTGATTGTATGTTTCTCGCTACACCCCCTTGTTGCTCACCCTCCAGTGCTGCTTTGCTCTTCTCCGCCCACTCCTGAGTGCTTCCTCCCACCCACTCCTCTGTTGCACCCTTGCTTTTCTTTTTTTCTACTTCTTTTTTTTCTCTGCAACTTGCTGCTGGCCCCTCTGCATTTCACACAACTTTTTCTAAAAATTCTGATCAATATTGCATTGATAAAATAATAATCACGAAATAATTTTGTATGTGCACATGTTAAATGGTGCTTGCAAGGTATTCAGCTGCTGCGTCGCAACCCTTTTTTTCTTGCTTGCTTTTGTGGTTTTTTTACGTACATTTGGCCATGGTGCACTGCTTCGCCAAACCAAATGGTATTTGTAATTAGTGAAACTTATTGGCTTTACCAATCCTTTTTTTTTTTTTGGTTCATCTGCCCAAAGTGCACAAAAGCTCAGGCCTTGGCCCACAAAGGCTTTCACAGCACTGGGGGAGGCGCCTGCTGCTGCACTCAGTAGGCGTTTGACGCAAAAGATGCAATTCGCATGACTGGAAAGAAGATGTCTCTTCTCCTGGCGACTCAGAAATGTGCTCCTTGAGCTGCTGCATAGGAACAAACATCTGGACCATGCATGTTTCAGTTCTCAGTCCTGTGAAAAGTAAATATAGGCCTTGGCAAGAATTTTCCTTCAAACTTCCTTATACGTTTTTAATTTTGTCCTAGTTTCTTGAGTGAAATTATTTGGAAAATTACCCATGCCATTTATAAAAATTGAAAATATTTAAATAAATGACGTTTTAATCTATCTTAAAGTACATGTTTGATTTTACTCCAATGTATCAAAGCGTTTTATCTTTTATTTCTATTTTTTTAAACATTGCTTGCAAACAAGCGTTGACAAAGCCAGTAGTTTGCCACTCTCATTATAAAGGGAAGACCAATTGGCTTCACCAAAGCTTGTTCTAACCAGACATTTACTAGCAGTTTTTACATTGATTCTAGTCTCAATACCACTAATCTTGCTGAAAGGGGATTACAGGAATGCGTTAGAAAAAGTGATTGCTCAAGAGCACTCAATTTGGCAAAAAGAGAGGTGGTGATAAAAAAAAACATGTTTCCAAATTGCCCTCTAGACTAAGACTGAGATAGCAGTGATTGTAATGGTAAGACAGAGGGACTTTCCTTCCCAGGGAAATGTCACTGTTTTGTGGGCCCTGCTCATTTAATAATAAATTTTTAATTTCCATTATTTTTTTTTTAATAACCATCTTTATTGAAAGTTATGCGGCAACCCCCCATGGCATAACATAGTATGATGTTTGATTTACATATAAGTACTACACAGTAACCAGCTCCAGCACCAAAATTATGTAACAGCACTGCATCATATGGATTTGCCTTAATACCCCTACCATTCCCACCATTTCCAGTCATGCTTCTGCAGGCAACCACAGGGCTCAAAATTGGCTTTTCGTGGTGTACACACCAGTCCACTCCTGCACGCCAACCTCTAACAGTCAGTGGTTGTTTTTGCTTCCAGACACAGGCCACATTCCGCTTAGCAACCAAACATGCTTTCTCCAGGAAGGCACGCTCCGCCCTCGGTCCCCCCACCATCTCCATCAGTCCTAGTAGTACAACATGGGGCGTCAATTCCAGGGGGTTATTTAAGACTGCAGATAGAGTGTGACCCACTCCCTCCCAAAAGGGCTTCAAGAACGGGCACTCCCAGGCAACAGGGGAAAAATCTGCTCCGGAGAGTGCACAGTGTGCGCACACCGCCTACGCATCTTGGCATACATGCTGTAGGCGTCTTGGGGTAAGATATGTCGCATGTGACTACTTTAACTGCACCATTCGCAGCCGTGCAAAGATCGCCGGTTCCCTAGGTGCCATGCATGCCTCCCTCCGCTCATCCTTGTCCAGGTCCCCCACCCAGGATGCCCATCTCTGTCTGGCCCTCCTGAGACCATACGGAGCATGAATGACTAAGGAACAATAAATCGCTGATGTGGCCCCTCTGCCCAACCTCCCCAGAAAGAATTTGCCTCTAACGGACTATATTCCGGGGGAGCTTACCCTGGCAACTCCTGAGTCAGCAGAGCGTGATGCAACTGAAGATATCGAAAGAACTGCAAATTAGATAGTGAGTAGTCGGTTTTTAGGTCCTGAAATGTCACAATGGATCCTCCCCTAAAAATATCTCCCAGGTACCTGATCGTCATGCGACCCCAAGGCAAGAAACCCTCTAATGTTGACAGCCGACCAAGCCATGTTCCATGCGATAGGGAAACTTCAGAGTCAGATGGTGATCCCAACCTTTGAGGCGAAGAGCTGCCCTCCAGCAGCTAAGGGAATCCAATGTGCAAGGAGGCAACACATTTGGTAGTCGCTACCCAAAAGAAGGTTGAGCACCCCATCAAAGCCCAATGAGTATGTTTCCAACTGACATGCCGGATCGTCACCCCCATTGAACCAATTAGGAATTGGCACCATGTGTGATGCGAGGTAGTACAGGTACAGGTCTCCTAAGCCCAGGCCACCATCAAAGGGAGATTTACTCAACAAATGGAATGCCACCTTTTGCCGACCCCCAGCCAATATAAAGTTAGTAATTTTAGTGGTCACTGAGTGAAACCACTTTCGGGAATGCAATAGGGATAGTTGCCCATAGCGCGGAAGACATACCATTTTTATCAGGGTTGTGTGCCCCAAGGGATTTAGTGGCAGCTTGGTCCATTGACTAGGATCCTGCTCCAGCCACCAGTCCAATCCCCAGAAATTAAAAGCCCAAGCCAGGTCTGACATCGGAGACATGTGCAACCCTAAATACCTAAAAGAGTTATGTTGAACTCGAATATTGGGGCACCACACTGGCCCCAGTGTGTCCCCCCTCACCTCCACCAATCAGGACTTGTCCTCATTGACCTAGAGCCCAGACGCCTCACCATCAGCCAAAGAAATGTTAGGCAGCGGGGCCAGGCCCGCTGTGGATCCCTCAGGAACAGGAGCATATCGTCTGCGTATAGTGCCACGTGGTACTCAAATCCAGTCCTCCAACGCCACCCCGAGATCTGAGCATCACAGCGTATTAGCCGCATTAGAGTATCTATCACCAACGCAAAAAGCAGTAGGGAGAGAGGGCACACCTGGTGCATGACCCGTACAATTGGGAAGGTTGGGGACAAGACTTTGTTCACCCGAACCTGGAAGGTCGGGAAGTGAACCATTCAACGGAACACCTCCCCCACCCCAGCCTGACAAATAACTCAGTCTATTAATGCCTATGTCAAATGCCTTCACGAAATCAACTAGTAGGAGGCCAGGGTGTCATCAAGCTCCGACGCCGGGGCCCGAGTGACGTGACCTTCCGTATGCAACAACGAGTGCTATGGCCCGGCATGAATCTGCATTGATCCGGATGTGCAAGATGAGACAAAGCCCGACCCAGCTGCCCCCCCCCCCGAACACTTTTGCATAAATCTTAATGTCAGTGTCGATCAAAGAGATGGTCAGTAAGTGGAACATTGGTCCCTCTGGAGGCCTTCTTTGGGCAGGACAATCATGGTGGCACAGCGCGATTCTGGCGGGAGGGACCCTTGCCTCAAGGCGGCTGTGTAGAGATTCAAGAGGGTGGGACAAAGAATCTCATGAAAGTGCTTGTAGTATTCGATAGGATATCCATCTGGGCCAGCTGTCATCCTGGCCTGCAGCCCCGATCACGGAGCACTCACCTCCTCAAGCATCACGTCTTGGCCCAAGTCCTGGACCAAATCATGGGGTATAGTTGACAGCAGAGTGGTATCTAGGAAGGGGTTAGCGACTTCCACCCGTGGTGGGGGACATCTTTAGTATAGCCTTTTGTAAAAATCAGCAAAGGTTTGTGCGATGGCTGAAAGCTCCTCAGGGAGACAACCCCAGGAGTCAGTAACCACCGGAACCACTCGGTCGGAAATACCACGAGTGGCCAGCCAGTATAGTAGCTTACCAGTCCTGTCCCCAGAGACATATACCCTCTGGGTGGAGGCTCTCCAACACTGCGGTGTCTCCTCCAAGAAAATCTTCAGCAATTTGGTGCGGGCAGTAGCCAGGAGATGACGAGAATACTCAGCTTCTCTGTGGCGAAGTGCCCCTTCCATGTGCAATATCTGAGTCTCAAGGTCGGTTTGGCTTGCCAAGCACAGCTCCTTGAGCTTCCAAACATAACCTATAAGGCGGCCTCTTAGGGATGGCTTCCTAGCCACCAATAGCATCACTGCCGACGACACCGAGCCTACATTCAACTCATAGAACTGGTATAATTCCTCATCCATAAAGGTCTTGCACTCTGGGCTCTGCAAATACCATGCATTGAATCTCCAAGTCGGTCGCAAGAAATTAGTTTGGGATCCCCATTACAACAACAAAGCATGGTCTGAAATTCTGCATGGAAATATACGCACCAATTGTACATAGAGGAGATCCGCAGCCGATAACCACATCAGGTCTATACGTGATTCGGCGGCATGCACAGCAGACTGATGGGTATAATCCGTCTGGGTAGAATGTCAAGAGCACCAGACGCCAGAAAGGCCTGTTGAGTAAGCCTAGGAGGTCAAGCGAGAGACAGAGGAGCACCTAGCTGTGTACGGGGTGTTGGAGGGGTCCAAAAGAAATACCAACAAAACAAAACATTCACAAATGTAAACTAGGCTCAAGAGCCCAAATGTACTAAACCCCTCCCCCCCATCCTCCTCCCCTCTCTTCACCTCAGGAAGCATCGGCCACCCTAGCTAATAATCCCCAAACCACTAACTAATGGGGGAGCAGTAACCACTGTGGCCCATAGGTGCCTATAAAGCAGGATCCACAGCTCAGTATATCAAAATGAAAGGAGATTTACCCCCAGCACCTAATGGGATAACCCCCAAAAGAAATGGGGGGTGGGATGTGGTCATATGAGCCAAGGGCCCCAACAGGAGCAGAGAGAGAACCAAGGACACCAAATGCACACAGTCATAACCCACTTACCCCCATCATAAACAGCATTGAAGTCTGCATAGAAGCGTTCGGTTCAGGGAGGACCGGAGAGCTGAGACAACAAGTCTAGGTCCATCCTCAGAGGGTGGAAGACCAGGGGAGGATCTGAGAGGTTCTTGTCATCCCTCGATGAAGCCGGATCCATTGCAGGGACCTCCAATGGAAGTGGTGTGGCGCAGCAGCCAGGGCGACTGACGCTGGACGCTGGGGATCACGGTTCGATCCCCGGCTCCGGTGGCAGGGGTCTGCCCAGCACAATGTGACTCTGGGCAATAGCTCGCTTAATCTTCCCGATGGCCACCAGCGCCTTGACACCTTCAGGTAATTGTTCGCGCTTTGCAAATACTGGACATTTACATTTACATGAGCTGGGCCGGAGCCCTCCTCATTAACTCCACACTCAATCTGGGGCCGCCGAGAGCGGGATTGCCTACACCGAGAAAGAGAACCAATGCACTCCTTTGTAGCATCCAGGCGGGTTCGCTCGGGTGGGGGCCCCCCGCAGCAACTGTCCGTCAGTCACCTAATCCCATGCCTGGTCTGGTGTATCAAAGAAAAAAAAAGTACGGGACTCCAAAAAGACCTTGAGGCGAGTGGGAAATAGCAACATATAGTGCATAGCTAAAGCTTGAAGCTTCTGTTTGACTTTGGTGAAGGAGTGCTGTTGCTGCTGCACCGCCCTTGTGTAGTCTGAGAATAGAAGCGGCTATGCATTGTCAAACCATAGGTTAGGGTGGTTACGGGCATCTTGCAGTATTCTGTTGTGATCTTTGAAATTCAGCAGCCTCAGGATCACCAGACGCAGAGAAGCCCCAGGTGGGGGCCTCAACACCAAGGAGCGATGGCCCTGTTGGATGACAAATAAAGGGGGATAGCTTGTTCTAAGGCATCCATGCTCTAAACCAGTCTTCAGCACCTTGGCTAGACCCCTCTGTTCCATCGATTCTGGCAGGGCAATGAGTTGAGGGTTACTACGCAGAGACCTATTTTCGGCATCTTCTACCCGCACCATCTACCCGCACCATCAGGAAGGAAGCCGAGGCGGACAGTCTAAACATTTGGCTTTTTAGAGACAAGATTTCATCCTCTGTTGTATAGACCCGTCACTCACCTCCGTGGTTCTATCCACCACGTTGCAGATCTTGGCGCATCAAGGAGAGGTCCACTCGCAGGCCATCTACTTTAGATTCTATAGCGTCTCAAGGGACCTTGAGGCGGGTGGGGAATAGCAGCATATAGTGCATGGCTAAAGCTTGAAGCTTCTGTTTGACTTTGGTGAAGGAGTGCTGTTGCTGCTGCACCGCCCTTGTGTAGTCTGAGAATAGAAGCGGCTATGCATTGTCAAACCATAGGTTAGGGTGGTTACGGGCATCTTGCAGTATTCTGTTGTGATCTTTGAAATTCAGCAGCCTCAGGATCACCAGACGCAGAGAAGCCCCAGGTGAGGGCCTCAACACCATGGAGCGATGGCCCTGTTGGATGACAAATAAAGGGGGATAGCTTGTTCTCAGGCATCCATGCTCTAAACCAGACTTCAGCACCTTGGCTAGACCCCTCTGTTCCATCGATTCTGGCAGGGCAATGAGTCGAAGGTTACTACGCAGAGACCTATTTTCGGCATCTTCTACCTGCACCATCAGGAAGGAAGCCGAGGCGGACAGTCTAAACATCTGGCTTTTTAGAGACAAGATTTTATCCTCTGTTGTAGAGACCCGTCACTCACCTCCGTGGTTCTATCCACCACGTTGTAGATCTTGGCGCAACAAGGAGAGGTCCACTCGCAGGCCATCTACTTTAGATTCGATAGCGTCTCAAGGGTCCTGTATGGCCCCTTGCAACACTGAGTCGTGTATCTGCACAGCCTAACTCTCATCCTGCTCATAGGCGGTGGTCAGTGTGACCGTGTACTGGCCTATATTCATTTGGGAGGGAGTGGCGAATTGAGGCAGTACCTTCCCTCATCCCATCCTCCACAGCCGGGGCCCGCAGCCCAGGACAGGAGCAGGCAAGAGCGGTATCCGTACCTGGACCCAGGCCAGCCAGGAGGTACAGCAATTATCTGCGACGGCATTGCCATCAGCAAGCCGCAGATGAGAGAAGTACAGGAGAAGGGAGAAGCTCGGGAGGGCCAGGGAGTCACCACCCACCATCTGCGGGTGATTACTGTGTACCGCCAAGCACCCACACTCAGCAGCAGTCTATAAATCTCAACTTCAAGGGTGCCTCCACACTCCGTTAGTTGACCTGGGTCACCGGCAATCCTCCTCCTCTGGCCTCACCCCAGAAGCACCACCCCAGCCACGGGCAAGGAGGCTCTAGTCCACGTCACTGCCATATCCACTGGGGGCCCCCAAGTTCTCCAATCATACAGGGCTCCAATAGGCTCGTTCAGGAGTCAGGCTCCCTCCACCTCACCGCAGGACCAGCCAGAACCGAGTGACAGCACAGCGGTAGTGTCCATCTACGCCGCTGCTAATCACGTAGGCCTGCAAGATCCGCCCCTCACCAGAGGGTCCCGCGGCCGAGCCAGGCCACCAACAACTCTACTCTTCTCCCTCGCCACACAGATGGTTTTGACTTCCCCTCTCTCCCCCAGGGGCCCAACAACCATGCTTGGGCCCAGCTAAGATCGGGGAGGGGGGACCCCTGTGGGGGGGGGGGGTGAGGGGGGGGGGGAGAAGAAGAGAGGGGAAGCAGAGGAAGAAAGACGGCAGGTAGCAGCCAGAATGGGCAGCCTTCACCCGCAGTCCTTTTTATTTTTATTTATTTAGTGCATTTTTATAAAGCGCGGACATTACCCGAAGGTGTCAGAGCGCTGTACAATAGAGCTAGTTACGTTATAAGAGAAAAGTAGTACAAAATAGAACATTACAAAGAAAAACAAGGAACTAAAAATGAAGGGGACACAAACACAAAATCCAACACAGCACGCAGGGGTGAGGAATGTACACGAAAAAATACAAATTTACAATGAAGAGCGAACTTCCAAGAGGGGCCTGTGAATGAAAGTATTAGTTCTGAAAATGTCTTTGGAAGAGAGGAGATTTGAGATCAGTTTTGAAGATACAGGTAGAGGGGTGGCTTGGAGCAATGGGGGAAGTGAGTTCCATATTCTCACTGCATTGCCCGAGAAGGATTGCTTTGTAGCGCTTCTGTAAGCTTCGTTCGGGTGGAAAGGACAGGCCCTGCCGATTCCCACATGCCTCGCGGTGCGCCGCGTACGGCGCGGTTGACTTTAGTGCGGGGTACGAGTCGTACCACTCCTGTGCGACTCATACTCCAGGCCGAACAGAAGGCTCCTGCCACAGTACGTGCCTCGCGCTATCAGGCGTACTGCGCTGGGAGGCAGAAGCCTACCGGAACGAATGCAGGCGCACAGTGTCCACGGGGAAATAAGAACGTTGCGGGCCCCGAGCCCGTGACGAGTACTGCGCTTAAAGGTGGGGAAGTTTCTTGTGCGCTCCTGCCCACACGGCGACGTCAGGGGGACGAGTCGTACTCGCTGAGTACGCACCGGTGGGGGGATCGAACCTTGGGGTCTTCTTGGAGCGGGCGATTTCCACAGGGCAGGCACGGCACCAGGGCCTCCAGTACGGTCCGTACTGGGGGGTTCCTTCGAGGTGCGGCGTGGCCCCGCCCCTTCCAGAGGTCAGAGGGCAAAGCGGGGCGGCCGGGTGCGATGCAGCGCACGGGCAGCCGTCCAGGCTTGGGAATGCGCTCTTGACCAGGATTCCGACGGGAGGGGCGAAAGCACTCCACGCGCTCCAATAGCGGGCGGGGTGGCAGAGGAGCAGGCGGCCTGACCCGAGGAGCAGAGAGCGGCTCTGGCAGAGCGAGGCTCTCAACGGGCAGAAAGGCAGGCAAGCTCCTGAGTGTCACGGCCCTAGGAGGGGGCGAGGGGTCGCAGACTTCAGCTCCGGCGGTAGGAAACACACGGCTCAAGTTGCAGACGAACCAGGCACAATGAACCCACTGCTCCTGGGGTTCAATTCAGGGGACAAGCTCAGACAAGCCCTTGGAGATAGTCCAACACAACCCCCTTCTAGCCAAAACGCAGGGTAGACCAATCACTACCGTGATGGGCTTCCCTGCTTAGGGCGATAGAACATGGACCTGGCCCGCAACAGCAGGGGCATACTCTAGTTCTACGCCAGTCTGAACCTATTTCAAATCCTCTGTTCATACTCTCAGGGTCCACCAAGCCAATCCATGGGGACCCCTTCTCTTCACCTGTGGACACCACCTGTGCAGCATCTAACCTTAACCTGCTCACAGGTGTGCCCCTCCACCTGGACTTCTGAACCCTCCCAACTGCAGCGGTACTGCCAGATACCAGAACTACTGGAGCTCTGCTTACAGAGTCTCCACGTTCTCTAGATACTGGGAGATCCACCTCAAATGGCCTACAAGTACAGCCTAGGCCCTCGACCTGATGTTCCCTTAAGAAATCATCCAGGCCCTGAGACTGGGTTTCGGGTATCTTGGGACAGATCCCACACTCACTCCTCCTCCTCTGAGACAGGACGTGATCCCCTACACCCTCCCCACTACACTGAGACCTAGCTGGGCTACACTGAACCCCTTCTATCACACAGGACTGGAAGTTACCTGAGCCACTCTTGTTAGAATCACTCCCCAATGCTGCTTCAGACCCTCTGGAATCCACCAGGGGGTCAGCCTCCAGTGTGAGTTGCCTGGGGTCAGAGAACTCACTCTCAAACAGGTGTTGGCATATCTCTGGAAAACAGGGACTTAAAATATGCTCTCCCAGAATCGGATCACACAGCCCCCTACAAGGGTCAACCAAACTATCCTTCACCTCACCATCCAGTGCCTCACACACATACTCCACACCACTCTCCTGAGATTGGCAAGACAGTATCTGACTGTCTCTGTCCCACAACCCACACTCTTCTGGGCGGTCGCCATACTCACATTCCAGGACCTTAACTTTGGGTGATCCCCTCTCCCTGTACCTCTCATCTAGAGTCAGTAGAGTGTCCCTCCCACTACTAGGACCATGAACCTCTATGCCAGTTACCCTACTCCCTTCAGGGACACTGCGCACTACTGGAGCTATCTCATGTCCTTGAACCTCCTGGTGTATGTTAACCCCCTCCAAGTCAGGTGCCACATCTCTGGGTGTGTGTACTACTCTCCCAGCACTAGATACCTGAATGTTGCTGTCACCATCTGAGCTGGACTCCACCTCAGCAAAGCTCAATCTCTGAGCTACACACATTTATTGTTGCTGGGCTGAAACCCTCATGGCCTCAAGCCCCTTGAGCTCCAAATCAAGTTTCCTCATTCTCAAGTCATGTTCCCATTGGAGCTTTTTCCCCTCCATTGCCAATCTTTGTTTCTCCATTTCCATCTGTCCATTTAATCTTGCCATCTCCACTTCATGTGCCCAGGTTGCTGCCCTGTCTGCCAACTCCTCTGGTGACAGACATCTGGCAGAAACACTGCTACCCAATGGGGAGGTTGCACCCCTCCCTTCTGGACCCAGTGCTCCCTCCAGCTGCTGTTCTGCATCCTCAAATTCACTCTCATTTCCAAGGGCATTCCTTGCCTCGACCCAGGCCCTCAGTGCCTTTTGAACAGCTCCCTTCTGGAGAGTTCGGTCGTGGAAATGTTTACATTTTTGCAGAAGCTCCTGAGATGTTTGTTGGTGTCGTTTTCTAGTTTCTCCCAATCGCAGTCACTAGATGAAATGGATGCTGCCTTTTCCATTCTCACTGAACCAGGCATGACTTTTCAAAAACACATGTAGATCTCTCAGCAAAATTAAAAAACAGTAAGTCTGTGGCTGCATTATAGGTCTGCTCTCACTACGTGGTGATCAATAATTTACTGTACATTAATCACAAATGGAAACTCGAAAATCCCTTCCGCTGCGACCAATGTTAGAATTGGGGGTCTCTGGTTGGCACAGGTAGGCACTTGTGACAAGCAGGGACCCTCTCCTCTATTCAGGGCAAGGAAATTACCCCTTCAGAATAACCCCTGCTCACCCTTTAGGTTGCGTGGCGTGAGCAGCCAAGGCTAATCTTCAGGGCGCTGTCAGTTAAGCATTTATGATTACACACAGTAAATCCAATGATCCCCCACAAATGGACACCAGGCTCTAGATTGTATCAAAAAAACGTGTACTTTATGAAAAAATATAGATTAGGTTGCAAGTATTATCACAAGACCCAAATAACGCTTTAGAATTGGGGCCACAAGATTTAAAAGTAGGCAAGTGTTCTTTGCAGTTCATAGAAATGCTTTAGGCTGCTTCCATATAGTTCTAATTATCTTAAAAACAATTCCACCACACTCAAGGCACTATTTCAGGGCTCTGGGGCAAGGTTTGTTAGGGCTGTGTGCTTCGTAGCGCTTCTGTAAGCTTCGTTCGGGCGGGAAGGACAGGCCCTGCCGATTCCCACGCACCTCGCAGTGCACCGCGTACGGCGCGGTTGACTTTACTGCGGGGTACGAGTCATACCACTCCTGTGCGACTCGTACTCCAGGCCGAACAGAAGGCTCCTGCCACAGTACGCGCCTCGCGCTATCAGGCGTACAGTGCTGGGAGGCAGAAGCGGACCGGAACGAATGCAGGCGCACAGTGTCCACGGGGACATAAGAACGTTGCGGGCCCCGAGCCCGTGACGAGTACTGCGCTTAAAGGTGGGGAAGTTTCTTGTGCGCTCCGGCCCACACGGCGACGTCAAGGGGACGAGTCTTACTCGCTGAGTACGCACCGGTGGGGGGAGCGAACCTTGGGGTCTTTTTGGAGCGGGCGATTTCCACAGGGCAGGCGCGGCACCGGGGCCTCCAGTACGGTCCGTACTGGTGCGGGGGGGGGTCCTTCGAGGTGCGGCGCGGGCCCTTCGAGAGGTCAGAGGGCAAAGCAGGGCGGCCGGGTTGCGATGCAGCGCACGGGCGGCCGTCCAGGCTTGGGAATGCGCTCTTGACCAGGATTCCGGCTGGAGGGGTGAAAGCACTCCACGCGCCCCAATAGCGGGTGGGGTGGCAGAGGAGCAGGCGGCCTGACCCGAGGGGCAGAGAGCGGCTCTGGCAGAGTGAGGCTCTCAACGGGCAGAAAGGCAGGCAAGCTCCCGAGTGTCACGGCCCTAAGAGGGGGTGAGGGGGTGCAGACTTCAGCTCCGGCGGGAGGAAACACACGGCTCAAGTTGCAGACGAGCCAAGGCACAATGAACCCACTGGTCCTGGGGTTCAATTCAGGGGGCAAGCTCAGACAAGCCCTTGGATATAGTTCACAGCAAAGCAAAGTCCTCTTTGGTCTTTTCCTCTCCTTCCTCAGCAAGGCACACTGCAGGTCAGTCCTTCAGCTTCTTCTTGGTCCTTCTAGTTGGGCAGAGGTTTGTTGTGGGAAAACAGGATCTGATTTGTTAGAAGCTGGGCTCCTACATTTATCGTCAGTTTCTTTTGTTCTTTCAGGCCAGGGGGGCCTCTGCATAGTCCATTTCATTCTCTGAGCACTTTGTTTTGGTGTTCCTGGCTTCTTCTTTCAGTGTGAGGGGCAGGGACAGCAGACGCTCCGCAGGAGGTGGAGCCAGCATTGAGAGGACAAGTGTAGTCAGGAGCACTTTGTTGACAGTCTTCCCTCTTCCTGGACCAGGTGTCGGGCAGAGTCATCAGTCGCTCCCCAGGAGGTGGAGCCAGCATTGTGTTGGCAGAGCACAGCCCTATTCAGAGTCAAGGGGCACTCCCACCACCTGCCATCCTGTCACTCACAAAACCCAGACAGCAGATACACATCCTGGCAGAGGCGGGCTGAAATGGTTAGGCAAGCAAATGCTAACTTTCTAAAAGTAGCATTTGCAAACACAGGATATATAAATAAACTTTACTAAAAGAAGTATTTTATTATTCTGAGTTCCGGCATACTAAACTTGACCTTCCACCATGTTCCCTGAGCCTGCTGGGATTATAGAGTGTAATAATTCCAGCTGCCCATTCTGGCCTATGAGAACAGGTAGCCTTGCAATAGTGAAAAACGAAAATGGCTGTAATTCACTATTAGGACATGCCACACACATCAGGGCTTGTCCTACCTTATGCTTACAATGCACCCTGCCCTTGGGCCTACCATAGGGGTGACTCACATGAAGAAAAGGGAAGGTTTAGGGGCTGGCAAGTGTGTCCACTTGCCCAGCCAGCATGACAGTACCAGACTGCACGCAGGTTCTGCAATGGCAGACCTTAGACACATTTTAAAGGGCTGCTTCTGTGGGTGGCGCAACCAGCGCTGCAGGCCCACCAGCAGTATTGGTATTTACAAGCCCTGGGACTCCTGGTGCACTTTACTGGGGACTGACAGTAAATTCAATGAACCAATCATGGGAATCAATCACAAATAACAATTTACAGTTGGGAGAGCATATGCACTATAGCACTGGTCAGCAGGGTATACAACCTTTACAACGAAATTTTTACCACGCACTACCATTACAACGCGGTCATTACAACGCAAACCATTACAACGCATTGCGCTGGGGGCGCTCTAGGATAGGGAATAGGTTAATTTACTATCCAATAACCTTCCCTAGTGTCCACGGGGACTGGAGTTGGAATAGTAAATTAAACTATTCACTATCCAGCACCCCACAGCGCTATGCGTTGTAATGGTATGCGTGGTAAAAGTATGCATTGTAACGTCATACATCCGGTCAGCAGTGATAAAGTGCCCAGAGTCATTAAACCAACAAAAACTGGTCGGAGAGAATATTGGAGGAAGGCAAAAAGTTCAGGGATGACCCTGCAGAAAGGTCCAAGTCCAACAGGCTAAAAATGTGCTATCTTTCAACTCCCAACAAGTGAAGGAATTAGAACTTTTTCATACCCATCTTCTACTTCTTACCATCACTGACTAAATATAAGTTGTGAATGATTCTTGCCTGAAATTTGACACTGACTTAGGTTTATCTGTACTCGCCATGAACCCCTTAAGCAAGGATATCTGATAATGCACATGGTTTGCTGTGCTAATATAGTTAAGGAAGTAAAAGTGCTTTATTTATCTTTTCTTAATCAAGAGCACCTGCATCTCTTTTTAAGTTCAGAAAAATTTTATTGAAAGAATATGACATAAGCTTACAAAGTAAGACAAAGAAAATAACAAGCAAAAGTATACATTAAGATAATTAAAGCTATTAATATAAGCTACAAAAAGAAACATCAAAAATTGAGAATAAATATAAGCAAAATTGGCAACTGGTATGATATAAGGTAATAAAAGATATACTAAATATACATTGTAATTACAAGAAAAGTGAAAATAATATTAATATGTTTAACAAAATACAGGAATTCATGGAGGTTTAGGAACTTCTTGTTGTAACGGGGACAAAGGCAGAGAACTCTGAGCACTTAAATCAAAAAATAGTGTAACTGGACTCCACAATTCTTTTCGCTTGGCAGCTAAAGCCAAGGGGTAGACAAAAGTCGTATCTAACCTGTGATTATAGCAAACAGCATACCACCAAGCCTGATAAGATATTTTGGTAAAATCCTTCCAATTTTTTGTTATTTGCTGGAAAGCTACTGCCAACAATAAGTCAATTATTCTAACCCTGAAAGTGCATTGATCCCAGATGGGGGAAACACTCCCTAAGAAAATGTGAGATAAAGAGAAGGAGTGATTAGAGGAAAAAATCTTGTTAATTTGAGACCAAACTTGCCGCCAAAAATTATGAACATGGGGACAACTGAAAAGCATGTGGAAAAGATCTGCACATGGTAAGGAGCAGGACCAACACTTATCAGAAGCATCTGGGTATTGTTTACTAAGAACTAGTGGTGAAAATAATAAACGATTATAAATAAAAAATAGTGTTTGAGTAGTATTAGCAGCTCTGGAAGATCTACGAATCTTAAGCCATAATTTGTCCCATAGCTCAATAGGCCGAGACTTCTAGGTCTTTTTCCCAGGTTTCTTCAGTTGTGGTTTTCGTGCGAGATGAAGACTGAGTTTGAAGAAAAGGGTAGATTTTTAAAGCTTTAGGTTGTTTAAGAAGTAAAGAACTCAGTGAAGACATATCGGAGGATACGTGGTTTAATGGAGGAGGTGCAGCAAGGGAAGCATCGTAGGCAAGTTGTAATGCGTTTGACAATAATGAATATTTAACTCGAAAAGCGGGAGGTAGATTGAAAGAAGTAGCAGCTAATGCAAATGGGATGATCTGATTTTGGTGAAACAATTGATGCACCCAGATAAGGCCACGTGATCTCCAGGATTTCCCAAAAATCGGCTTATTGTTAATTAATATAGATGTATTGTGCCAAATAGGTTGATCAAAAAAGGATGAAACAGGAAAGGAAGGAAGGATTTTGGAGGTATACTTAAGAATAGGAGTAGATAAAGATTGAGGTTTACGAGAAAACATAAGATATTCTTTGAAAGAAAAGGGGGATATAAAAGACTTTTCTAAGGCCAACCAGAGAGGAGAGGATGATGCGGAATCCGTAATCCAGTTCGACACTTGATTCAATAAAAAGGATTTATGATATAAGGCAAAATTCGGAAAGTTTACCCCACCCTCTCTTTTAGAACGCATTAATTTGGACAAAGACATACGAGACTTTTTATGTCCCCACAAAAAGGAAGATAAAATAGAGTTAATTTTCTTGAAACATTTCAAAGGGATAGAAAACGGTATGTTAGATATTGTAAATAGCACAATGGGAGAGAGCATCATCTTGATTGTATCTAATCTCCCCCACCACGATAGATATAGAGGATGCCATTTGCTAGTGAGAGTAGTCAATTTTTGTAAACAGTCATCCATACACTTAGTAACTGTGCCCGAAAGGGAAGAAGTAAAATGGAGACCCAAATATTTAATAGAGTTAGGGCTCCAAGTAAAGCCGGAAGCAGAGAAATCGTCCTTGAGAGTGAGTTTGGTAAGTGGCAAAATTTCACATTTATCCTTATTTAATTTGTAGCCAGATACTTGTGCAAATGAGTTAACTTCATCCAAAAAAGCAGGGAGGGATGCGTCTGGTTGGGAGAGAAATAATAATACATCGTCAGCGTATGCTGCCATCTTAATATCAGAGTCGTGGAAATTAAAACCATGTATATTAGCATTCTGACGAATTCTCAAAAGGAAAGGTTCTAAAGCAAGATTAAATAAAAAAGGTGAAAGTGGGCATCCCTGTCTAACCCCTCTATTAAGAGAAAAGTGAGAAGATAAGGTACCGTTTGCCGAAATTGCTGCTCTAGGGCGGGAATAAAGGAACAAAATCAGGGTGTAAATCTTTGCACCAAAACCAAACCACTTCAGAGTACTAAACAGATATGGCCATTCAACTCGATCAAAAGCTTTCTCTGCATCTAGGGCTATAGCTGCAAGGGGATGAGAGCTATGCGGGGTCTTAGAGAGAATGTCAAAAAACAATCTAGTATTATCTGTCAGCAGTCTACCTTTAACGAAACCGGATTGCTCTTTCCCTAAAAGCTCGGGTAAAAAATATTCTAAACGCAATGCTAAAGCCTTTGAAAAAATGTTATAGTCGATATTTACTAAAGAAATAGGGCGATAGTTTTTACAATGTTGTGGATCTTTACCTGGTTTCGGGACAATGCAAATAAGGGCATCAGAGAAAGAAACAGAAGCGGAACCAGTTTGAAGAAAAGTGGAAAGAAGAGTATGTAATTTGGGAATAAGTAGTTTTGAGAAGCAGGAGAAGAATTCAACAGTGAAACCGTCGGGACCTGGAGCTTTACCATGTTTGAGAGAGTTAAGAGCTTGAAGGAGATCTTTCTGCGTAAGGTCTGATTCTAAAGAGGAAAGGTCCGGAAGAGTGTCGAAAGGAGAGGAAATCTTGGACAAAAATTGGGAAATGTCTTGTTCAGAAGAAGATGATTCAGACAAATACAATGTTTCATAAAAATGCAAAAACTCCTGTAGGATATCTTCACTTTTGTGTTTTAGTGACCCATCACAACTATAGATAGATTCAATATTGACCTTGTTCTGCTTTACCTTTAGATAGTTGGCCAGCAATTTCCCAGCCTTATTCTGTCCACCATAAAACTTGGTGCTAGATTTTAAGAGGAAATTGGAGGCATTGTACGTGGAATCTTTAGTAAATTGAATTTTGGTGGCGATAAGATCATTTAAACAATCCTTTGATTTGGAAGTGTAATATAAGTGCTCTAATTTTTTAATTTTAGAAAGGAGGTCATTGGTGGCTTGTTGGGATTTCTTCCGTTTGCGAGAAACATAGTGAATGATGAAATCTCTAGCTGATGCTTTGAAAGCGTCCCAAACTACAGGGAATGGAACTTCATCTGTGTGATTGAACAAAAAAATATTCATGAAAAAAGGATGTGAAAGAAGAAACAAACTGTGCATCGAGAAGGAGAGCATTATTGAAACGCCATTTTTTAATAGAAGTAGGTTTTTGTAATACATCTAAACCAATGGAGACTGGGGCATGATCAGAAATTAAGATGGAGCCAATGTTAGAAGAAATAAGGGAATGGGTAAGTTGATGAGAGATAAAAAAATAATCCAAGCATGACTAAGTTTGATGAGGGGGTGAAAAGAAGGAGTATTCTCGCAAAGTGGGGTTGCAGAGTCTCCATGTGTCAGTAAGTTTGTATTGTGTAATGAGTTGTGTAAAAGATTTTTGTGACTTATGAGGAATGTATGCACTAACTGAGTGTCTATCCAAAAATGGGTCAAAAACTTAATTGCAGTCACCCACAAGGATGAAATTATCAATGTAGTATTGAGTGATAAGCAGTGCGAGGGAGGTCCAAAAAGTGGCGTCGCCACTCGTAGGAGCATAAACATTTAAAATAGAAATAGGGACGTTATCTAGAGTGAGATTCACTAGCACCCATCTACCTGAAGTGTCTGCAGAATGCGTTACTACTTTAATTGGAAGAGATTTTCGAAACAAAATCAAGACTCCATTACGCTTACCATCACCTGGGGAAAAATAAACTTCGCCTACCCAACCCCTCTTCAATTTAGCAGATTCTTCAGCCGACAAATGTGATTCCTGTATACAAGCTATATCTGTGTTGAGCTTGGCCAGGTGGGATAATACTCTCTGTCTTTTGATTGGTGAATGTAAACCTCTAACATTCCAAGATAATATTTTCAAAGGCATAACATAATTTTAGAAAAGCATATCAAAAAACCAGTTGAGGGACAATTCCAATAAGAATGACATGTGAAATCAATAAAAATACAAGCAATATCAAACCAACTGCACAAAAAGTAAGAGATCTGAACTAGATATGAGAAACAAGAAAGAAAGGAAGCAAAGCGAAAATGCAACCTCTGTAAGAGAAAGGAAGATTGCAGGGTATAAAAAGGAAATGTGGAAGACCAATGAGAGAAGAGAATATGTAAAAGGAGAAAGAAAAGAAAAAGAAGAAAGAGAGCATGAAGAGAATAGAGAATAATGAAGAAAGAAAACTTACAAACAGTCCAAGACATACGAAGGGTGGAGGGATGGAAGGCCACACGGAATAATGACGTGTCCAGGACCCACAAGGGAAGGCGGAGGGAAGGGCATAACGAACATACTCTAAAATAGGTATGAGGAGACACGCTACCGAAACCTGTGAAGGAAGAAAAAATTATTAGATATATTGCAAACAATGACAACGCATAGTAACTGCTGCAAACATTTCAAGAAATAGCAAATGGAATAAAAACCTAAAGAGAAAACATGTGAATACTGCAAACAGAAACAGAGTTAAAGCAAACTAGCTGGAACTAAATGATGAAGTGGTCTCCATTGTGTCAATGTGATGGGAGTACAGGAAGCTCTTCAACTTAATTGGATCCTCATATGTGGTAGTTTTATTATTGAATGTCACTTTAAACAAGCAAGGGTGAAAAAGACCATATCTTGCACCCAACTAGCGTAATTGCGGCCGCAATGCTAAAAAATCTTTGCGTCGATCAGCCGTCGATTTGGCGTAATCCTGAGAAAAGAACAGAGAATTTCCTGACCAAATTATACGATTCATAGCCCTAGCTGCTGATAGAGTCTTTAAGAGGTCAGTATATTCCAAAAAGTACAAGATCACTCCTCTCGGTTTGTGTGGCGGCGAAGAAGAAGTTTGACGTATTGGTGGGCCTAATCTGTGAGCTCTCTGTATATTCAACATGGTACCTTCAGGTAGCTTAAGGAGCGTTGGAAGAAAGGATTTAAAGAAGGTTGGCGGATCCGAGCCTTCTGTCCCTTCAGGGAGACCATAAATTCTAAGGTTATTCCGCCTATTTCTGTTTTCCAACTGCTCAACTTGTTTGTGAAGTACGGAGACCTGTGAACAAAGAGAGTCTACTTTGGAAGTAGATGAAGATAAAGAGCCAAAATTCTGCTCTAACGTGTTGACTCGTTGATCCATTGCTGACCATTTGTCAGAGAGCATCTGAAGTGTGGATTTGGTTTCTTCCATGAACGGACGTAGAGCTCTAATCTCCTCCAGTATTAGATCCATTGTGACAGAAGCAGTCTGTTTAGGTGGAGAGGGAGGATCTTTTTTCAATCTTTTTGTAGAAGCTTTGGAAACAGTAGAAACTGAGGCAATCTGTGAAGGCAATGCACCTTTGGACGATGAAGCAACTGAATCCTCCATGGATAAACAATTATAGCGTGAGCTGAGATGAATCAAAAATTTCCGAGGAGAAGGTGTAGATATCTGTAAAGTTCTAGATGTCCTGCCCATAGACTTGAGAAAAACAATCCAAAGACATAGAACAGCAATGTGCAGGAGAAGAAATGTCGTATTAAGAGCAAAAATAATGTGAACTCAACACTAGGTCAAACTGCTCTATAACTGTAAGCATAGCAATATTAAAACAATAATAACAAAAAAAAATACTGTAAAGAATTAGCACAACATTATGAAAATGTAGTAGAGAGTAATAAATGCGACCAATATATTTAATGTGAGTAACTTAATAAGTAAACATACATTAAGCTAAAAGTCTTTACAGCAATGAAGTAAAACAGTATAGGAATTCATACATATATCAGCACATAGAAATAGGGTTGCAGGAATGCCCATTCAAAACCTGTTAATACAAGTACATGAAAGTAAAGTACAAAATCACTTTCCTATATGACATCTATTATGAAACATCCATAGTCCGTGAATCAGGGACAATGAATAGAACATTACTCCTTTTGAGGAAACTCAGCACACAATGAAAATAATCTCCTATCTGTAATTAAATGAGTAAGTCACTGTCACTTTAGAAAGACACAGTGCGCAGTGAAATAATCTCCTCAGTATGCAGGCTAATGTTGTGGGATGAAATAAAAGTCAAAAGTTACTTCATGCCTTAGCTGTCAAATCCGAACTTCACTGCGCTAGTTTCTTGTCACTAATTCTTCATTGCAGACTTCGAAGAAACACAGCCAAGTTGTGAAAATAAATTCTCTAGCAAGACAACTTTAAATTAAATGCTTCTGTTGAGCTTGTTCAAAGTGTAAGGAGGAGCAGAGAGGGGTCGCTGTGTGCTAAAACAAAGTCATGACTCACTTAATCATTGTGCTTTCAAGTGGCAGCCTTTTCACGTACCAATGAAAGAATGTATTTATGTGCAGCTCGATGAAAACCCTGTGCACTGAAAAAAGGCTAGGTTTCACTTTCCTTCTTAACATCTAGTGCCAGGTAGCAATAGACATTCATCTGCAAGCAGTAAATAAATCATTGCCTCCTTTGCGCAGTTTTGAAGTGAAAGTTGCTCTTTTATTTAGTTAGGAATTTTCAGAGGACCAGAAAGGGGCATTGCAGGTCAAAGAGAGGCAATAAATCCTTGCAGACATACCTTGTTAACTCCGACATTATTTCCTCGTCGAACACTCATGCTGGCAGCAGAGACATACTGCACAATTAAGGCTCCCTCAGCTCGAGCCACAATGGGTTAACAGCAGTCAATACCTCAGCTGTGAGCGGGAAGTGCTTTTGAAGTGAAAAGCTTGTCAGAAATGGAGCGAGAGACCTTCTATCTGAAAGCGCTCATATTCCGACTTCCTTGCAGTTAAAATGCCATATATTCAGATGCGGTTGGTGCGAGAAAATTCCTCAAAGAGCCCCGACGCCCCAGGCGAGTCACGGGAGTGCCGCCATCTTCCTCGGGCGCTAGCCACGCCCCTCAACACCTGCATCTCTTGACATGGTAATTGAATATCTACACTTTGTTGATGCACACATGTTCTAGGCATTGTTCTGTGGTGGCATAAACGTGCTGCTCAGTGTTTGAAGCCTCTAAATGTATTCCTTCTATCCATGCTATACATACTTTGGCCCAGATTTACAAAGATTTTGCATCAGGTTCTCGTCACTTTTTTAATGCATACTCAATGCAATATCCATTTTGGTACTTACGAAGTCATGCAAATGTTGATGTGTGTGGCTTTGTCAGAAGAAGTAACAATGCCGCAGATTACTTTGTGTCAGGTAGGTGTCCATGAGTGGTGCATGGGTGTTCCCGTTCATCTGGCTACGGTTTATGATGCAAACTATATTTACAAATCGATATAGATAGAGATTTGCACCAAAGTGGTGCACCTGCCGGAGGAGGGTGTAACAAGAAGAAATATCTTTATTTTTCTTCGTTATGTGCTCTTTCCATTCGCCCTGCAGCACAGTGCCAGGTAGCCCAATGTGTGCCAGCGCATAGAGAGAGCAGAACTGCGCCTTTTGTTTGCAGATATGCTTCAGTTCTGCTCTCCGGGTGATGCACTACAGTAACTTTGCATACTGCTCTTTTCCACCCCTTCTTTGTAAATATGCCCCTCAGTGTCCAGAGTATGATCTGGTGCTGTACGTGACTCCACACTCTCCAAAGTACAAGAGAGTTGATTAGCATGAATGCCTGCAGCCCCCTCTGTGTCACTTGGAGCTTCCATGAATGTCCAATAACTCACTAGGGCCAAACCACAGTGACAGCGGGCGCTGCTAGGTTTTGATGTAGGAAGACCACACCTCTAGTAGCTTATGCCTGCATACAGTACAGTGGTCAGTGGTGTATCCCCACCCCTGCAATGGGGCTGGCCGTCCACTGTTCATCCACTTGGCCTACAGCCTTTCCTCAGGACTGCATTACTCTGGATGCAGCAGAGCCTAAAGCCGAGGATGTAATTATTAGATTTTCGAGACTATAGTATATGTTAAAGCTTCATGCAGGGCACGGTAAATGCCCCCCTTACGGCTGGGGGTTGCACTAGTGCCCCACCACAGCCAGTCACAATCAGCTGCTATAAGGATAAGATGGTGGCGCCGATGGTGTGTAGTTGTCATCCCATCCTCGTCGCCATATGAAGACTCATGCTTCAGGTTGCTGATGCGAGGAGCTGTATTAAAGCAGCTTCTCAATAGAGAGACAGAGCCATCGCAACCGTGAGAAAAAGTTCTGACTCCCGACAGTGCGAGAGCCCGACGTATGCCGTGATCACAAGACCAGTGTTGAGATGCTACAAGGAGTTACAACAGTAGCGACCCAGGGCCGGAGGATTCCTGGTGGCTGGGCTGCTGGAGAAGCAGGAGAGATGGCGACCCGGGCCGGAGGATTCCTGGAGGCTGGGCTGCTGGAGAAGCAGGAGAGATGGCGACCCGGGCCGGAGGATTCCTGGTATCCTGGCTCCTGGAGAAGCAGGAGAGATGGCCACCCGGAGGATTCCTGGTGGCTGGGCTCCTGGAGAAGCAGGAGAGATGGCGACTCAGGGCCGGAGGATTCCTGGTCGCTGGGCTCCTGGAGAAGCAGGAGAGATGGCGACCCGGAGGATTCCTGGTGGCCGGGCTGCTGGAGAAGCAGGAGAGATGGCGACCCGGGCCGGAGGATTCCTGGTGGCTGGGCTCCTGGAGAAGCAGGAGAGATGGCGTCCCGGGCCGGAGGATTCCTGGTGGCTGGGCTCCTGGGGAAGCAGGAGAGATGGCGACTCAGGCTGGAGGATTCCTGGTGGCTAGGCTCCTGGAGAATCAGGAGAGATGGCGACCCGGGCCGGAGGATTCCTGGTGGCTGGGCTCCTGGGGAAGCAGGAGAGATGGCGACTCGGGCCGGAGGATTCCTGGTGGCTGGGCTGCTGGAGAAGCAGGAGAGATGGCGACTCGGGCCGGAGGATTCCTGGTGGCTGGGCTGCTGGAGAAGCAGGAGAGATGGCGACTCGGGTCGGAGGATTCCTGGTGGCTGGGCTCCTGGGGAAGCAGGAGAGATGGCGACTCGGGCCGGAGGATTCCTGGTGGCTGGGCTCCTGGGGAAGCAGGGGACACTGTGTGGCCAATGAGTAGGAGATGCAAGGGGCAGGCGTTGCACTTCTGTCAGTTTCGGTGTGTAATATCACTGGCTGTTTTGGTTAATGGCTTTTCCTTACCACCTGGTGTTACTTGGTTTCCTTCCTCTCAAACTGGATTGTTGTGCACTACCTTCTAATGTGATTATTCACCCCTGGGGTCTTCCTCTCCATCTCGGGTTTCATTGTCGACCCCTCCTTGCTTTAACAGGTGTATTTGCAGATCTCCGTGGGCCGCCGGTCCCTACATGTCGCTCGTTTCCACTGCTTCTGCAGTTAGCTAGTTTTGTGATTGTTGCTCGGAGGGATTTATATTTTAATTAAGGGGAACAGGATTAGCGGGAAGGTGGGTTTCCGCCCAGCCCCGAAAACCTGCAGATCAGAGTTCCTCAAATTGTCAATTAAAAACGGCCCTAACATAATGAAATGTAAACCCAGTTTTTAAATTTGGAGAGTTCAGTTACTGTAGCGGCTTCAAAACGTACATCAACTCCCAGTTTTCTGCCATTCTGTAATTATTTATGATAATAAAAATAACACAAACATAAAAACAATACAGAGCACGCCACAGCGGCTATTAATAATAAAATAACAATCATGTATCATACTTGTTTGTGACCCTTAATTTACCAACCTCAAAAGTATGAAAGGCTGATTTGACTCTGCAAGTATTCAAACCCATAAACTACAGTTTATACCAATATCTGTACTTCAGGTGTCCATCCACAGACCTATCTTATCCAGCTGAGGTTTGAGTGGAAGCCACGAGCACCATTCGCACAACTGAGGCTGCAGCATACTTCTTTCTGACAACTCTATTCGCAAACCTACTTTCATTCTTGCTTTTAGCTTCTTTTAAAATTCCTGGTGAGTTTCAAAGAAGCCCTCGGGGCTAATGGGGCTTTGGGGGGGGGGGGGGGGCGGCCGACCAGCGGGAGGCCTGCCACCCCCGGGGGAATTTGGGGCCGGGGAGGGGGGGGGGATAGAGCCAGCACCGTACGTGGGCTGGTTTTGGGCTTGTCAGTAGCCTTGGACTGGGGTTGGGATGGTTTTGGGCTTGGCAGTAGCCTTGGGCTGGGGTTGGGCTAGTTTTGGGCTGCTTTTGGGCTGGCCCTCTTTATAACCGGACATCTTGTGTTACAGGTCACCATTTTGGTGGCTGGTGACACAGCAGCCGGGCGGGGGCATGGCGGAGTTATTTATTTTGGATAATGTCCATTATGTTTGAGTTGCGTTGTGTGGGAGCGATACGCGAACATGACGGTGCCGCGTTGGTAAGGTGCATCTCTTGAGGATGGCTGCGTGCGTGTACTTGTGCCGCTTCACGGTGTTTATTTGTTTCTTGTCCTTCGTGTGTGCAATGGGCGGGGTTGACGCGCGGGTACGTTCATGGTGGTGCCTTTGTGATGCAGTTTTCGTATTTGCGGGGGCGCACAAGGGGTTTGGGTCTTTCGGCGGTGTTCGGACAGGGGGGTGCGAGCTGGAGGCTTGTGACCGGGGTGTGCGGCAAATTGGGGCCTTCGAGGGAGGCTGGGTTTCTGGTGGCCGCCCCCCCTACCCCCCTTTTCTGTGGATGTCGCGGCGCAGGTCGGCGGCTGCGGACTGGTTCGGTGCTGGGGGCTCGGCCTCGGTTCCCCCTTCCGGGAGTGTCTGGGCTCTGGAGCTTGTTTGGGGGCTCGGCCTCGGTTACCTCTTCCGGGAGTGTCTGGGCTCTGGAGCTTGCTTCCGCGACGCGGCCTCACCGCATGTCCTATTCCCCATAGCCGCTTCAGTGCGTGCGATCAGAGGCATGTGACTTCCGCTGGGCACCGTTTCTCGCGTGACGCTGAGGTGGTTGTGCTTCGTGACGCAGTTTTCGTGGAGGGCATGTTGTAGGTGCCTCACGGTGGCTGGATTTACACGGGGGGGGACGGATGGGGGGGAGAGGGCGGGGGGGGCGAATGGGGGGGAGCTGTTCTGCGGCGAGTGTGCGACGGGGGAGGTGCGGGGTGGGGGGAGGGGTGCGGGGCGAGTGGGGGGGGGGCAGGAGGTCTTGTTCGGGGGGAGGCCTTCGAGTAGGGGGGGGTGTCCTGCGGGGAACGGGGTTTTGGGCAGGTGCGGGGGGGTTGGAGGCGCAATGAGCGTGGAGGGGGGGGTGTTTGCGGAAGGGGGGGTTATTCCCCCGCATGCTGGACCACACCTCTTGTTCTGATCAGAGACGCGGAAATAGGCGCTCGGGAGAGCAGCATGCGGCTCCACTCGACCGAGGGGATGGGCCGGCTCTGCCTGGTACGGGCGGTCGTGCTCCCACGAGGGACCATTCTTGGAAAACGCCAGTGGAAGCGGGGCTGTGCGCCCCCCGCCGCTCCCACCCCGAAGGGTCAGGACGGCCGCCGGGGGTTGGGAAGGAAGGCAAGAAACTGTTGATCTGATTTATTTTACTAATTATTTATTTATGCATTTTATATTAAGAATAGACCGGAGACAGGGGCATTACCAGTGAGTGAATTGCTGAAGCAAGGGTACAATATAGGCGGCATAAGTGACAAGCGTGTGTTAACAGGTTACAGGAGGTCGCAATCGGGCGTCATAGGAGGGTGAGTGGTATTTGCGCGGGTTGCAAAAGAGATGTGCTAGTAGGGGTAATACTGTAGTGAATGGAGGACACTCGACCACAAGAGTGGGAGTTACGTGGGCATGGTGGCCCCCGTGCAGGTATTGGAAACGTACAAATGTAGGAGGGGAAAACAGAGTGTTACACTGGACCCGTGACGTGTGCATGTGAACAAGAGCCCAATCATGGGTGCTGAGTAGTACTGCTAGAATGGCGGTCTCACGGACCACGCGTTCCCGCTGGAACGGCACTTCCATAGTTGGAGGGTCAAGGAATTTCTATACAACAGGGTCTGCCTGCAGGTACTGGGGGGAAGGAGTTAACTTTGGGAGGGCTTTGAGGGAGGGGAACTTTAGGGTCAGTTTGGAAAGCCGGGGAGGAGTTGGTTGGGAATTGCAGTAGTCCAGTTTTGGTGAAGACCAGCTATGGGGCGGGGGTTGTTGAGGTCATGCTGCGGGATGGAGCATGCCTCCCACTAAGAGGGCGCAGTTGGTGTCTGGCAGGATTGGCATTTGGAGTACTAGGGGGTAGTTGGTGTTGTGTGACGATTAGGACCCGTGGGTTTTGCGCAGCGACAATGATGGGTGTCGTTCATAGATTCAGCTGGTCCATCAATGAGTGCACCAGTGGAGGAGACAGTCAGGAGGTGGGGAGGAGGACTTGGATCGGGGGATTGCGGGGGGGTTGTGTCGGCAGGTGGCAGGGTGGAGTGGGACGGAGCAGGGGGTATGAAAGGGGGATTGGGGGACGTTTTAGATTTACTTATGCGATTTTATATAGCGCAGACTTTAACCGAAGGTGGCAGAGCACTTCACAATGGGGCCAGTGATGATACAAGAGGACAACAATTACAAGTGAACGAATTACAAGAGCGAACATTGGGTTCCATGGTCAAAGGTGACAATAGGGCAACCAAAATGCATGAGGTGGCAACCGGTGCATTACAGGAGGAAAAAGTGATTTGTGCAGGTTACAAAACCGTACAGGTACCAGGGAGGTTTAATACTGCAATACTTGGCTGACACTCCGACAAGAACAAGCGTTACGTAGGCAAATGGTGGCACTTGTGCAGGTATCTGAAGCAAACGAAATGTGAGGGGTGGCAAACAGTGTGTTACAAGAGAAGGTGGAAGGATGGGCCCAGTGCTGGGCAGGAGGCCATGGGCCGTTGGAACTTGTGGAGGATTCTGAGGAGGAGGGGGAGATGCGGAAAGGGGGTGCGGCCATGGGGGCAATTGCACTATGTGGAGGATTCAGAGGGGGAGGGGGAGATGTGAAAGGGGGGGAGCAATGTAACGGTGTTGGTAGTGTGTTACAGGTATGCCCACGGCAAGGTGCGCCGAGGTGACGGCCCCCCCGCCCTGCTGGTTAGGCGGCGGGATCCAGTTCGGACGCCGGCCTTGACACCAGGTAAGGATGGTGGCGGAGTAGGGGAGTGGTTTGGGAAAGCCTCGGCTGTCGGTTTGGTGCGGATACCGGGGACCCTGTGGGGGCGCCGGGGAATGGCGCGGTATGGAGGGGGTGCCAGGGGGGGTGCGGGGAGGGGGGAAAGGGGGGCAAGGTTCTGGGCATAGGCTCGTCACCAGGGAGAGTGGAGGAGTTGAGCCGGCAATGCGACAACAGGGCCGGCGCAGGGCAGGTGTGTAAGGAGGAGAACGGGGCAGGGATGCCCCCCCCCCCCTCTTGTGGTGTGGAGCCGCGCGGTCGGGTTTGAGTGTTCCTCCCTATCGGGGTTGGGCTCCGGAGGGAGCCTGGTCAGTCTAGGTTGTCCCAGCAGCGTGCGGGGTCGGGGGGGGGGTGTCGTATAATATCGGGGACATGGCGCGGCGGTGGGTGAAGGTTTCTGGGCGAAGGGCGTGGTTAGGTTGGCGTCCTGGTGTTTCGGAGGCATCCGGGGGATCACCGGTCGGGGGGACCCGGTTTGAACGGGGGAGCACAGGTGGGGGAATATAGCAGGGGGGTTCGATTTCGTGGGCGCGTTTGGGCGTTTCAGTTCCTTGTTGCAGTGGGCTTTTTCCTGGCGGACAGACTCTGAGACAGACGCACGATCTGAAGGACTTCTTGCTGGTGGGTTTGGCCGGGTACAGCAGACTGCCGGCGGTTGCTGGTCAGTTATGGGCCTCGTGGTTTACCTGGGGGCGCCCCTGGCGCCAGAGAAGATGTACGGTCCCAGTACGGTGCTGTCTTTGTGTGGTATAGAGCTCGACTCCGGGCCATGGAAGCACGCCTGCCAGAGGACGAGGGGCGGCGAGGTTGGCCTGGGGGGGCAACAGCACTGCCCATGGGATGTCGAAGTGGTGTGCGCTGGGTGCGCCATTAGGTGCTTTTGCAGTGGGTTTTTTCCTGGCGGACAGGCTCTGGTCGGTGACACACTGTCTGGTTGACTTCTTGCTGGTGGGACGGCCGGGTTTCGACGGAATGCCAGCGGAGCTGGACGGTTTTCCGGACCTTGTGGTTACCCGGGGGGGTGCCCCGGGCGCCAGTTTGGTGCTGTCATTTCTTGGTAGAGAGCTCGACTCCGTGGCCATGGAAGCACGCCTGCCGGTGGACAAAGGGGGGCGGCAACGTTGTGATTTTGGGTCTGACGCTGTCCGTTGTGACGCGGCCGCAGCCTCCGGTACGGTTGTCGGGGGGAGTGAAGGGGATTTGCGTGGGACAGGCATTCGTGAGGCATTTCCAGGATGGCATATGAGCGGGCATGGGAGGAATTGCGGCGGTGGGGAACAGTGGGGCAGTGGGATAGGTGGTTTCCGCAGGGTGGGTGTTGCGGTTCAGGTTGAATTTGATGGACGGGCGCTTTCGGGGGTGACATTCACCATAGGCGGGGGAATGGGGGGACACGGCTGTCGGAAGGTGGGGCGGGGTGTTCAGTCGAGAAGGAGGTTGCACGGTGAATGCGGAACAGGTGTTGGGGGTCCTGCGGCACGCCCTATGGTGTATGGGTGAGGACCCAAGGGTGCTACGGAGGCATTCCGTCTGTGTGGGGGCGGCGACGGAGGCTGCGCGGCAGTGTTGGGGAGGGCCTCGGGCCCTGGAGGTCGGACTGTTAGGGGCACCTGTCAGGCTGCGGGGGGTGGGACGTTGAACGTACGACATAAAGGACATTTCTCGCCTCTCACATGTGTGTCTTTTCAGGTGCAGGGGCGGGGCCAACTGCAGCGCGCTGGAGAATTATGTTGGTGAACTCATTGATAAAGCAGGAAAAAGGGGGGACGGGGTCAAGCACCGGAATCAGTGGTTGGAAGCGGATGACAGGTTGTTCATGGTCAGCGGCAAGGAAAAGGGCAGGAGCTAGCATGCGATGTTGCAGGCTTTGTGTACAGTGGTAAAGGGGAGAGTGTGCTTGGCGTGGGCTTGGTACCATGCAAAGGGTTTTCGTGGGTTAAACAAGTGAAGAGGGGCATGTTAGGGATACGGCGCGGGTAGGCAGGGGTGTCAGGTCTTGGGTTGAGGGGGGGGCTGAGAGGCCAGCGGCCCTTGATAGGACCCAGAGGAAATTTACCAGGAACTGTGGGTTTTGAGGTGAGAGGCGATTGAATGGATGGAGCACCCTGAGCTTAGGTACGGGGCAGGGGTATTTCAGGGAGGTGGGGTTTTCCCCTGTAGTACGGGATGGAGTTAGGTGCTACATTTGAGGGAGGCTCTGGGGCATTGCATTGGTACGCAGAAACACGGAAGTTCAGGATTCCTAGGGGGGGGTCGAAAGCCGTTAACACACCTTTCGAGTGGCGGTTCTTCCTAATATATGGGGGAAGTGTAGGAGATCTGTTGTTGGATTATCGGGGGTAGGTCAAGCATAATAAAGGATTTAGCCAGGTGGAGAGGCAAATTGAGGTTTCTGCTAATTATTTACTGTATTTGGATTGGGGGAACCAGTTAGGGGAGGGGGTGGGAGGTTTGTCAGGAAATTGCATATTTAGTGAGGTATAGTTTTGTACGGCGCAGGCCAAGGGTTTTCATTGTTCTAGGTGCACCTGCTTCCAATAAAGCGGCCTTTATCACACCTAATTTTGAGTCTCTGGTCGGTGCTGTTTTCCTCCCCCACCCCTCCCCCGTTTGGCCCCAATGGGGCTTTGGGGGGGGCGGCCGACCAGCGGGAGGCCTGCAACCCCCGGGGGAATTTGGGGCCGGGGGAGGGGGGGGATAGAGCCAGCACCGTACGTGGGCTGGTTTTGGGCTTGTCAGTAGCCTTGGGCTGGGGTTGGGCTGGTTTTGGGCTTGGCAGTAGCCTTGGGTTGGGGTTGGGCTAGTTTTGGGCTATTTTTGGGCTGGCCCTCTTTATAACCGGACATCTTGTGTTACAGGTCACCATTTTGGTGGCTGGTGACACAGCAGCCGGGCGGGGGCATGGCGGAGGTATTTATTTTCCCACCCTCCCTCCCTGTGCTTTCGATTGTTTAGGGGGGCGGGGAGAGGGGTGATTGTTTTCTTCATGGTGTAGGAGGGGTTTTTGGTGTGCGGTGGTTTTGGTGGAGTTTTCTTGGGGGCCGGTGCATCTGTTTTTTTGCTCGATGGTTGTGGGTTTGGTGGTGTCGCTGGAGCAGGTGTGGGGTGATGTTCTGCTTTGGGGTGCGGTTCTTCCTAATATATGGGGGAAGTGCAGGAGATCTGTTGTTGGATTATCGGGGGTAGGTCAAGCATAATAAAGGATTTAGCCAGGTGGAGAGGCAAATTGAGGTTTCTGCTAATTATTTACTGTATTTGGATTGGGGGAACCAGTTAGGGGAGGGGGTGGGGGGTTTGTCAGGAACTTGCATATTTAGTGAGGTATAGTTTTGTACGGCGCAGGCCAAGGGTTTTCATTGTTCTAGGTGCACCTGCTTCCAATAAAGCGGCCTTTATCACACCTAATTTTGAGTCTCTGGTCGGTGCTGTTTTCCTCCCCCACCCCTCCCCCGTTTGGCCCCAAATGACTAAACACAGCAGAGACGCTCTTGCTATGTGGCAAAGATCGGTTTAAAGTTATGGCGTTTGCTGCCAGGAGGCTTTTCTTTTACAGCGATCTGGCATTTGGAGGTGTATTGTGGGTAAAAGGATGCTGGGCGGTTTCGAGAAGATGCCCCGTTGGCTCTGTCAGGGCCAACTGTGGGAAGAATTGAATGCACTCTTACGGTCAATCAATCAATCAATCAATCAAACATTTGTAGAGCACGGTACTCACCCGTGAGGGTCTCAAGGCGCGGGGGGAGCTGCTACTGTTCGAACAACCAGGTCTTGAGAAGTTTCCTGAAGGTCAGCAAGTCCTGGGTCTGACGTAGGTGGATGGGGAGGGTGTTCCATGTCTTGGCGGTGAGGTGAGAGAAAGATCTTCCGCCGGTAGTCATTCGGTGGTTGCGCGGAACAGTGGCGAGGGCGAGGTCAACGGAGCTAAGCTGGCGGTTGGGAGTGTAGAAGGTGAGTTGTTTGTTGAGGTATGCTGGTCCGGCGTCGTGGATTGCTTTGTAGGCGTGGATGAGGAGCTTGAAGGTGATCCTCTTGTTGACGGGGAGCCAGTGCAGGTTCCTCAGGTGGGCAGTGATGTGGTTGTGGCGGAGGATGTCGAGGATGTGGCCTGCGGAGGCGTTCTGTATGCGTTGGAGTCTCTTCTGGAGTTTAGCCGCGGTTCCTGCGTAGAGAGCAGTGCCGAAGTCCAGCCTGCTTGTGACTTGGGCCTGGGTGACCATTCATCTGGTTCTGTTGGGGATCCATCTGTAGACCTTGCAAAGCATACGGAGGGTGTTGAAGCAGGAGTAGGAGAGGGCGTTGACTTGCTGGGTCATTGACAGAGATGAGTCCAGGATGAACCCTAGGTTGTGTGCATGGTTGGCAGGTGTTGGGGCAGCTCCCAGTGTGGCCGGCCACCAGGAGTCGTCCCAGGTGGAGGGGGTGGAGCTGAGGATGAGGACCTCCGTCTTGTCCGAGTTCAGTTTCAGGCGACTGTTCTTCATCCATTCATTGACGGCCTTCATTCCATTGTGGAAGTTGGTTTTGGCGGTGGCTGGGTCTTTGGTGAGGGAGAGGATCAGCTGGGTGTCGTCGGCGTATGAGATGATGAGGTTGTGTGATCGGACGATGTTGGCGAGCGGTGTCATGTAGATGTTGAAGAGGGTCGGTCTAAGGGATGATCCTTGGGGTACGCCACAGGTGATCTTGGTGGCTTCGGATTGGAATGGCGGGAAGCGCTAGGCATCACTTAGTTCGCCAACAATAAGTTGTTGATGCTGTGGTGCAGTGGCACCAGCTCTCTTCGGATCTTCCCTCCAGGTGCCCTGGCAGGAGCAGAGAGGGATCCCTTGGATCTTGGATACTCGTGTACTCTTCTCTCCCAGGGATGACTGTCAGCGTGAACCAACAGCACTAGGGAAAGGCAGGCATTACGATCTAAAGGGAGCCGGAGTACCACCCCTCTTTCCAGAAGATGACAGTGAGGTCAGCAAGCCACGTCACTCCAGGGCAGGCTGGTGTTTGTGGGTTCTGGGGAATCTGTGAGGTCATGACTCGGTTCCTAGCAGGCAGCCAGGGCTCCTCTGAGCAGGAGCCTGATGGCCGCACCCTTCCCAGAGCAGATGGGTGCGCTCCGTCTCTTTAGATCAGACCAGAGCTGTGTTGGAGTCTCTTTCCGGTCCCCGGATAGACCCCACCTGTGACCCGTGCCTTGACCTGGAGAAGAGATCCCGAGTCCAGCGTGGGGGCAGCGATGTCTGCGCTAGAGGCCTATCCGAAGCCAGGGACCGGGTGACAACCCTGTGAGAAGTTGGCCTGATGTATGATGTTCACTATTCTAGTGAGCACCTTGTATCAGTCCAAACTATCTTTTATGGTGGTGGTTGTAAGTCAACCTTATAGACAAGCTATCCTAATGGTAGCATGGACTAAGCAGTCTTAGGCTTAACTCAAGAGGGCATGTGAAGCCAGCTGGTTTACCATATGCAATCCTGTAATATCAAATGAAAGGACACCACACAAGTTATATATTATAAAAATATATGTATTTATTACTAGAATGATCCTCTGTACTCTTTATGAGTCCAGAGGCACAAGCATTTAAACAAAAGCACAGTTAAACATACACAAGTTGCAGGATTATGGATAGGGCCGGTGGCCACTCAAACCATATATTAAATAAGTGGTATAAGTATCACTTTACGAACAATGGTAAGGCCTAGGGCCTTGGGAATCGCTGGGACTACACTGGACTAACAGCAGTTAGGACGGGAGTAGCCCGCGGGATTCGGGTGCAGCGCTAAAAGCACACGCATGCACCAATGCAAAGTCAATGGTGCGTAAAAGTTACAAAGTTACTGTTTTAGAAGTCTTCCGACTGGACTAGAACTTAGCCACTTAAAACTAGGACACTAGAGGTGTAAATCACTACAGGAGCACCGGCGTTCAATCGTTACCTCACCCACAGGAAGCGGGTGCATTGCTGCCAAAGTGTGTCGGGTTTCGTCGTGGAGATCTATGGAGCCTGGAGATGAAGATGCTGCAGGCGGCCAGGAGAGAAGAGTCCGGTTGGATCCAAGGGTGGATCGAAGATGTAGAGTACCTGAAAGCAGAGGGGACAGAGTCTGGGTCACTAGCCAGTGACCAGGATGGAACCAGGAAGGAACCAGGCGATGCTGGGTGCAATCAGGTGGTTGTTGTGAAGCTTGTCTCCACTGCCACGTGGACTCTGGGGCACCGAGGATGACCAGGAGTGAATCACGAGCTGTCCCACAAAGGTTCTCGCTGTCGGCGGTGTCGGCTTCCGGATCGGAGTTAACAGGCCTTGGCAAATGCAACCCACGCAGGATTTGAAGATCGCTTCTTACTCGGACCAGCAAGGTCAGAGAGGTTGCTCCTTTTCAGGGGAGCGAGGGCCAGTCTGGAGCAACCAGACTAACAGAGTAGTTTCAAAGGTTCGTCGGTACTGGGGCCACTAGCCAACGGGCAAGCGACCAGACCAACGCATCAATCAGGAAAATGCAAAAGGGCCCCACGCAGCACTCAGTGAGTGTGGAGGGGAGATCTTCGGTGCACAAGCTGCTCAGGGCTGGGGCTTCTCAAACACCAATGCACAGCTTTGAGGGTGCCTCGGGAGCTGCACGGTCAGCACTTTGAAGTCTTTTCAAGATGGCCGGCCCCACGCTTCACGTCGCCTCCACGGGTCTCAGATTCGCTGGGACTGTGGATCGGGCTGTTGAAAGTCAGGGAAGTTGGGTATTGTTGATCTCTGTTGCTCGAGTTCCGGCGGGAACTGCAACAAAGCAAACCATTGGGCACTGGATGGTGCCTGTTTGCACAGGGTGGTCACTCCTTGACCACAAGGGAGATTCTTCAGTCTTCCACGTCGAGTGGGATGTCGAAGGGTCCAGAGTTCTGTATCAAAGTTTCAGTCAGGATAAATCTAATGCTCATGGGCACAGCTCCTACCTTTATTCCAAATCAAGGGGCTGGTTTACCTGCTAGGTCCCTCCTATGGGTGGGACCAGGGAAGGGGGTGGTTACACCCCTTTCCCTTTGTCCAGTTTCAAACCAGAGCTGGGGCTGGAGTGCCCCAGAACAGGTTTGACTGGATTTTGCATGGGACACCTTGTGTGCCCCAGGCAGTGTCTAGTTTCATTCAGCCCTCCCTGCCCCAATCCACTATCTCCTGTTTGGGGTGGTGTGACACCTCCCTGTGACAGGAAACCTTTTGTCCAGTCCTCCCCTGCCGGAGTTTCGGTCAGCAGCAGGAGGCCAGACTTGTGTCTGTGGCAGCAGCATCCATTTTGTGATGCTGAGGCTTTGGTTAGTTTTAACCGCGTTTACTGTTACCCACATGTCTTAGCCCTCTAGAAGGGTGGAATGCTACCCCCGTCGCCAGAACTGGCAAGGGGGTAGTATTCCAAAGTGTATGACACCTTACACGACATGTTTTGATAAAGCCAACCCAAAGTTAGCAATAACCGCGAGGATTATAATGCACTTAGGAGTATATGGTATGGCAGTATCCTAGAACAGCTATAAGGAAATGGTTCCGAAAGCTGCAGACAGGCTCAGCTCATGCTAGAGCACCATCTCACATAAAATCAAGCACTCTGCCTCCAGGATTTTTAAGGCCTGCCATAGGAGTGACTTATAGGCATATATGTGTCCAGATATAGGTTTAGATATAGGTATACTATATCTAGGCAAGGGGTGATTACACGACCTTGCCTCAGCTGAGTGATCAGCCAGTTGTGTCAGTTTGGATGGCCAGCCAGGGGTGGCAAAAGATATGCTGCAGCCCCTGGTAGGCCTTGGATGCACCTATGCCCTGGGTACCTATAGTACACTGTACAGGGGCTGAGAAGGTGACCCAATATCCAATTAGTTATGCACCTAGGGTACATGGAGTCCATTTTAAAGAGAGAGCAGATAGCCTGGGACCCTGATTAGCAGGATCCCAGGCCAACTAAGTCGAAACCAGCTAAACACAAGGCAAAAAATCTGGGGTAACCATAGTCAGGTATCCACCCTCCTACAACCCCTCTTCCCGGGGGAAAGTGCAGTACATAATGAAATATCAGTATTTGTAAAGCGCACAGCTACCTTCGAAGTGGTGTCCCAGGGCTGGGGGCCGTCGGGAAGATTAAGCAAGCTATTGCCCAGAGTCACATGGTGCTGGGCTAACCTGCCGTCGGCACCGGGGATCGAACCGTGAACCCCGGAGTCAGGCACCCTGGCCGCTGCGCCACACCTCTTCCACTATTTATGTCCATACATGCACCGCTAAGGCCCGTTTGGTCCCGCAGGATGGATCAATATTGCACTTAGATTTGCCTTCACCTTAGTTGAAGTGGAGCGTGTGGTGTACAGCACTGTGCACAAGCGGTAAGTGATCTTCCACAGCCTGGCAGACAACACACCCTGGGTTGGCACAGGTGACCCGCTGGTCTGTTTGTGCTCAAGGTTGGCCTTGCTTTGAGCGGTCTGCTGGTGGGCGGTGGCATGAGCTCACCCACAATGGCGTACATGGTTTTTGTGAGTTATAATAATTGCGCGTTGCATAAATCTGACCGTGTCAGTAGAACTTTTTTGTGAAGCAGTTTCTTAGCGTACAAATGTGACTTATATCAGAACTTTCTATGTAAAGGAAAAGCTGACTGAGGTGGTGACGGTGGTGGGCGCTTTCGGGGAGGTATTTGTAAACTCTCTCTGATTCATGTACATGTCACAGGCTTCTCGTCTTTGTCGTGGCTCCTACTCCTGCTATGTCACTCCGACCTAAAACCGGCTTTATTCTTGGTTCTGGGCTGCGCTGTTTCGTCTGTCGCAGCCCCTGAAAAAGGTGGATGGCAGTTCATCATGCTCCAGCTTTGTATCACATTTTAGCTTCCAGTCGGCCAGCTGCCTTCAACCTTGGTAATGTGGAGGGATGATGAAGGTGACCTACAACGGGTGGCACATCGCTTCTTCTCGAACAAGTAGGATTGAAGGCTGAGTGAAGCACAGCTAGCTCAGGCTGCCAATGGTTGATGACCACAACCTCCAGGGGAGGAGGCGCCTAGATGATGCCCTAAGAATCCATAAGCACCTACTCCTAAACACATGCTCTGCTCTTACCTTTTGACTGGGTTGGCACAACATAAACATCAGCTGCACACAAACATCGAGACAGTAAAAAGACAAACAACTGAAGAACTGGGATTTCAAGTACCCAGCGGCGCCAGGGACACGCCCGAAGTCCTCTGGGTTCCCTTGCCTTGGTATACAGAGACACGGAATACTTCTAGGTGGCGTCAGAGATCAAATTTATTAGCTGCAGCTAGTAGCAGAAATCCCAGCAATACAACACGGTGTACAACTCAAGAAACTGCTAAATTTTCATAGAGCAAGACATCACCTTTGATACACAATATTCTCATTATAAATGTACACCCACTGCACCAAATTCTGACCAATAGGACACATTTTCTAACTGAGTATCACATTAACAAAAAAAACAATTTACAGTAACCCAACCCAAAAGTTAATTATTAGGACTGTCCCAAATTCAATTTCCACAAGCCGGACAAACCCATAATTGAAAGCACTACCCATGTAATGAAAAGTCGTAAGGAAAGAAACAATTTAGATGCTGATTAGGATAAGATATGTGCAAGGAAACTAAGGTTAACGAGGTCCTGAACAGTGATTGCCAATTTCAGACAACGATCAGCTAGTGAAACTGGTTCTGCAAAAGGTCGGTTTCAGATGAAAAGGGTCACTCTCTCTGCAGTTCATTCAGAGTCAGAAAACCCCAAGTTAATATATGCACGAACTCAGAAGGGCAGGCCACTTGTTCGTTGGGCCTACTTCACAGGCCTACGCGAGGGCAAGACAAAATGGAGGTAAAGACAAAATGGAACCCATATTCGAAACAAAGTCTCTGAATACGTAATGAACTCGCTAGTTAACATGACGAATTCACCCCACATTAGTCGTACTCGCTAAATACGGTACAACATCACCAAAATCGTGATGGAACCATAATATCACAGGACAAGGCAGATTTTACAGAACCTCAGGCCCTCCTTTTGTCATTACGTAGGCAATAACCTAAACTCACGTCAATCTGAATCCAGGTCTATGTCTATTCTCATCAGGTCATCAAGGTGTTGCTGTAACATCATCCTATTTTCCTCTACTTCTCTCGGGACGGGTCTTCTCACACAGATTGTAGCACAAAGACCACAAATGGCAGGACCACACTGGATGCATAAACAATACGAGAAAAGGATAGCTAACGCCATACCAAGGAACATCAGAATCTTCCATCCCCATTTGGACAACAATTCCCATAACCATCCAATCAACGACCAGTTACCTTCGTCCACATGAATAGACTCCGAGATCTTATGTAGTCTAGAGATGGCTTGGTACACTGTCGGGGCATTATCTGGTATGAAAACGCAGCAACTAGATCTAATCAATTTGCATACCCCACCTCTATCTGCAAGTATAATATCTAAAACAAAGCGGTTTTGTAATGTCATAAGGCGTTCCGCTTGAAGCTCAGCTGTAATATTGCTAAGGGCACCTGCAGTCTCATTTATAGTGGCCTCAACCACTCTCGTAAGCTGACGAATATTCCTACTATTAGCCATAGGACCCCAAAAGGGTAGGAAACCCTTAAAGAAGTCTCCAACTTCTTGTGCAACAGTATCTTTCGCATCGATTACACCTCTACCATATCTTGTCTTATGGTAATCGGAAACAGCAGTGTATGTAGGGGGAAGCAAAAACGCTACATAACATGTGCCGTAAAAATCAGATGGCAACCATGTGTATACTCTATCGTGACAAACAAAATACGTGCCTTTAGCTGGCATGAACGGAGGAGATTTCTGGGACGTATAAACGTATGTGTGAACACACACACTCTTACCAAGCTGAGCTCTCAGATTCTTACCATTACCATGCAAACAAAGATGACCTCGGTGGGGTACAATCCAAATAGGAGGAGACCTTCGCTGTCTTTCTTTCTCTGTCAAGCTAACACTATATGTCGTCTTATTCCAACCGACATATGCTCGTACCTCATCTTTAGGGATAGCATTATACGCGTCAATATCTCTAATCATATCGACTATTCCCCGTATCAAAGCATTCTTGCTCACGTTATCGTTAACAGAACGCCCTGGAGAGGCTTCGTTCGCATAGATAAACATCGATTGGAGTGCCCAAACTGACCCATTAGGTGAAAAAGGCAAAACCAAATATGGCATTCCCTTGTCTGTAGTATGTGGCATAAGACCACACACCCAACAATTTGTGGTATTTATGACTAGCTGATGCTGATGCAACATCTGTATAAACGAATTGTTCACAAATTCTGATCTTCTTGTCTGTTCATGCTCAGGCAACGTATGAAACTCATGTGGAGAAACAGTAGAAAAAGAAAGAGTAGGTTGGGAGGTAGATGTGAGCGGCAGTTGTGTGACATAGAAAATCCAACCCACACAAGCTAACATAATATTCACAAGCATAAGAAAACACATTATTAAAAAACATTTGCTACGAATCAATATACATATTCGGACTTTAGAACCCACTTTCCTAACACTCTGGTCAGCATCAAAAAACTCCATCCTCTAACGTGCTGCTCACGGTCGTTACCTTCTTCACTTAAGTGTGTGCCAAGATCGTACTAACGACCCTGGACCACGGACCTTGTGTCACTGCGCGGTTCACCCCTTAAGAACTTCCTACCGTGACCCTGCAGCGGAGTCCGGATGGTGACTCGAAAAAGGAAAAAGCAAAAAAAGTTTCTTGATCTGCCAAAGTGTAAATTCACTATCTAAAAAAATATTTCAGTTTCACTTTATTTGTCCATATGTACAAGCTTTCTTGGTCTCAAATCGTAGCATTCTTTATCAGGTACAGTTGGATCCTTAAATAAAAGTTCCGGATTGGTGGTGTCAATCTTTAGATGAGGAGGCACAGCAGCTTGCAGAACATCATCATCCTCGCGTTCTGACCGTGTCCATGTCAAATGAGCATCACTAAAGGGCACGAATCTGGGGACTTTCTCGCAATCTGTGTCAGCTATACCATCCCTCACCCACTGATCATACGGTAAAGGCAAAGGAACTTTTTTACAGTGGGTGGCATGCACCCAGTTCTTTTTGCCAGCTACTCTAACAGCGGTTCTAGTAACCAAAAGGACTAAGTAAGGACCAGTCCATCTAGGTTCCAAGTTCTTGGTACGCTGAAAGTTCTTGACGAGGACGTATTGACCAGGTTGGATTGAATGTCCTGGATCTGTAGTAGCTGTCGGCAAACTGTCATGGACCTGTTGGTGGAGAACACGTAATTTAGCAGTCAAGTCATGTAAGTAATCCACCAACATAGGGTACTCAATACTGCTGTATTCTTTAGGACGAGGCACACCCCAAACATTCGCAGGACGACCAAACACAATTTCATACGGACTAAGTCTCATTCGAGAATGCACAGTCGTCCTTGTTGACAAAAGGGCCAATGGCAAGGCATCCGGCCATGTAAGACCAGTGCTCGCTTGTACCTTAGCTAATTTCAGCTTCAAGGTACCATTGTAACATTCAACAAGTCCAGCAGACTGGGGGTGATTCGCTGCATGGAACTTCTGATTTATCCCCAAACCAGAGCATACTTTCTTCCAGATTTGACCCACAAATTCACTCCCATTGTCCGACCATACAATTCTGGGCAAACCATACCTAGGGACATATTCTTTCAGAAAAACCTTGGCTGTCGACAAGGCAGTATTATCCTTTAGGGGGTAAGCCTCTATCCACCTGGAAAAGGCACAAACAACCACAAGGACATACTTCAAATTATTGCATCTCTCCATATGTATATAATCTAGCTGTATCACCTCAAACGGATACGTCGGAGGAGCAAAATGACCAGCTGGAGTTGGAGTTCCCTTACCAGGATTACACTTCAGACAAATCATACAATGTTTCACCACGTTCTCTGCACATTTTGGAATTCCAGCATTCTGCCAAACTGGAGCCAACAACTTGCATATTCCCTTCAAACTAATGTGAGCCATTCCATGAGCCATAGTAACCACTCGGAGCACATACGCATCTGGCAACAGCCATCGCTGGTGTTCTGACAACAACCCAACAACCTGTCAAATCCAACATACCCGTAGTTTCTCTCCAAACACTCACTTCTTTCTCAGTCGCTTCAGCCTGAATCATTTTCACACTTTCTATTGTGTCTTCACACATTCCACCAGCCATAACCCAATTAGCTGGGCCTGCAACATACATACGGCTCAACATGTCTTTCGCCGTTTCCTTCGCAACTTCATCCGCAAATGCATTCCCATGACCAACATCGTCCACAACTTTCTTATGCACACTACACTTCACAATTGCAATCTGCTTTGGGAGAGTGAGAGATTCCAAAAGTTCATTCACCAACTGCCCATGCTGTATTTTTGTCCCATGCAAAGTAAGGAACCCACGCTCTCTCCACCAACGCCCAAAACTATGGGCAACACCAAACGCATACTGGCTATCGGTGTAAACATTCACTCGCTTTCCTTCTGACAACACGCACGCTCTAGTCAGTGCAATCAACTCTGCTGCTTGCGCAGAATTCTGTGGTATGCGTGCTGTCTCAACAACTGTATGTAAAGTTGTAATAGCATACGCTGCAGTCGTTTCACCATTCGGAAGCTTAAAACACGAACCATCTACCCATAGGGTACCATCAACATCCGTAAGGGGAGTATCCCTCAGGTCAACTCTAGCTTTCGTTTCTTCCTCTGTACGAAGAAAACAATCATGCTGTTCCTGAGGATCCCTCTCTGTAGAGATCGGTAACAACGTAGCTGGATTCAGCACATTACATCTTTTAATGTGAACATGACTAGCCAACAATGTCAACTCGTAACCTGACAGACGTGCACTAGTAAGGTGCTGTGTTTTAGTCCTGTTTAATAAGGTATCTACTGCATGTGGGACCATCACAAACAACGTATTATCCAATACCAAACCAGCAGACTGTCGGATAGAAACAGCCATGCAGCTGCAGTTCTCAGACAACTCGGCAACGCCTTAGCAACTGGGTCTAACGTTGCTGAAACATACGCACATGGACGCTGCTTGTCCCCAAATGGTTGTGTCAACACTGACAACGCACAACCTTCTCTCTCGTGCACGTACAACGTGAAAGGCTTACTATAGTCTGGAGTACCCAACACAGGAGCCGAACACAATGCATCGCGTAGTTCACAAAAACTTTTCTGACATTCGTCAGACCAAGGAAGAGGATGCGGAGTATCTTTCAGAGTCAATGCTAACAGAGGTTTCGCTAGCAAGGAAAAATTGGGAATCCACTGTCTACAATACGATGTAATACCTAAAAAGGCACACACTTCTCTCTGTGTGGATGGTACATTCATTTGCGCAATCGCTTGAATTCGTTCTGGGGTCAATCTCCTTCCCTCCTTCGACAAGAGATGACCTAAGTAAGTCACTTCTTGGCGACAATATTGCAACTTTGAAGGTGACACTTTATGATGAAGGTCAGACAAATACCGCAACAAAGAAAGAGTAGCCTCTTTACAAATCTTTTCATCATCAGCAGTAATCAACAAATCATCGACGTACTGAATAAGAGTAGCACCAACAGGTAACACAAAACCGTATACAAACGGGTTGGTAGTGGTGTTCCAAAGGATTGGAATAAACCGCACATACACTACTTAAAATATATGAGAAAACAATACTGGATTAAATAGTCAAAAGAATCTCTCCAAGTATTTAGAGACGGAGTGCTGCAAGGACCTGTATCCCCCACTACCAGGAAGGATCAAAAACTCGTAATCCAAGAGAATTAACGAGTATCTACAGAAGCAAACAAAAAGGTCAGGAGAGCACAATCCTATAAAGTAGCTGCGTATAAACTGATATAATATACAGTCAAAGTCACATGTAGTTGTGAATGAGGTCAGAAACTTCTCAGGCGTAATGGCACGAAAGGAAGAATAAAGTCCAGATTTTTTGGATCTTCTTATTCTTTATTAATTATCAACGTGACTCTCAAGTTCATAAAACAACAGCCGACACGTGTTTCGTCTGTACTCAGAGTAAGTACAAAGACTTTTTCAAGGCTGTAAAGACATGATAAAAAATATATACATTAAAAAGAGTACTTGATTAAACATAAGTCAAAGTACAACAATCGAAAGGGCCTAAACCAACATAAATGTGAATACTAATGTGTAGTAGTGCAACCAGAGAGGTGAAAAGAGAACCAATAAGAAGTCAAGTGGATTAATGCTTAGAATTGTAGAGGCAGCCTAAAAAACTAATAAAGTAAGAAGTGACAATAGAAATTAAAATAATGAAAGAAAACCACAAATGAACGGTGACTCAAGAATGAGCCCCCAGTATAGACGACGAGGAATGTGAAAGAAGTCAACACCCCAGAAGTGAACTAAAGTATTCGTGCATATAGTAACCATTATCCACCAGGTATGAGAAACCACATATGTCTAGAGGTAGACTGACCAATATAAGGTAGCGTAGTTCGACACAAATAGTGTCAGTCAGTCTGAAGGGAACAATAAATTACGTGATCCTGGAGAAAAAGGAGAAATGGTATATGCATAGAGGTTATTACAGAGTCAAACGACATAAAAAAGGATAGAAATATGCAGAAACAATGATTGAAACATTTCCAGCGCATTAATGATACTGATCATAGACCGGTAAGAGAGACATAATTGTCTAATTCCAAATCTCACCAGCAAAAAAACCCGAAAAGAACCCCAATCCGCAGTGTCCGTCTATGTGGACCGAATAGTTGGGCAGCAAGGTAGGTACCGGTATGAGGTTAATCTCCCAAGGTTTCTGTGACACAAAAGAAATAACACATAAAAGGAATCCAAAATCATAGAGAAAATAGGGTTCCTAAACCCAGCTGGCATTTTTAAAACTCACTATTTGACATAATAGGAACCTGGTTACAATTAACGAGTCTCACCTAGTGCGGAGAAACGTGGAAATGTCCATGCAGTCCAGCTATACACAATAATTCAGTGAAAAGCGAAGGGAGCAAATAAAGTATTTCTGAAACACAATATAAAACATAACTATGTAAGACAGTGATATGAATACAAAGCTAATGGTTGATGTGACATATGGTCAGCCTAAAAGAACCAGACACTCACCCCTGACCAGACCAATGAAATCACACCTGGTCAAAAGAATTGTCAATAGTAGAAACTGTGCTGCCTGTATAGAATGAAAATGGATAAAATGAGGAGACAGAACGAAAATCCAAGGGGAATCATACACATACGTATAACAAGCTATGGAAGACGGTGTCCACAAAATACTATGAGCTTCTAGATAAGCATGCTACATACGTAGAACCTGCCCTGTTACTGAAAGTGGGAGCAACATTCACATCATGTAGAAAACCTCATGTTGTCACAAATGCGAGAATAAAAAGAGGGAGCCTAATTTGAAAAGGTTTAAAATATGCATACCCCACACGTCCTAGGTTAAGTCATTATGAGAAACCACATCTGTTAATGGTTTTTCAGGATCGGATTAAACGTGTCTCTCAAACTTAGATAGGTATCACCGGCGTGCTAAAACAAATGGGAGATAATAGCAGGTCAGAAAATAAGAATAAATTAATTAAACCATACGTGAAACTGAAAGCCTCATTGAAGGCAACTCTATCTTACCTAAACAATAACTCGTGAGCTGGATCAGACTATACAAAGTGAAGAAAGGGTAAAGTATCATTAAAAATTGTAGATAGTCACTCTCACTAAGATACATTCATGCATATGAACACATATACCAACTACATTTGTAGCGATATGTGTGTGACACTGTCATGTAAACACTTATTCCGCGCTTACCGTAATGAAGAAGCAGGCACCACATGATAATGGCACTTCCATAAGCGGCAGAGTCCCGTAAAGCACCCGAATATATACTGGGTTGTAGTGGGACGCCATTCGGAAAGCCGGCGTTTCCCCGTCGCGTGATAGAAATAACAATAGAAAAGGGACTGCAGGCTCCTACTAGTAACGAACCACGCACTGTTATGACAGATGTATCTGCCATCTTGGAGTGTCCAAATCAATATATTAAACGCTGGCGTCTAAGTAAGTAAAGTGTGGTAATCCAAATAGGTGGAGTAAAAGATTGTAAACTTTCTCCAAGCCAGTATGCTTCAGTATGATCGGTCTTCCAGGAGGCCGGGTCAAGTTCTTATGGACTTTAGGTAACGCATAAATATAAGCCGCCCTAGGTGTGGGATTGAAAAGATACTTGAATTCTGTGTCAGTCAGTAATCCATTACTAAGCCAGTAACGGAGAGTTCTTTCGATCACTGGGATGGTGGCAATCATAGGATTGTTAGGTATCAGTGTGTAAGACTTAGGATCAGATAGTTGTCTTTCGATTTCATCAAAGTAGAGGCCATTGTCCATAAGGACAATGTTGCCTCCCTTGTCTGCCTCTCGAATTGTCAAATGTGTGTACCCTCTCAACTTTTTTAGAGCATCTCTTTCTTTAGTGGAAAGATTGTCTTTGTATTTCCACGGCTTTCTCTGGAATCGGTCCTCCAATTTGTACAAATCAGCTGTTACTGTTTTATAAAAGCAATCAATTACTCCGGGTAATATGATTGATGCTCTAAAAAAGTTGAGAGGGTACACACATTATATACGCTTATATTTATGCGTTACCTAAAGTCCATAAGAACTTGACCCGGCCTCCTGGAAGACCGATCATTTCGGGCCTAGGAGGTTTAACAGAACACATTTCCGAATATATAGACATATTTTTAAACCCCTTGGGTTCCAACTTCCTGCATACATCCAGGATACGAAAGATCTGCTCAATAAATTGGAACAATTTCCCTGGTCTGATGAATATACACTTGTTACACTAGATGTTAACGCATTATATACGAGTATACCACTAGATAAGTGCATGGAGGCACTCAGATTCTTTCTATCAAAAAGAGATGCCACTTTGTATGACCACACCAGAATGCTCCTTGAACTCACTGAATTCACATTAAATAACAACTATTTCCAACATAGATCTGTCTGGTATAAACAACATTCAGGGGTGGCAATGGGGGCTAAATTTTCACCTTCATTTGCCAACCTGTATATGGGATTCTTTGAACAACAGCATATCTGGAAAGACTGTCCCCCTCATTTAATAAACAACATCATTTATTGGGGACGTTTTATCGATGACGTTCTATTAATCTGGAACGGAGAAACAGATTCTCTCATCCAATTTTTAGAACATCTCACCAATAACAACTATAACTTAACATTTACTTTTTGCTATGACAAGAAAAGTATAGATTTTCTTGACGTAACATTATATGTCAAAGATGATGTTCTACAGACGAAATTATTTCGTAAAACAACGGCATGCAACTCTGTCCTGCACGCTGGTAGTGCCCACCCTTCCAGTCAGATCAATGCTATCCCCTTTGGCGAGATGACACGTATAAAAAGAAATTGCAGTGTTGAGAATGACTTTAACATTGAGTTGAACAATCTGACCAGACGGTTTATCCAAAGGGGATATGGTCCTGCTGTTCTAACCAAAGCTACCAATAGGATCAAACGATGCAAAGAGGTGATTTACTAAAAAACAAGAGGGGAAAAAATAGCATCAAAACTGAAGGAAGACTAGCTTTTATCACTCAATACCATTGCCACAGCAATGAGGTTTACAATATATTGCTGAAACATTGGCATCTACTTAAACTTGACCGTGATATTGATCCGTTTATCAAGAACAAGCCGATCATGACTTACAGAAGGGGAAAAACTATACGCAATCTGTTGGGACCAACAGGCTGCAATACTAAGACCTTGACCTCAAAAAATTGGCTTCCGTCAAAACCAAGGGGTTTTTACAGCTGCACTATGTGCAACGTTTGTCAATTTGCGTGCAACAAAACAATGTCTTTCCGGTACAATACCAACAAATCTTATCAAATTAATGAATGTATCAACTGTAATTCTAAATTTGTTGTATACTGTATTATATGCCAGTGTAATCAGATCTATGTAGGGAGTACCATCCGTCCACTCAAGGAACGAATACAGGAACACATTCGGGCTATTCGTAATAACACCTCCAATTACCCGCAGGCAATACACTATAATTCTGAACATAGAGCATCAGAACTTATTAACATCAAATTCCATGGGATTGCTAGTCTGAAACACGATCCCCGTGGAGGTGACAGGGTAGCTGCCCTCAGGAAACTTGAAACGCAATGGCTTATAAGATTGAGAGCAGTAGACCAGGGGTTAAATGTTGATAGAGAGATGCATGTCTTTGTATAGACACCCGAGTGTGCATATCTCTACATGCTGTTTTATTACAAAATCTGTTTTTTCCCTCGTGTTATCCACTATCTATCCAGTAATGTCCTGCATCCATGTAACAAGTTCATTCTAAAAAAATGATGATTTCTAATTTCTCATTGGGTTAACTGATGGGGCACGATAATCCATTAAGAATCATATTGTTTGTATCAATACCTTTATAATGACTCTACATATTTTGCTTAAATTCTTGGCGTCACAGATATAAGTGTATATATACACCTTCGAAAATTGTGTCAAATATCTTGCAATTACTGTTTTAAGGGTCGTGTACAATTTATAGCACACCCTCTGACCTTTATTGCAAAAGATGTAAATTATGTACAAAATGCATTACCATGTGATTTATACTGTATCCTTCAAACTTTAATTATTGTGTTAACAATATTATTTTTGCAACACAGGCTTTAGGATGGGTAAATCACTGCATCACTTACTTAGCTTTGTTCTACTTGGGCTATACTACTTGTGTTTTTCATTTTTCTAACCCATTTCATCTTTTAAATTTTTCTCTCTTTATTCGACATGTTGTTTTTCTTATGTTTGATTTCTTGCTGCATTGTAGTCAGTGTTTTCAAGATACCGTTTCTTATTATCGATCGATGATATATTCGTTCTTTGATCAGTGGCAGTACTAGTATACACACCCTACCCGGTAGGGGAAGCATACTGGCTTGGAGAAAGTTTACAATCTTTTACTCCACCTATTTGGATTACCACACTTTACTTACTTAGACGCCAGCGTTAATATATTGATTTGGACACTCCAAGATGGCAGATACATCTGTCATAACAGTGCATGGTTCGTTACTAGTAGGAGCCTACAGTCCCTTTTCTATTGTTATTTCTATCACGCGACGGGGAAACGCCGGCTTTCCGAATGGCGTCACACTACAACCCAGTATATATTCGGGTGCTTTACGGGACTCTGCCGCTTATGGAAGTGCCATTATCATGTGGTGCCTGCTTCTTCATTACGGTAAGCGCGGAATAAGTGTTTACATGACAGTGTCACACACATATCGCTACAAATGTAGTTGGTATATGTGTTCATATGCATGAATGTATCTTAGTGAGAGTGACTATCTACAATTTTTATTGATACTTTACCCTTTCTTCACTTTGTATAGTCTGATCCAGCTCACGAGTTATTGTTTAGGTAAGATAGAGTTGCCTTCAATGAGGCTTTCAGTTTCACGTATGGTTTAATTAATTTATTCTTATTTTCTGACCTGCTATTATCTCCCATTTGTTTTAGCACGCCGGTGATACCTATCTAAGTTTGAGAGACACGTTTAATCCGATCCTGAAAAACCATTAACAGATGTGGTTTCTCATAATGACTTAACCTAGGACGTGTGGGGTATGCATATTTTAAACCTTTTCAAATTAGGCTCCCTCTTTTTATTCTCGCATTTGTGACAACATGAGGTTTTCTACATGATGTGAATGTTGCTCCCACTTTCAGTAACAGGGCAGGTTCTACGTATGTAGCATGCTTATCTAGAAGCTCATAGTATTTTGTGGACACCGTCTTCCATAGCTTGTTATAGGCATGTGTATGATTCCCCTTGGATTTTCGTTCTGTCTCCTCATTTTATCCATTTTCATTCTATTCAGGCAGCACAGTTTCTACTATTGACAATTCTTTTGACCAGGTGTGATTTCATTGGTCTGGTCAGGGGTGAGTGTCTGGTTCTTTTAGGCTGACCATATGTCACATCAACCATTAGCTTTGTATTCATATCACTGTCTTACATAGTTATGTTTTATATTGTGTTTCAGAAATACTTTATTTGCTCCCTTCGCTTTTCACTGAATTATTGTGTATAGCTGGACTGCATGGACATTTCCACGTTTCTCCGCACTAGGTGAGACTCGTTAATTGTAACCAGGTTCCTATTATGTCAAATAGTGAGTTTTAAAAATGCCAGCTGGGTTTAGGAACCCTATTTTCTCTATGATTTTGGATTCCTTTTATGTGTTATTTCTTTTGTGTCACAGAAACCTTGGGAGATTAACCTCATACCGGTACCTACCTTGCTGCCCAACTATTCGGTCCACATAGACGGACACTGCGGATTGGGGTTCTTTTCGGGTTTTTTTGCTGGTGAGATTTGGAATTAGACAATTATGTCTCTCTTACCGGTCTATGATCAGTATCATTAATGGCCTGGAAATGTTTCAATCATTGTTTCTGCATATTTCTATCCTTTTTTATGTCGTTTGACTCTGTAATAACCTCTATGCATATACCATTTCTCCTTTTTCTCCAGGATCACGTAATTTATTGTTCCCTTCAGACTGACTGACACTATTTGTGTCGAACTACGCTACCTTATATTGGTCAGTCTACCTTTAGACATATGTGGTTTCTCATACCTGGTGGATAATGGTTACTATATGCACGAATACTTTAGTTCACTTCTGGGGTGTTGACTTCTTTCACATTCCTCGTCGTCTATACTGGGGGCTCATTCTTGAGTCACCGTTCATTTGTGGTTTTCTTTCATTATTTTAATTTCTATTGTCACTTCTTACTTTATTCGTTTTTTAGGCTGCCTCTACAATTCTAAGCATTAATCCACTTGACTTCTTATTGGTTCTCTTTTCACCTCTCTGGTTGCACTACTACACACTTCTTTCCTCATTAGTATTCACATTTATGTTGGTTTAGGCCCTTTCGATTGTTGTACTTTGACTTATGTTTAATCAAGTACTCTTTTTAATGTATATATTTTTTATCATGTCTTTACAGCCTTGAAAAAGTCTTTGTACTTACTCTGAGTACAGACGATACACGTGTCAGCTGTTGTTTTATGAACTTGAGAGTCACGTTGATAATTAATAAAGAATAAGAAGATCCAAAAAATCTGGACTTTATTCTTCCTTTCGTGCCATTACGCCTGAGAAGTTTCTGACCTCATTCACAACTACATGTGACTTTGACTGTATATTATATCAGTTTATACGCAGCTACTTTATAGGATTGTGCTCTCCTGACCTATTTGTTTGCTTCAGGTAACACAAAACCGTCAAGCTGAGTTTTCAACGCCTGACTGTAGATGGAGGGACTTTCACAATAACCTTGGGGAGCTCTCTTAAACCGGAAGCTTCGGCCTCCTAATGAGAAGCCAAAAATATCCCTGCTCTCCTCAGCAATAGGAATACTGAAGAAAGCATTCTTCAAATCGATGACAGAAAACCAAGCTGTCGAAGCAGGAATCAAAGTCAACAAAGCAGTGATATCAGGTACCCCAGGAAACTGTGGCACGACTATCTTATTGGCCTCTCGAAGGTCGATCACAAACCTGTACACAGGTGGCTGAGAAGCATCAGTACGTTTAAGGACGGGCAAAACAAGACGGTTACACACATTACCTCTCGTTTCTTCAACTACACCCTTCTCAACCAGATCATAGACAATCGCTAATAGAGCTGTCTCACCATCGCTCGAAATCTTGTATTGTGGAATACGAGGTAGCCTAGCATTCGACTTAAGGGTAACAACATACGGAGGAATCTGCAAAAGACCAACATCATTTGGACCTGTGGCCCAAAGTGTATCAGGAAGCGAACGCAATTCCAGTGGCAAACAATCCTTAGACAAATACATTGGAGAAATCACTTTCTTACCGAGGGTAAGTTGTACTCCTGAAGGAGAACAATGCAATGTCGCATACAATCTTTTCAGCAAGTCCAAACCCAACAGATTCTCACCACAACCAGTCGTTAAAATAAGTGGAGCTTCCAATTCACAAGGGCCAATGGTAAGGGACAAAGGACTAGAAACCGGATTACGAACTGGAGCGCCTGAAAATCCTACTGAAACATTGGTCAAGCCAGACAAAGGTGCGCCAGGAAGTTTAGAGTGCATAATAGAACTCTTCATCGCACCAGTATCCAAAAGAAAAGGTTCTACCACACCTGATGTAATCACTTCAACATAAGGTCCACTCTGATCTACTGGAACTGACACTACTCCCTCACTTTGTCCTTGGCTGTCCTAGTTATCATTATAACCAGAACTCTCACCTTCGACCTAGTAATCCTCAACATAGTACTGGGCAGACTGACCGCTCTGAACATTCTGTCTGTCAAAATAATTTGCAGAAGTCTGTAGGGAAGAGGAACGCTCATTCTGGGGAAACACACCACGTCCCCTACCCCTAGGAGCTTGCTGAAAACTACCACGACCTCTCTGACCCGATACACCATTCGCACGCTGTAACAAAGCCGGGGAACTATTCTTGTAATGACCTTCCTCTCTGCAATAAGCACACTGATTAGGGCCAGGGAAGAATCGCTGAACATGAGGCTCAGGCTTCTGTAACAATCTTTGAAATTGTGGAGGTTGCTGAAACTGAGGCTGATTCTGACGAGGCGTATAAGCTTGCTGCAAAAGAACTTTCGTCTTTAACTCTTTAGTTTTCTTCTCCACTTTATCCGTTTCATCTTTATCCCTATTCTCGTAATATTGTGCAGTAGCCAATATCTGGGCCGACGAAGAAACAGCCCATAAACTCTCAGAGTCTTTTAACTTATTAGAAAGTTCGGGAAGCAAATTAAAGACAAATTTATCCACAAACAACCTTTGACCACCTTCCGTACTCATATCCTGACCACTATGATCAATAAACGTCTCTTCAAACCTAGTGAAGAAATCAGATACACTCTCGTCTTTCTTCTACTTACATGCTGCTAACTTATCCCAATTCACTCGTAAAGCGGGCATCATCGTTTTCATCAAATTAATAATCCTACCTGGTAATTCTGAAACTAGAGGTTCAGGTTTAGCACCTCCCTCCTGTCTACCATCTGCGGCAACAATATTCGCCCAGGTATCACCTAATTCAGCAGCATGATTCTCATGACAAATCTTCGCCAACAAAGGTTGAGGGACGACATTACCCATCAACATATCGATTTCAGCTAAATTCATAATACGTGCTTCAACTGTCTGGGACAACTTCTTGTAATAACCAGCAGGATTCTTTCGAGGGTCAGGTAAGGTCTGTTTAAGTGCCAAGACCTCTGCTCTCTTCCAAGGGACATGTACCCATACTCGTTGAAAATGAGCCGGAGCGGCCTGAATACCCTGGTTTACATTAGCCTGAACTGCTTCTTTCCATACAGGAGAAACTTCTCTCATAGGGTACTGTTTCACTTTCCTCCTAACAGAGGAATCAGATTTATACAATGTCTGAGGCGAAAGTCTAGATCTGAAAGCAAGTATTGTCTCTACGGCATCTGTAATATCAGATTCCACTATCATCCCTTTAGCAAAATCCGACTGAACATCGAGCACATCCTGCGGAATCGGACCCAACTCATTATCTTCCCATTCCTGACGCAGAAAAGTACACATTACATCAAAAACATACCTTTGCTTAGGCGGTTCCCACTGAAAGAAAACATCCATAACTGCTGGCAAATCATACCTCGGAGCATTTAAAATCCACCTACGAGCCAACAAATCCAACACTGTCCTTTCTTCAGAACTAGGAAGCTGACTACGACTCTGCTTACGTTCCGAAACAGGGGTCATATTCAGTGACCCAAACAATGGTGACAACAAATTAACAACAGTCTCGGTCATTCGTTTTCGAGCAGAAGGGGAAGAAGTAGACATAAGAACAGGAGAATAAGTATTCTGAGGCAAAGAAGGTGTAGGGACAAGAACAGTAGAAGTCGAAGATGCAGAAGCAGAAGGCAAAGGAGTTTGAGGCAAAGCTGGTAGCAAGGCTGGCGACCCTAGAATGGGTTGCGCAGGAGGAGGCAAAACCATCTGTGGAGCACCGGGTGGCTGAACAACAGAAGGAGGTTGAACAACAAAGGGTGGAACAACCGGGGGTAATGGAGGTGCAGTAGCACCCTGTACATAGGGAGGTGGCAATCTCAGTAAATGAGAGATCAAAGGATCTTTTTCAAGGTCTTCAATCACTTTTGGAGGAGAAGACGGCAAGGCCGGATAACATTTATCTATGGCCATACAACGCTGCCTATCTGAGACTTCATTCACACGCTCTTCTCCATCTTCCTTAAACTGCCTAGCAGCTTGTAATACTGACATTCTTATCTTTCCTATCTCTTTTTGCTTGCTTAATTTCTCGCTGTTTGGCTTCCTTACGCCAAAGGCGGAAAGAGTCAAACATTGCCGGCCGGGCTTTCTTCTTAAATAGCCTAACTTCTAGATTGTCTAAAATCTCTGTTTCAAAACTACCATGTGGGGGCCATTGCAAAACACCATCTTTTTTTGTGTAGCGGACCCATACTTCATTATAAGTAATAGGGCCCACTCCGTGTTTTAGAATAGAGCTCATAAGTCGGAGTTCCAACCGGAGGTATCGGAAATCCCTGTTACTACCACAAACAAACCAACTACCAAATTTACCAAGACCAGGCATCTTGCTCACTAGTCTGGTTTCAAACTTCAAAGGGAATCAAAAAATGATACACTCGTAAATATACAAGCCCTTCGGCTTTGGGTACTGCAGCAACCAAATCAAAACCAAGGAACCAAACAAAGTTGTGGGAGCGACCCACTTATACTTAACCAAATATCTGTCACCCCACCAGAAGACCGTCTATCGTCTCGCTTTACAAACATCAATCGGAGGGTCCAAGACAAGGCGACAGTCAGGGCAGCAGTCCTTCGTAGCCGGTGGAAAGCGGGAAGCCTCGCAGAAAAGACCTTCGGTCCACGTCGACATGCAGGGGTCGATGAAGTGGGGGCCCTCCTCCAGAGTTTCCTCACGTGGCTCCTCGCAATCTTCGGGCTTGGACCGGTTCCACTGAAGTCGCCCCACGTTGGGCGCCAACTGAAGAACTGGGATTTCAAGTACCCAGCGGCGCCAGGGACACGCCCGAAGTCCTCTGGGTTCCCTTGCCTTGGTATACAGAGACACGGAATACTTCTAGATGGCGTCAGAGATCAAATTTATTAGCTGCAGCTAGTAGCAGAAATCCCAGCAATACAACACGGTGTACAACTCAAGAAACTGCTCAATTTTCATAGAGCAAGACATCACCTTTTATACACAATGGGGCAGATTTATGTTAACTGGCGCATCCCCAGGGATGCGCCAGTTAATGTGCGCCACAGTGCGCCACAGCTCCGCCACCCATGGTGCGCCGCATTTATAATGCGGCGCACCATGGGGCAAAAACGCACAGATGCGTGACGCATCTGTGCCGTAAAGGTGGCGCATTGCTGGAGTTGCGTCGCAATCGCGACGCAGCTCCAGCAAGGCTCGGGGGTGCCCCATCTTAACAATGCTGCGTCAAGACCTACGCCTGCTTCAAGCAGGCGCAGGCTTTTGACGCAGCATTGGCCTGAAAATGACTGAGTGAAATCTTATAGATTTCACTCAGCCACTTTTGCGAGGCGCACCTGCCCCGGAACGCCCACCCTGCGCCGGAACGCCCACAAGCGGCGCAGGGCTTTACAACGTGACGCATCTGCCTAGATGCGTCACGTTGTAAATCGTTTGTAGGGATGCCCCACGTTTACGCCGCCTTGCGTGACGCAACAGCGGCGTAAACGTGGCGCAAGTGCCTCATAAATCTGCCCCAATATTCTCATTATAAATGTACACCCGCTGCACCAAATTCTGACCAATAGGACACATTTTCTAACTGAGTATCACATTAACAAAAAACCCAATTTACAGTAACCCAACCCAAAAGTTAATTATTAGGACTGTCCCAAATTCAATTCCCACAAGCCGGACAAACCCATAATTGAAAGCACTACCCATGTAATGAAAAGTCGTAAGGAAAGAAACAATTTAGATGATGATTAGGATAAGATATGTGCAAGGAAACTAAGGTTAACGAGGTCCTGAACAGTGATTGCCAATTTCAGACAACGATCAGCTAGTGAAACTGGTTCTGCAAAAGGTCGGTTTCAGGTGAAAAGGGTCACTCTCACTGCAGTTCATTCAGAGTCAGAAAAACCCAAGTTAATATATGCACGAACTCAGAAGGGCAGGCCACTTGTTCGTTGGGCCTACTTCACAGGCCTACGTGAGGGCAAGACAAAATGGAGGTAAAGACAAAATGGAACCCATATTCGAAACAAAGTCTCTGAATACGTAATGAACTCGCTAGTTAACATGACGAATTCACTCCACATTAGTCGTACTTGCTAAATACGGTGCAACATCACCAAAATCGTGATGGAACCATAATATCACAGGACAAGGCAGATTTTACAGAACCTCACATCAGAAGCACCTTTCATAACATATAAACATGAGCAGCACCCAGTAGCATCAAAAACAGGATTATCAATATTTAGGCCCATATTTATGGGAAAGTAATGCAACGCAGCCCAAGTCACCCTGCTACGCTGCGTGACATGGGTAATGCACCAAGAATATTGCGCATTGCTGTCTTTGTATCTGTTTTGGTGCCGATTTGGCTGACTAGCGCCAAAGCAGGCACCCTTGCACCATCCAAGGGTGCCTGTGTTGCATGCAGGATTGTTTTTGTACTGGAAAGGGCACCTTCCTGCACAAAAATAATCCTAAAATGCATATTCCTTTATTTGCCAAAGATCACTACTTTCATCTTGTCTGTGTTGAGCTTGAGGGAGTGGTTTTCATCCATCTGGTGACTTCAGCCACGCAGGTGGAGAAACTGGTCTGAGTGCTTAGTGTCCCATGGGAGAGGGAGAGTGAGAACTGGGTGTCATCCGCAGAGGAGGGGTTGTTGATTCCGTGGGCATGGATGATGCTGGCAAGTGGGGCTATGTGGGCGTTGAACAGAGTTTGGTGGCATCATAGCGTTCTGACACTCTATTTAAGCTGCTTCAGAGTGATAAGTAGAAGGGAGGAGGATAAGAACAAGGGAGTTAAAAGTGAGACGTGGTGAGGAAGACGAGGCCACATTTCACAGAAGTGGTTCTATTCTTTCCCAAGTGCACCTGAAGTGGAAGAGTAAATGGGAACGTAAAACGATGACACCTCCCTTTGCCCCCCCCCCCCCCCCCCAAATGTGGAGTCCCCAAGACTCCCATATGTCGTAGGTATTCATTGGCCTGGGGTAGCATGGGGCCCCTCTAAAGGGTTGACTCCCCTCCACGCCGCAGGGGCTGTGTTACACCCCTACATTATTCTCCCTGGCACCGCGCTTATTCAGATATCAGACACGGGGTTTTTAACTCCGTTCTCATCAAAGCCGGTCCCCAGTGCAGGAACGATGTCAACCCCAGGATGAGGGATGCCCACCGAGCAGCCCTTCCTGCCTGGGAGAGGAGATGGCCAGTATCGGAGGACCCCCACTAGAGGATGTGACTGAGATGTCATAAGCGGGGATCGCTGCTGATGACAGCGGTGTCATAGCTTGTCAACAATCACTGGCCCCTTGATCAGCAGCCGCGGCTCGGCCCCCCAGCTGTGCCATCTGCCTTTCCTTGGAGACACTCCGGGGAGCCTCGGATTGGGCGGTAACTATCTGTGAGCACTTTAATAACATCTTTATGAAGGCGCTACAGAGTTCTATCGGCCTCATTGAAATGTGAGGGCTATTTGCACAAAATACTTTTTGATCTATAGTCTTGGCGAATTTGGTTATACTGTATATTTCTTTTTAGGTTTAATTGGAAAATTTAAGGGACTGGAGGTTCCTGCTTTCCTGTTCAGGCTGGTTTAATAGAAATTGCATATTTGCAGCCGTTTGTGCTTGGACCCTCAACAGCATCCGCCGTTTAAACAACACTCGGAATGCTGGGAGGAAGCGAGGTGTCAGGCAGGCACACACGAATTATTTGGGAATTGTTACTAGTTCGGAGGATCAGTACTGTACCTTTTTAATGCAGTGGTTCGGGGTGTAACGCGTGGAGCAGTCGAGAGGTGTCACTGTGGCATGTGTGTTGAGACCTGCTTACTATGTGAACGAAGAGTTATTAAACTCGATGCTGTTTGCATTCGTTTCGAGATTCCTGTGAGTAATAAAAATGAAATCGAGAAGTATGTTTAAGGAATGTATCTGCTCCGCTGATGCACACATTGTTCTGTATTGTTCTGTAAGGGTCCTCTACATTAGAAATCATTTGTTCTTGGAGCCCCCCAGTCCTACCCCCTATTTCATTTAACAGGGCCATTTTCTTCCTAAAACTAGTACTGCGATGCACATATCTGGAAAAAAAAGAGTGGATTACAGAGCAGGAAGCTGCCATTGTCCTGCATCCAATACTTCCTGGTCGGAGTCGAGACTTCCTGTTATGATGTGTCAGAGAGCTGTAGGCTCTACACTTGGGGGCTTATTTACAAGCCCCTTGCGCCACTTTTGCGTCACTTTTCCCATGTTAAAAATGATGCAAAAGTGGCGCAAGGGGCTTGTAAGTCTGCCCCTTGGTATGTTCATGCTTGATGCTGGACCTCCTGGTGTACAGCAGAACTTTCAGCTCAAAGATGCAACTTCCAGTTACAAGGTGTCCCTGCAGGATTGGACTAAATTAGCCACATTAAGGATCAGATTTTTCATAGTATTGCATTGCCCTTGCGTCATGCCTGGCGTCGCAAAGGCAACGCAAAACTAAAGTCAGATTTACCAAGCAATGCAAGGTCACATTGCTTGGCCCTGCGTTGCTTGGTAAATCTGGAGTACTGCAAGGCAGCATAAGTCGTTAACTGGTGTTACTGTGCCCTGAGGAGGCATTCTGTGGTTGGAGTGTAGGTATTCCCATGCATCCACTTATGTAGTTTGGCACATTGCTGGATTTACCAAGACTTGTTTACCATTGAATGCATCAAAATGTTACACATCCCCAGGTAAGGTGCAATGAGGAGAAACATATTTATTTCTCCTTGTTGTTTCCTCTAAGTATGCTGCATTTTGTAGCACACTTAGAAAGTGGAAAAAGCCTCAAAATTCTTTTTGTGCGGGAAGCATTCCTTCCTGCACAGAAACAATCCTACCTGCAATAGCCGCACCCTTGCACCACGGTGCAAGAGTGCCTGCATTGGCGCTGAGTGGCGGATTGTGCACCAGCGCAGTCAGAGAGCAGGAATGCGCCATAGATTGGTAAAATTGGTACATTTCTGCCCTCTCCCTTTCATGCAGCACAGCAAGTTGGCTTGTTGCATTTCGTGAATATATTGCTAAATCTGGCCCTCAATCTAAATTCCCAATTACATGAAAACTTGAACTGCCACATTAGAAAGGAAGTGCTTCCTCAGAATTGGCTGCGAGAGCTGCATACATATGTCAGATTTGGTCTATGTTATTCAGAATGAAAGGTGTACATCTCACTGCCACACTATAGATGACAAGCATTGAAAGCCATTAGGTCTCGCCTTTGAGACCCACTGGCTCGGTCACTGCCTTTTGTTCATGAACAAAAGAAGAACAACAGTGTCATGATGAGGACGCTGGCAGCCGCTTCCTTTTGTATGCACACATTCATGCATCATTACACAAGCCTGTGCCTGACCTTACATGCACTCTTATCAAATTATGCGAGTTTCTCTTTTTTTTAATTTACCAATCCAAAATGGATCAGTAAATGAATGTAAACAAAAAATGGTACATGAAAGCACTTTTTAAGTTTAAAAGTTTCAAAAATGATTTTAAAATATAGGACTACAGGGTGGGGGGGGGGCAACTAAGGTTTCCACTTGACTGGTTTTCTACAAGCAACACCAGTATTTTAATGCCCTGGCTGGTGGTAAGAAAATAAGCAAAATCAGATAAAGCAAGTATTGTAAGCCTTGTACTGTACATATTTCAAACTGCAAATATACATTGAAATAACTTCTAAATGTGTTTTAGTTCTGCTTTAATGATCCACGACGAACAAAGGAAACAAAGGCAGAGAAGTCATGTTACAAATGAGTGCTTACAGCTTTGTTTACAGTCCTATTTAGTATCATGTCCAGGCCTTTGCAGACTCTTAACCCAACAACAACAAATTAACAATATTCTTCTTTTGGAAAGGAGGGGACTCTAGTGGCAACAGAGGAGTGGGTGGGGGAGAGAATCAATGGGGAGTGGGCAGGGTTAGATGAAAAGTAGCACACAAGGGATAAGGAGCTGGGGGAGAAATGGGACCGGGACTGTGGAAGAACTGGGATTGAGGGAGGAGCACACAAGGGAGTGAGTGCAACACTGAGCACAGGAAAGGGAGAGAAGCATGTGGCAAGAGAAAGTGGCATGAAGTGTGAGGGGGAGGGAAGCACAGAGATGAGAGGCAACAAGAGATCAAGGGGGAGGTGCACAAGTAAATCTTTAGGCCAAAAGAAAAAAGTAGTTGCCTAAAAGTGAGTAGTGGAAAGACTCAACTGAAAAGGCTATGCTCCAGGGGAGGGACAAATAGATGATGGACAAGACAGGTCATCAAAAATGAAGCAAGACAATTAAATGGAACCAATGGTAAGCAATGGGTGGGCTATAAGCCCATTCTAAGATCTTGGTAAGCTGATAATAGCCCTTTTTCAACAAAGCAGTAAATAATATTTCTTCAATTTTCTCTAGAAACGTTTATTTAAGAAATTACTGTCAAGCAACACATCACCATCATATGTCCCTGTCTGACCTGACTATGTCTTCTCTGCTGAATGTTTCAACTCTAGGCTCTCCTTTCATCGGGAACCAAAGACAGAACATTCTGAAAGACTGCCTCTAAAGAAAGCTGCTTAGGTCTGGCAGCAGACCAGACTCTTCCACGTGTCAGGAGAAATACATTTTTCCCTGTTGTGCAATGCATGGAGCCCCTAAGAAGCTGTGTCATTTTTGGAGTAATCATTTTTGCTATCAACGCTGATGAGACCACGGTTACCTTCCCACCTGAGCTCTTGAGTGCTGAGGCAAAGGTGGTGGTGAAGAGCAGCGGATGCAGCGTTAGCTGTGGACTGGGAGTCAAGGAGCAGGAGTGGTGCCTGGTCAAGCCAGATGGATCTGAGACTGAGTGCGAGACGCGCCGAGAAGAATGTATGGTCAGCTGGGACTGTGGCCTGCAAACATTCACCATCCCCACTGGTGCTCCCTTTCAGATCAACTGCTTCTCCAGTGACACAGTTGGCATAGGCCTGCAGTCCTTTCTCTACACCTGGAGGTACGCCTATGGCCTCATCACCACACTTGATGCGCTCTTTAGAGTCTACAGGACCCCAGACTTCATTATCCGATTCAACGCAACCAAGGAGGCCAACGCTGGCACGTACCGGTGCGATGTCTTGCAGCTCAAAACCTCCAAATTTGTTAAAAGGGTCTATTTTGGTCTGAAGATCATCTCGGAGTCAATGGTGCAACTGAACTTTGACAAGTTCCACACCACCAAACAGGAGCTGAAGGAGTTAGAGGCGGTCCCAGATAACTTTATCCTAGACTTCATTGAGAAACACTTGGATGTCGACTGGACGTATGAGCATCGAATGATCTTCATCGGGGTGGTGGGGATTGGTAGCGGGCTAGTGGCCTCTGCCGTTGTTTGGGTCACCTTGCGGTCTTTTTACAAGTTCCTGAAGAAGAGAAAAATTAGACGTGATGAGAAATGAGAGGTTACAATTTAATTTTGTTTCACTTAACATTGGTACCGAATTTTAAATTTTTTAATAAAAAAAATATACAGACAAAAAGGAGAAAAGTGGCATAATATGCGAAATGTTGATCCGTACAGCACCTATTATTACTATTATTTGTAGGGATGTTAACATGCTTTTTAATTTATACAGTCTCTAAAATCAGGTGTGCATCCTAATGTTCATATTGTTTTACAGGTGTCTGGGGCCAAATCAGTATATTAGAATGTTATGCGAGTGCCTCATCACTCCAGCTTCCTTTCTATTAGCTGATCCTTGACATTTCTCCGGAACAGGACGGAGACGGGAGAGCAGCAGAGCCTAGCAGTAGCGGGTGCTGTGGGAGTCCATCGGAGGCTGAGGGTTTGCTGAGCTTCAGGAGGAGCTCTCGGGAGCCCACGGGAGCACCCGTTCCCGCGTACTCCTGCTCACTCCCGCTCACTCCCGCCCAGGGCTTCGCGTTTGTCTGCGGCAGGTTTTGCTGAGGTCACGGAAGGAAGAGAGAGGTTAGTGTGAGCCACGGGAGGCCGTCTCACTGCTCCTGCTGCCTTTCCCTCCTCCCCTTGCCACCTCACTGCTTACCACAGCTTGTACGGGAGGTAGGGTGACCAGGCATCCCGATTTTCCAACAGTTGTCCCGGCAGATTTAAAACAAGCATTTACAATGCAATGGTCTCGGCATTGTTAAAGTTAGAGCTATTGGCATTGCTCATGACATTATTTTTGTTTTTGTTTTTAAAATATAAATAAATGGCATTGTCATTTACAATGCCAATAGCTTAATCGCTCGCAAATGCGAGACCTATTGCATTTGCACCCACACAGAGCCACCCACACACACATACAGAGCCACCCACACACTCACGGAGCCACCTACACACACACAGTGCCACCCACACACACACACACACAGAGCCACCCACACATAGCCACCTACAAAAAAGCTATTCATTCACATAGAGCCACCCACCCACACACACAGAGCCACCCACACACACAGAGCCACCCACACATAGCCACCTACAAAAAAGCTATTCATTCACATAGAGTCACCCACACACACACACAGCCACCCACACAGAGCCACCCACAAATAGCTACACACACACACACACACAGCCCCACACCGTGTGCCCCTACCTGTCAGTGCCTCCCTCGGGCTCTCAGCGCTATAAACCTTCCAGAGCTGCTTCACCCGAACTCAAAGGCTCTATTCAGTACAAATCACAGTTGAGCTTCAGAATGTCTCCAACATTTAAAAGTGTGTTTGTTAATGCAACAACCTTGCCACCAAGCCCAGGTAATGGCAAAGCATATTTCAACCTGGCAGAGCAGCCTCCTCAGAAAGAATAGCCTTGTATTCCGAAAAGCATTCATAGCTCAGTTGGCTCTGATGCTGTTTTTATAGGATCCCTTTCACAGCAGGCAAGCTACCTCTGTTCACTACAATAATGCATGTCATGGGAATGGGACAGTCTAATCGAAAAGCAAAATGTGGAATATTTATCCTGCACAGGACATGATGTGAACACCTGCAGCCTCTGTTGTGCGGGAGGACCCACCATTAAGGATGGCCGATGTTTGTAATTTGGGGTTGAATTTTGTGGTTTACAGTGTTGAATGCGGCTGAGAGACCAAGTAGCATGCTCAGTGCCTCATTCAAGAGCTCAAGTAGAAGTCTCGACCAGGGTTGATGCATGACTTGTGAATCGGAGCATTGTTGAAGTCTGGGGTTTTGTTTTGTTTATTTTAGCTGAGTTGTGATGCAGAAGTCCTTGAGGCTGCTGCGGACTTCTCCTTCACTGAGGCTGTCGTTGATTAATCTAGTCATGAGGTTGGTCATCAGGTGTGCGCAGGGGTCACCTTTCTCTTTTCCCAGTGTGTGTCCCTTAAGGAACGGGGGGGGGGGGCATCATTTGGGGATCCGCTGATGTGAATTTACAGTTGTTGACCGTGACCATTTCCATGTCCTGTGTTGGTTGACCAGATACAGCTGTCCAGCATGGGGTAAGAAAATGTGCTTGGCGATATTCTGCTCAGGTTTTTTATGGACTTTTGGATATAGACGTTAGCCCAATTTCTGTGTGCAGGTCATCGATGAGTTGCTGCCCTGAGGTTTGGTGAATGTTTGTGCTAATTTAAAAAGCTCCTGTGAGCATTTACTGTCTCACTGTTGGAAAAGTAGAATTTCTCCGGGTCATCGGGAGGGTAGAAAGAACGACCAAGGAAAAGAAAGGAAAGAAGGAACAAAGGTGAGGTGCGATGTAAGTAAATAGAGAAGAGGAAGATGGAAGAGGCAGGGAACAGAAAACGAGGATAGAAGGAGGGAAGAAAAGAACAACAAACAGAATAGTAAATATTGAAAAAGAAAAACAAGCTGCAAAAGAACGTGAAAGAAACAGAATTAAATGTGATGCATCTCTCTACCAAATATTTTACTGCCATTGACTTTAAGGAAATAAAGCTCTCATGGATATATATATTTCTTCAGGCTGTGTTATCTGATGTGATGTATTTGTTTATTTAAGGCTTCTTTCAAGTAGCAGGCCTGTCATCTTTTTGGGCCGTGCAGTTACATACTGTAAACTAACCTGACAAAGCAGGGGAGCTTCTCCAAGACTGTCTGCGAGCTACTGGTTGCTCGCGATGTACCTATTGGGGGTTCCAGGTTTAAAGTGACATCACGGGCATGGCTCAGTGAGTCAAAGGCTTGCTGTTGGAAACTGGCAGTTCAAACTAAGCCTAATTTTAGCACTTGTTTTAGTTGCGGGTACAAGCACAGTATGAAGCGCTAGATTATTTTCTTACTTTTCTCTGAGCATTAACAAGGGATTTTAGGGTAGCCAGGCTCACATGGGAAATGGTTCCCACAACGGTCTTGGGCATAATGTTCCCACACTGCTGGGGCTGCAGCAGCAACTGTGTTGCAGATTTACAATGCAATCAGCTTGCAGTAGCAAGTACGTGCTAAATGTGTAAGCCTACACAGGCGGGAAGCGAGTATCCCGCGGCACCTCATGGGTGGGAACAGCAAGGAGATAAAAAGTGCGTTTTGAATGTGCAGGCAATGAGTTTCTTTCCTCGGGAAACAAGCGCAACGAGGGTCGGGGGGGGGTACGAGTGCAACGAGGGTCAGGGGGGTGGGGAGGGAAACGAGCGCAACGAGGGTCAGGGGGTGGGGAGGGGAAACAAGCGCAACGAGGGTCAGGGGAGTAGGGGGACACGAGCACAACGAGGGTCAAGGGGGTGGGGGGACTAGAGCACAACGACGGTCAGGGGGGTCGAGGGGGGACCTGTGTGGGGCCAAATCTGCCTGACAGTCCCAGTGGACTGATAAGATTGCCGGCAGCTACAATTCTCAGCGTACGCTTCAGGCTTGGAAGCAGCACTACGATGCGCACAGCCTTTAATCCTTGGAAATAGGAGGTGTGAGGCATACAGGTCCTTGAAAGAGCGCAGCGTACAGTTCCCTTTCACAGGCACAGTCTGTGGTAAGGGTAGAGCGTACCTTCAGCGAACGGTTCTTCTCATCACAGGCGCACGGTCTGTGGCACGGGTGGAGCGTACCTTCAGCGTACGGTTCCCTTCACAAATAACTTACGTCGCATACAGTCTACTTTGAAGGCACAGCGCGCTGTACCTATACTGTGGCGTCCTAGGGATCTTCGAGGCGGACGGCGTTGAGGATGGTTGTCCCAAGTCGCGGTGCTTTCCCAGGGGGTGAGGCGAGCTGCGGCTCGAGGCTGGGCAGGTCACGGGTCACTTGGGTCGGCGTTGAGTTTTGGGTGCCGGTCCTGGCTCTGCCTACGCCTCGATCCTGAAGGGGAGAGCGGCTGAGAGGGGTGCAAGCGGCAATACGGTCCCCAAGTGCGGGACGTACCCAGCCGAAGTGCAGAGCGGATCAGCGGGAGATGACGCAGAGCGGGAGTCCGTCCTTACTGTGTGATCTACGGCTCGGGGCCCAGTAGATCGCGATGTGATCTAGGGATGCCCTCACGGCGGCCATTACTGTTGCGGACCTGCTGTGCAGCGACTTCTTCCGGCGGCGGTCGGGGGAAATGGCCAAACAAAAGCGCCGGCAAAAAAAAAAAAGTAAACGCCCACCTCCGAATGACGGAGAAAAAATGGGCGGGACTTAAAAAAACAACAGAAACGCCCACGAATCTGCTCCCGCTAAGATTGACACATCTCTCTTCCAATGGCTAGCCTCCATTTATGGAGCTAGCCAATGGAAGAGAGAGGCGGGCTAAAGCCCAGTACTGCAAAACATAAAATTCCGGCTGCGCGAGACTGCTGCGCAGTCTTACGCTTAAGCCGAGACCTAAAAATGTAGCTTATGTCCCGGTTTTTAGACAGGGACAGGTTGACTGAAAACGGTGGAGGTACTTTTTATGTTTTACAAAGCTTGGGCCAGTTAGCAATTGTTTCAAAAAAGCAATTTAATTAACAGGCAAACTACTGGGTTTAAAAATTGCATTTTATGTTCTTACTTACTATTCTGTAATTTTCTGCTGAGGAGCGATGTCATTCCCTTTGCTCATTAGCAGTAAAATAGTAGTCCTTCTTCTATTTTTGTGAAATGTCCCGGTTTTTGGCTTTAAAATTCTGGTCACCCTAACGGGAGGTCGAGTGGTTGCCCCAATGGACCACAAAGGAGCCAGGGCACAGCTGACAGGGAAAGCATAGCAAGGACATTCCACCTCACACCTGCTCTCCCCGTTTGCCCCACCAGTGCCTCTGACCAGCAGCTCGTACCACCCGGCCAGGTCAGCAATTACCGCAAATACACCCCGCCCCCCCCCCCCCCATCCCCCCCCGGGCTTTCTCCTCTGCAAGCCGGAACAATTGTCACTGGGTACTTCACAACTGGTTGGGACAGTGACGGATTTCGGCAGAACCCTGAAGCAGAGTCTACACTACCTGGATTTATCTGACCCAAGGGCTGCAACGAAACGTGGGCTGTAGTATGTACGCTGATTGTGGCAGACTGCAGGCAGACCAGGGAGTGCTTCAATTGGCGGTAAGCACTGGGGCCAGAGGGGACTGCGAGAGCACCACCCTTAGTCGGTGGTGGCTAAGACTGTGCCTGGGCGGCAGGGCCAGACTGGGAACAGAAACCGGCCCTGGTACACTGCTTAGCTGCCCCCCCCTGGGGTGAGGGGTACTGCAGCCGAGCAGTTTGTGAGGGTCAATTTCGGCCGATTTTGTTACAGAGGGCCAATATTGCCAACCCCTGGTACCGGGCGGTACCATAGAAGTGGCCCTACTAGGTAGGGTGTGGCTTGTGGTAGCTCTGGAGACCCCGCTCGTCTGGTTCCCCCAGGGAGAACTGACTAAACACAAAAGCCAGGTGCTGCATGGGGGCGCCTGGGCAGCCTGGGGCCGGACCAGGAATCCACAAATAGCGGGGCCGTGTAGTACACTGGACTAAATCCTAAAAACCCATAGCAGCGGGAGAGGCGGGAGCTAGGACATTGATTCAACCTGCGCAGTTGTCACATTCTTCCACATTGTCATGCATCCAGCGCAGGGCTTCAAACTCAGCAGCAACCCGCAGCTCAGGAGCTGGCAACCCAGTTGACGTGGATGATGGGGGATACTTTACAGCAAACTCCAGGTAATCCAAGAAGCCCTTAATCACGGGCCCAGGGTATAATCCAGCAGCAGTCAGGAGCTGTGTCCCGCTCTGATCCCCTGTAATATTACTAGATACCAGAGTACAAGAACAAAATTAAGAAGGGGCACTTGAAATGAGTATGTCTCTCAAAAAGAAACTGCCACAGGATAAGGAATCGGACTCGGCAGAACATGCAGGACTTGCCCAAGGAGGATAACAAGAATTACAGCAACCCTACAATCATAAGCACAAAACAACTGCGATATCTCCCACCAAGGGCTCATCCTTCACTTCTTCCAGGTCTCCGGTGGTCCAATAGACTTAACAGACACACCGGCTAGCCCCTTGCTAGGGGGGAAAACCGACCACCCCCCTTACTTCGTCGGGTCCCCCGGGGACAACAAGGCGTGGAGCGGCACTCACACCAGATAGCTCGCCGCCATCCAGATAACAGGAAGCCCTGTGAATACCTTAATGCTCAAAGCCAAGGCCAAAAGCCCAATATGGATCACAGAAGAAATCCACCAGTCGCATTCAGAGGAGGAGGACAAGTCCAAAGAGACTAAGGCAGGGTTTGTGGCTAATACCGTGACAAACAAAGAGATCAGATCTGTCTTACCAGCGTCAGCCTGGAATGACTGTCAGGCCAACTACCCAGTAACAGATGATGCAACATCCTCCTTTTTGCAAAAATTAGAGATGACCATTGAAAGAACGCTGAACGCCACTCCTATAAACATGGGAAAGAACTTGTAAGGGAAAACGCATCAAACAGACAGCAGAAGCCCGATAGGACAAGAAGCCCAGTAATATGCAATGGAAGTATCAACCTACGAAGACTTAAATTTGTCAGCTCTGAGGGAAACCCAGGACACAATCACCAGGGCCCTGTTATGGCAGTCTACCAAAATGGAAGTACTAATTGACTTACTTCAATCAATTGCTCAGCACTTGGTGCGCCAAAACGATAAGCTGGGAAAAATAGAGGTTTCTCTTGACACCCTGAAAGCCAACTCAGCTCGCACCAATTCCTGTGCCGACATTATTGACAAGTGGGCAGGCCTACCTGCAGTTCTAAAGGACATCTTGGCTTTAGCCAGGGCACATAGGGAAATGCCCATTTTAGAACAAAGCCCCCCAACATCATCGGGAGGGAGATCGTGAAACCAGACTCCTCAATACTTCATCTCCTTAAAGACATAAAAGTAATTAAGGATCCTCAGGCAGGGCCAAGCTACAGAGTAATAAGAACAATTTGAAGACCTGGGGAACGAGGGCTATGAGGCCTGCTTATGTGATACAACAATCAAAGAATCCTAAGAAGAAGCAGCCCAGATGGCAAAGGCGGAAGGTGCTGTGTAAGGGGCAGAAGCCCAACTGTCAAGAAGGGCCAAGAAGAAACTGAAGAAACAACAGAAAAAAACATAAATAACACAAAGAAGATCACTGTTAGTTACAACATCGAACCACGGCGACAAAGAGACTACCAACAAATCAAAACCACTCTTTCCAATTTTTAACCTCAAAGTCAAGTAAACTTAAAACAATAAGCGAGGTACACAACAGGACAGACGAAGATCAAAGCAGACAGAACTCCCTTCAGAGGAGGGCCCACAGCTAGCAGGGCAAATTACATTGAAGACTCGAGTGGAGGCCGCTCGGCAGCGTACACCTCAGGAGACTTCTGGCACCCAAACCAGGGCTATCACCTTCCCGGGCCCAGGCCTCAACACAGCGCGATGCAACGTTCCACAATCAATCAGACTGTGCAGCACATCGACCAAATACAGGCGAGTCAGCCTAATTGGACAGCTGATAGATTCTTGGCAAGTGATACCCACAATAATCAACTAAATCTGATCCTTTTGAGGCCTGCTCCGTGGAAGGCTGCCTCGAACTTGTGCATCCTCAACACTAACAACGATCAAGCAATCTATGAGGTGCTTCTCACTCTTAGATATAATGCAAAAAGGCTCCTACGATATTTTGAATAGGTCTAACTTCCTATGGCTCATGGGTCGTCTTGACTCTTTGGCAATGATCACCTCATACAACATAGAGTGGATAAAGTTCAGAACCCTGGAGAGGGATACACATGGGGACTCCACTATAGTCAGGTTCACTCAACAGCAAGTCCAACTGGCCGTCCTAGGTGAAGCCCCTCATCTTGCAGAATGGGGAATCGAAGTCACTGCACCTTGCATGCCAAAATACCCTCACATTCTAATACCGAAACATGCTCAGGGGGAACCTGCATCAATACTCAAATGCACCACTAACAAATATTTAGGTGAGAGAGAGAAAGTTGGTCGACCAAGAACCCCGATAAAAATTCACATCACACACAGGGATATGCAGCGCAGAGTGCAGCCGCTTCAGCAAGAGTAGGCCCACAAGGTGGAGTCTCGGCAACAGTGTCCCTAACCAAAGAAACGAGAACAACAGCAGAGGATGTCCAACTCCACATATTGGAGAACAAGGCAAACTAACCCTCATTTCATGGAACATCGCAGGGCTAAATATAAACCTCAATGATAAGGTTAGACATGAATATCTCTCAAAGGGGTACATTTTGTGTTTCCAGGAGATCTGGGCCATGTCAAATACCCCAATAAGTGCCTTCTGCAAACATTATAAACCTGTCACTAAAAACAACATCTTTGGTCATCCGTCTGGTGGCCTTTCCATATTCCTAAATCATGCACCCAAACTCAAAACGACATTTATAAAAGTAGAAACACCAGATCTCCAAGCTATTACTATAGAAGGGCTAAGAAAGGGACCTCAGACCCAGTCTCTACTATTTATTATTTGTTACAATAACCGAACAAAACTTCAAACATTACAGGTTTTGGAAATCTTCATTAACTTCTTGGAAGATATACTCATAAGATTTGAGAAACGCATAGTGATAATTGCAGGAGATTTCAATACGAGGGGTTTAGTGCAAGGCAAGTATTACCCAGCCCTGGGAAGAAGGCGGGCTTGCTGCTCTCCCCTCTCAAAAACTTCAGGCCTCTATCCGCCCACGAAATCAAAAACAAAAAACTGCTGTACTGCATGGATCCCACTGCTGACTTTCAGGCACACATCTACCATAGATTATCAGCCTGATTCATCAATCTCCCGTTTTGCGAGCCCCTAATAGCGATTCATAACGAATCGCTATTAAGGACTTGCAAAACGGGATTCATGTAGGCATTGCAATAAATATTGCGATTCCTACACATTCCTTATTTGCAATTAGCTAATTGCTAATCGCTAATAAGGAATAACTCCCCATGCATTCCTACGGGCCAAAAGGCCCATAGGAATGAATGGGGAGTATTCCTTATTTGCGATTAGCAATTAGCTAATCGCAAATAAGATAGCGATTTAAAGGGTGCCAGGGGTGTCCAAAGGACACCCTGTAGCACCCCTTAAATGCAAATTGAAACAGGTGTTGCGCACACACATGTCCAAAGGACATGTGTGTGTTTAACATGCAACTTAGGAAAATGCATTTAAATGCATTTTTCTAAGTTTTTGCTATTTACCGAGAGGTCTGACCTCTCGGTAAATAGCGGCCCAAAAATGCAATTCTCGCAATTTTAAAATGCTTCATGAATTGCATTTAAGGAATCTCAAATAGAGATTCCTTAAATTCAATTCTTCGCAAATGTGCGAATTCTTAAATAGCGAATTTTGCATTTGGGATGATGAATCCCAAATGCAAAAATTGCACTCGCAAAAGGCAAGATTCTGAGAATCTTGCCCTTTGCGAGTGCAATTTAGCTTGATGAATCAGGCGGTAGATTTTAACCAAAAAAGAGGAGGCACTCAAATTAAGCGACTTTGCAGTGGATGACTGAGACAAAAGCGACCATAGGCCACTTCGTGCCTTTTCAATCTGGCCCAGAATCAACAGATGTCCTGGAATCAATTGGTGCATCCCTAGGCGAAGAACGACATCTGGTACTTAAAAGATTAAAATGGACCACTAACCTAATCACCAACCTCATGGAGTATGTAGCCGGAAGGTAAGTGGCGTTCCAGACACAGCAAACTAAGAACATCATTGATCTCTGGGAAATGCTGACAATGGACCTACAGCGAGCGCTACCTGGGAAATGCCAATGGACCAAACAGGAACCAAAACTCTATTCGATTGGTGCTGGAATATAGAGCCCACAATGCTTGAAACAATGTAAACGTGAGCTCAGAAAGGCTATGAAGGCAAAAAGGAACGGAGCCCCGCTGTCACAGTCAACTTCAATCTAGGCCCTGTGAACCTCGTATAAAAAGAAAGTGTGGGAGCTGAAGAGATCCCACACGGAAAGGAAGTGGCTCAAAGTATTTTCACTAATCAAAGTTAAAGACAACGGTAAGCTATGGAGGTTTATCAACAGCCTAAGCTCTCGCAGCCCGCCCAAAAAGAACAATATTGCGGGCGATGTGTGGGAACAGTACGTGAAGGTGCTGTATACAGGCGCACTGACCAAGAAGGGTCCTTCCAGTGCAGAATTGGGCCCATAGTCAACAAGTCACAAAAGGCGCAGGGAGAACCCATAGCACCCAGTCAGTTCGATGTATGTACAGTGGGTGAGATCGCAATGCTACCTGAACCAACGGGCCCCCAGACCAAATGGCATTCCAGCCCAAGTCTTTAAATCAGCTCCAGCCTTCTTTGCATCCACCCTCACTCCACTATTCAATCACTCATCATATCACATTGGAACGGTTCCACAATCTTGGAAAGGCTCTATTCTGTGTCCAATATTCAAGAAGGGTGACCACTCGAACCATTCCAATTACAGGCTTATAGCCCTGCTTGACATTAAAGCAAAGATCTACGCCTTCTTACTATTAACGATCTAGAAGGCTGGGTGGACAAGAACTGCATCCTCCCGCCCTATCAAACTGGCTTCAGGGCAAATAGCTCCACATTGGGCAACATCTTGGCGCTATCATACCTATTGAAGCAAGCGGCAACGAGCAACAAGCTGTGCCTGTTTTGCTGCTTTATAGACTGTTCCGCAGCTTTCGACAAAGTTAATCGCTGTCGATTAGGGCAAAGCTCGAAGCCTGGGGGATCCAGTACCCCCTTTTTAAGGCTATAAAAGCCGTTTATGAGGGGACATGGGTTTGGGTCGAACTAACCCCAACATCGGTAACCTCAAGGATCTACACCAACACTGGGCTAAAGCAGGGATGTGTTCTGGCCCCTCTCCTATTCAATCTATACATGGCATACCTGGGGCCCGCTCTGAAAGATGCTTGCTTAGTACCGCCAAGATTGGGCCAGACGACCCTGGGCACTCTCCAATATGCGGATGACACAGTGGTCATGGATCCCACCAGGGTGGGGCTCCAAAGAGCATTAAAAAAGTCTGGCAGCCTAAAACCAGGAAAATAGTCTGCAAATCCATGAAAACAAAACAAAAATAATCATCTGTGGTAAATACCCCCATAAAAAGCAAGCAACATGTCCCTTGGCGAGCATCGGATCAGAATAACTACGGCCTATAATTATTTGGGGGTTTGGCTAACAGAGCGGGCCACAGCATCCAAACATATAAGGGAGCTAAGGCTGCGAATCAACATAATTCTGGCTCTTAGACGACTACGCTATTGTCTAGCTAGCCAATCCATAGAACCCATGTTGACTATACTCAGGGCCAAACTAATGCCCGCTATTACTTACGGTCACTTAGCCTTTCCAGGCGCCTTAACAAATGTTATCAACGCAGCTCAGGTAAAAGCATACAAAACAGCGCTGCAGGCGCCTAGACATGCTCGAAACACCAGGCTAAGGTTGGAGATAGGCCTAAACAGACTGGACTTGGGACCTAATAAAATATTACATTGAAGCATTGAAAGCGCCAGGAAAGAATCTTAATCACACTTTAAAGCTGATGTTTAGTACAGAGGGTTCCCTGTGGCACGTGAAGCTGGACCAAGCGATACATCTCTTGAAATTAGAGGCAGGGAAAATGCCCCTCCATAAAATCCCCTATACCACTTGAGCTAAAGCCGTGAAGTGCCACTTTCAGACTCTCTACTTCGAACTGGATCAATCCTCACTCCCTTACAATTCTCTCACTTTGCTGCTTAACAACTCATAAACCCCTAGGAAAGCTCAGCCTTACATGCGTGATCCTCTCTCAGCCCAAGCTAGAAGGAAAATACTGTTTTTCCTTCTCACCACCCTTAGGATCCTGGATTTCAACCCGAAATGGGCACGAAAAGACAATGACGTCTCTTGTCAGTTATGCAATTGCCACAGGGAATCCTGGCTACACCTTCCATGCTGTTGCCCAAAACTAGACGCGGACCGTCATCATCTGTTGCGCCCAGCACTAAAGGACAAGGGCCTGAGAACGTGCAGGAAAGCCTCGGACTGGTGCTTTTCGGTAACAACTACTTACCTTCTTGCTAGAGTCTGCAAGTTAATTCACCAAATAAGAATAGCACTCGACCCCCAGCAACCGGTTGCATACCCCGGGGCTCCCATTTCCCAGTAATTAAATCAGCTGGCGCTCCAGCCCTGTTGGAACTTATACAACCTAGGGGCCCACTGTGTGGTCAAACAGCCTATAAGAAAGAGCGGGTCCTCGTAGGGGCTCAATTAGAACTGGTAGCAATGACTGATGAATTCTATGTACATAGGGATTTTTACAGGACAAAGTAATCATTAGTCTGTGCAAGAGTGTCTTTATAATCTTAACTTATTGAAATGTCTCTTTCCGGAGCCTACTGCTAAAAACTGTGCCCATGCAGGCATGGTGCACTTTATTTTTTATTTATTTATATAATGTGTTTTACTGTAAAGATTTTAAGCAATTGTACGGTTAATACATAATTCAGCTCATTCAGCGAGGTCATCGTATGTCGGTTACTTGTTAGGCTCACAGGAGAAATCGATTCTAGGGGCGGATTTCATTGTTACTGCGAGAAAACTTGGCCCAAGGTACAGACTCCGACACATACCCAAATATGACGCTGTAGTGTTCTGATCCAGCTCTCCCATTCAAGTGGGGGCGCACATCTTATATTCAGTCTCGCACACACAGCGTGCCCTGAGAAAAGATGCGTGCGTATATAATATTTGTCCCAAAACCCATTCAATTTGTGTGGCAGTCTAACAGCCTCCATTCTGAGGCAGACTTTGTTTTCTCTCAAGTGATCATTTCTACGATTTTTGTGGCTTAGGATCGAGTTGCTATTGCAACCCTTCCCCCCCTTGAGATCATTGAACAAAGTCTCCTTGTCTGTGGAACCCAGTTTGATTGAGAAGATTATTAACTCCCCATCTCAGAGTAACCTTTGTTTATTTAACTTGAACACAAGGAAGAAATATGTCTTCACCTCATTCAACTTCTGCAGTCTCCCCTGGTGGTTGTGAGCTAGCCAGCTCTTGGGAAGAATTCTTGTGATGACTTTAAACAAGTGGAACATTCCCAAGATGTCCTATGGTGCTTCCACCATAGGGTTCCAATCTTTGCTCATAAGTAGACCAGCTGTTAATGGCACCTGAAAAGTTATGCCCCGATGCCAATTCTTGGTCAGTCCCAAATTTCTTTTCTTGTATATTCGATGGCTGTGCTCTCCTGGTCCTGCTCAGGAACAAAGGGTAGCTCTGTTCTTTCACTTTACCTTCTTTATTGATGGTAGAGGAGGACTATCAGAAGTGCCAGTGTGCGGAACAGGTAGGGTGGAGCTGCACTGAAGCGAGCGTTCATACATAGCAACTGAGAGCCATATGTATGGGATTGTAACACAACGCAGCGCTGCAAGTCACCTTGCTGTGTTATGCTGTGTTACAGTGAAAGGGCAGGAATGTGCCTTATTCGTTGCAATATGGAGCATTCCTGTCCTTTACCCAATGGTGCTGTACAATGGGCTGCCTAGCACCAACACAGGCACCCTTCCACCATGCAAGGTTGTCAAGAGTTATAAGCAGATTTTTTTTGTGCAGAATGGGACACCCCCCTGCACAAAAATAATGATGAGGGGCATATTCCTCTTTCGATGTATGCTGAAGAATACAGCACACATCGAAAGAGGAAGTAATAAGGAGAAAACTAGATATTTCTCAAATCTGAGTTTTCTGTTTACTCTGCCATCGTTTCACCCACCCATTCACCTCTTCATTATCCATCTATTCACCCACCCATCCATCCATTCACCCATCCATCCAGTAGGAGTATAATTTATTCTGCCATTCTGCACCCACCCATCCATTCATCATCTCAGATTTCTATTTCTTCGGCCATGCTTTCATCCACCCTTCTTCCCATCCACTCACCCATTAATCCTTTTAACCACCCATCATCTCACCCACCCTTTTACCCACTCATCCAACCATCCTTCACCCATGTATCCATCCTTTGCCCACCCACCAACCATCTTTTCACCCCCCTTTCACCCACTACATCTATCCATCCTTTAGCCCACCCATCCTTTCATCTACCCATTCATCCTTTCATCTACCCATTCATCCTTTCATCCACCCATCCATCCTTTCATCCACCCATCCATCCTTTCATCCACCCATCCTTTCACCCACCCACTCATTCATCCTTTCACCCACTCATACATCCACTCGTCCTTCCTTCTTTTCTCTATGAACCCATCTTTCTTTCTTTCTGAGCTTTTATCCTCCAAGTTGCAGATAAGAGACCCATGAAGAACCCCACTGTAGTTGGTAAAGTGGGGGGATGGGAGGGGGGCTCATGGTGCCCCGTGGATCAATAGAAGTTTAGTGTCTTCCTACTGGTTTTTGTTTTTAAGATCCCGCCTATCTATCCAACTCACAGATGCTAGACATTGTTTGTAGTGACAGAGAGGCCAGAGCTAGACTAGTTAGCCTCCTGTTGAAGGACGTGGACCAGTGATTCTATTATTCCCTTGAATTGAGTTTTCTATCTTGACAGAACTAAGTCAGCCGTCCTAGATCTGTGCCCAATTGGACCATCAAATAGCGTCTGTTTGTCTACTACAAAGTATGGACATCCTGATGTTTTAGTACATCATTGTAATGACGCTATCAGAGATTCCATGATAGATTGGTTCCCTGGTAAGCTCATATGTGAGCAAGGAAGCCACAAAGATATGAATTGGTTCTCCGAGGAGCTAAAGAACATGAGAGATGAGTTTTGCCAGCTTGTACTGGCGCGGCTACACGATTATTCGGACAAAACAAAATGCCTTCAGCTCTCCCGTAAAAAGAAATACAATAAGGCCATCACAGATTCGAAGGCCAACTATTAAGCAAATAAGATTTTAAGAGCAGCCAACTCCATCAAAGCAGTCTTTCAAAGGATTAATTAAAGGAAGCACCTGGACATCCGACTGGGGAGGCTGGTCTTTGACCAGGTACAACCAATTTGTGGAATTATTTGATGAAAAAGCAGAAACAATTAAATAATACTTAGCAAAACAATAAATGAACAATGAACCTATTCATCTTAAAAATGACAATTTCCCCTGACAATTGAGGGTGGTGGGAGGGGCCCGGGACCAGATGAACAATGGAGGTTGGGTGGGAGGGGCTATAGGAGCACACAGGCAATGAGGTGTGGTCAGGAGAGGATGGGGAGCAAGTGGACAATGTAGGATGGTCGGTAGGGTAAGGAGAAGCAAGCTGGCAACAGAAAGCGGGCTGGAGGGGATGGAGAAGCACATAAGCAATAAAGGTGGGCAGAAGGGGCTGGGGAGGCAAACCTAGAATGGAGGGTGAGCGGGAGGGGATGGAGTGCAATTTGACGAGACAGAGAGTGGATGGGAGAGGCTGGAGATGCACATGAACAATGGACGGTTGGCTAATGGGGATTGGGGGAGCACAAGGGCAATCAAGGATGGGCGGGAGGGGCTGAGGAAACAAGCTGACTACAGGCGGCGGCTGGGAGATGTTGGGGAAGCACACGGACAATGAGGGGCAGGAAGAGATGGGGAAGGACACAGACAATAGAGGGTGGGTGAGAGGGGATAGAGAAGCAGGCTGACAACAGAGGGTAAGTGGAAAGGGCTGAGGAGGCCCTGGGACAATGCGGGATGGGTGAAAGCAGACTTGCAAGCAAGCTAACAATGGACAGTTGGCCAGTGAGGATCAGAAGGAAGCTGACAAGAGAGGGTGGGTAGGGGGAGCTGGAGTAGCATTCTTACAATAGTGGATGGGAGGGAGTAGCAGGAGGAGCGCATGGATTATGGAGGATGGGCGGGAAAGTATGGCAAAGCAAGCTGACAATGAAGGGGCTAGGGTTGTAAGCTGACAACAAAGGGCGAGTGAGAGCGTCTGAGCAGCAAGCTGGCAACGGAGGTTGGGATAGGGGCTAGGGAAGCAAGCTGATAGTGCACGTGGGAGGGGACAAGGAAACACACAAACAATGTGGACTTGGTGAGAGGGGCTGGGCAAGCAAACTGTTAGCTTGGCATCTTTGGCGTGGTTTCCCCTGACTTAGTCTCTACCACCTGTATTTTTGATGCAGTGCTGGATTTCATTTTTGCTGTCTAAGATGCTTTGGGCACTTTCGTTGCTGCTTATCAGTGTCAAAGTGCAAGTGCTCCCTGTGTAAATAATGTTACAATTGGTTGTCCCTGATTGGCATATTTGATTTACTGGTAAGTTGTTAGTAAAGTGCACTGAAGTTTGCCAGGGCCTGAAAATCAAATGCTCTTAGTTAGCCGGCAGCACTGATTGTACCACCTACATGAGTAGCCCTGAAAAGGTATCTCAGACCTGCCACTGCAGTGTCTGTGCACAGTTTGTAAACTGCCATGTCGACTTGGCAAGTGCACCCACTTGCCAGGCCCTAACCTTCCCTTTCCTTACATCTCAGGCACCCCTATGGTAGGCCCAAGGGAACCCCCTGGGCAGGGTGCAGTGTATGTGAAAGGTAGGACACGTACTTGTTGTGTGACATGTCCTGATAGTGAAATACTGCCAATTTCGTTTTTCACTATTGAAAGGCTATCTTGCCCCATAGGATAGAATGGGAGATGCTTTGTAACATCTTACAAGTATACCTTCCCATTGGGACACGGTAGAGAAATAAAATTTAGGCTCTCTGAACTCAGAATTTAATAACACATCTTTTAGTAAAGATGATTTTTAAATTGTGTGTTTGCCACTTTTAGAAAGTAGGCATTTTATTGTTTAACCATTCTGTGTGCCTCTGCCTGTTTGTGTATTGACTGATTGGTTTTGGAGTGACGGGCTGGGGATGTGCATTCACTGTAGACAGCCACTTGGGGAGTTGAGGTGTGCCTGGCCCTTCCTGAAGGACTGACCTGAATAGACCAGGGCTGAATTTAGAGTAATGGGAGGAGATTTCCTTGCACCTAAATATGGCCTGTCTCCCTTGCACAATGCTGTCTCCACCCCCTGTGATCATACTGCAGAGGTGAGGACAAAACTGGTTTGGACTGGGCTCAGAGACCCTTACTCAAAGAGAACAAAGACATTTTGGGGTATAAGTATTAGAACTAAAACCCCCAGAACTTTAGATTACTTCTGGAATCAAGAGGAACCTTTACCAAGGAGAAGAGCTGAAGAAACTGAAGGAGTACTGCCTCTTTACTGTATGCTGTCTGGGGTTGGCCTGCAGTAGTTGTTTTTGTCCTGGAAAGGACAAGGACTTTGCTGTGTCCCGCTGCTTGAGGAAGCTCTCCAAGGGCTTGAGTAGAGCTTGCCTCCTGTTCTGAAGTCTCAGGGACACAAAGACTTCACCCCCAGCTCCCCTGAACTTTCTTGCTGGGAGCTCTGACTTGCCAATAGTTGCTTGTGACTGTGTTGGGCCTCTGGAGGTTGTCCCTGCTGTTGGCAACACAACTACAAGAAAATCAACACATTGCTCTTCTTACGGCTGTTTTTCTGAAGCAGCAAAACTGTGCAAGAAGAATCTCCATGCACCTGTCGCCGCTGCAAGAACCGATGCATCAAGGGATTGCAGCTGAAGAAACAGATGCAGCGCCGCTCGATACCGACAAATCGATCCCCGCCAAATCGATCGCCAACGCATCCCGGGTTTCCACACATCGTACCTGTGCGTCAGGTTTTCTCTAAACAACACCCGCGGACCAAAACTGTCTCAGAATCGATGCATCACTTCCCCCTACAGGCTGGATTTGACACATCACTTCTGCGTGCAGTAGAACTGTTGCATTGCCTCCCCTTTGTCTCATTAACTGAAGCATCTCTTTGGTTTTCAACTCTTCCTATCTCTGCTGCTGTTTGGCCTTGTTAATTTTGTCACAACTACAGGTGCTTTGAGAGAAATCACACATCTATAGTTTTCTATGGGCCAAGTTGTTTGAAAACCTTATTAACGTCATATTCTTATTACATGTATGTTGGATTTTTGTTGTTTTGGTCTTGTTGAGTTTAGATAAAGATACTTTATTTTTCTAAACTGGTATGGTGTCTCTTTGTGGTGTTATCACTGTATTACTGTGTGTTTTAAGTACAAATACTTTACACATTGCCTTTGGGATAAGTTTGTCTGCTCCTACCAGGCTACCAAGGGGATGAGCAGGGGTTATCTAAAGTGTGTATCCCCCTTACACGGACTAGAAGCAAGGGTCCCTATTTGGACAAAGGTACCCACATCTGCCAACATTTCTAACACAAACCTAAAGGAAAAAGGGTGGGAGGGAAACGGGGAACACATAAACAATGGAGGGTAGGTGGGAGTGGCTAGGAAGCACAAGGACAACATGGAGTCGGCGAGGGAATGAGGAAGAAAGCTCATGACATGGTGGGCTGGAAAGGATGGAGAAGCAAGCTGCTAATGGAAGGTGTGTGGGAGGAGATGGAGAAGCAAGCTGGCAATGTAGAATGTGTGTGACGGGATGGGGAAGGAAGCTGAGAGGGTGGGAAGCAGGGGTTGAGGCAGCAAAATGACAATGGAGGGTAGGTGGGAGGAGCTGGAGCAGCATTTTTACAATGTGGAGTGGACGGAAGGGATGGCAACCACATGGTCTAAGGCGCATGGGCGGGAAGGGATGGGGAGCAAGCTGACATTGGAGGGTGGGTGGGAAGGGCTGTAGAGCACATGGACAATGGAAGGTGGGTGAGGGAATGGAGAGCACAGTAAGTGTGGAAGGAGGGCGTGATGGGTTTGGGAAATAAGCTACCAAGAGAGTGTGGGCATGAAGGGATGGGGAAGCACACTGATAATGGAGGGTCAGTGAGAGAGGATGGTGAAGCAAGCTCACATTGGAGAGTGATGAGGTGGGAATGGGGGTGCCCATGGACAATGGAGGGTAGGCAGGAGTGGCTGACGAACTGAGACCATTGTAAGCTAGCAAAATGCCTTGCAACCAACAGTGCCTGAACTGTCTTAAGTGAGAACTATATAGGATCATCCTATTTTTTTACAAGAAAGTGAGGTGAGAACAATGCTTAGTTCTTCCGCATGGAGTACAAAATGTGAAACGCCACCTAAAGTTGTTCCTGCAAGGCCTCAGAGAGTCTGATGATGACAGACACCTGAGTACCCAGTCTGAATGATGCTACCAGTTTGTTCAGCCCCAGGAGGGTCCGACTGGACACCTGCCACTCACACTGGGTACTGTGCTGCATAGGGATGGTTGGTCCACTGCACAGTCTGGTCTAAGTCAGGCCTCCTTTATGAATAGTCCTCCCCCCTCTTGAATCCGTCACAGACTGAATCCAGTAAGCCAGGGCTTCCTGAGAGCTAATGCTTTGTCCAGAAAGAAATGTATGTCAAACTGCTATCAGAAAGACATAAATGCTGCCTTTCTGGCTCTGTACTGGCGCCACAAGGTGAGTCACATACCTTAGGATAAGTAGGCTTAGAGTCTGTCTGCTGCAGGAGAGCAGCTGGAGAGCTTTTGTTTACTCCTGAAAGAAGATCCATACTCCCTGCTCACAGCTCTATTCCAACCCTGCTCGGAAGGAACGTGCTTCCGGTGTGATTGCTCTGACAGACCTGTGCCAATAGTTTGAAAAATACTGAAGTCACACGGAGTTGTGGGGTGAACTGGAAGGTAGGTATGAATTATTTCTGCCATTGCACGCCAACACAACCTTAACATCATCTCCTACGCCGACGACACCCAGCTGATCCTCTCCCTCACCAACGACCCCGCCACCACCAAAGCCAGCCTCCAGGAAGGAATGAAAGACGTCGCGGAATAGATGAAGATCAGCCGTCTGAAACTGAACTCAGACAAGACGGAAGTCCTCATCCTCGGACCATCTCCCTCCGCCTGGGACGTCTCCTGGTGGCCCCCTTCCCTGGGAAGCGCACCCAAGCCAACGGACCACGCACGCAACCTGGGCTTCATCCTGGACTCCTCCCTCACAATGACCAAGCAAGTCAACACCATCTCATCGTCCTGCTTCAACACCCTGCGCATGCTCCGAAAGATCTTCCGATGGATCCCCACCTAAACCAGGAAGACGGTCACCCAGGCCCTCGTCACCAGCCGCCTAGACTACGGGAACACCCTCTACGCTGGAACCACAGCCAAACTTCAGAAGAGACTCCAGCGCATCCAGAACCCATCAGCACGACTCATCCTGGACATCCCTCGCCGCAGCCACATCACTGCCCAATTGAAAGACCTTCACTGGCTCCCCGTCAACAAGAGGATCACGTTCAGACTCCTCACCCACGAACACAAGGCTCTCCACGACATGGGCCCGAAGTACCTCAACAGCCGCCTCACATTCTACACACCCACTCGCCAGCTCCGATCCGCCAGCCTCCCCCTCGCCTCCGTCCCACGTTTTCAGAAATCCACCATCGGAGGAAGATCCTTCTCCTACCTGGCAGCGAAGACATGGAACTCCCACCCCACCCACCTACGGCTGACCCAGAACCATCTCTCCTTCAGAAAACAACTCAAGACCTGGCTGTTCGAGCAGTAGCAACCCCCCCTTCCCCTCAGCGCCTTGAGACCCTTACGGGTGAGTAGCGCGCTTTACAAATTTGCTAATTGATTGATTGATTCTGCTGGGAAGCACATAATCCGAGATGGAATCTATGAATGCACCTTTCTAGAGTAGAAATAAACATTCTACTTCTAAGAGTTGCAAAGCATAAACATTGTAACGCTGCTTTTGACATTGGAATATTTGCCCTGCATAAAGTGGATTAGCCTGTTTTAGTATTTTACAATGTCAAAAAAGAAATATCATGTATTTCACAAAAATGATTAATCCCTGTTACTTTCCTGTCATGGTCATGCACCACTGGTTATTGCTTTCTGGTCAAAATTATGTACAATCTTTAGTAGTCTTGCTGACGGAAGGTGCTTTACTATTCCCTGTATTGCTATGGCTTTGAAAGGATGTTAGATGCTTTCAACTATAATTTGACTGATCAGCACCAGGGGCTACAATGTGTTTTTTACAATTAGGTAGGTAGCATGTCATGTGCAAAAGTCATGTGATGTAATTTCCTGGACTGTCATTGTTGTACTAATTATTTCTGAAACCTGAAAACTCCTGCCTGCTTTTGGCCACAGAATATTGGCAACTATGCTGTTGGTTTCTTGATTGTTACAACATCTGCACCATTTTCTCTGAGCATTGCTGTCGATATCAGGCCAAACTACCAGTGGTGATCCAGATGTACTTTTGTGAAGACTGGAAGCCTCTGTTACACTCTCCATTTGAGCACCGAGGGAGGAAATTCACAACTCGCATCAAGACTGTGGCTTCTCTCCCAGATCATGCCAGTATGTCACTTTCATCGAGCAGTTTGGCATGACTTCTTCTCTTGCAGACTCCCTGGACTCTTCCAGTGCAACAGACCATGGGGCATATTTCGAAGTCCTTAGCGCCCCGGAGCATCATTTTTTTTGATGCTCTAGTGGCGCTGTGTGCTGGTTTATATTTACAAAGCCACGCAAAGCCACCCTATGGCTCCTTTTCACACATCACTTTGTGTCAAAGGGGCATGCAATAGGTGTTGCTTTTTGACACTGCCCCAGATTTACAATGATCTGAAAATCTGAGGCAGCGCCAAAATTGAATGCCATCGAAAAGCAGGCGTTAGATTGACACAACGAGGAGAAATATTTTAATTTCTAGTTTGTAGGTCGAGCCTTGAGCCAGCACGCATGCGCTGCTCTGCGAAACTTATTGTAGAGGAGTAGGTGAACAGAAGCTCCCCCCATATTTGCCATTGGCTTGTGTCATTGTCTGTCCTAAATGCTGGCTTCTGATTCGTCGATGGGCTTATTAGTACCTCCTCCTCTTCATTTGTCACCTCCCATGGCGACTGGCCCCTTTACTTCGGTTGTTACATGGTGCGGGTTATTTAGACTGTGAGCACTCTTTTCTTTAATGAGACTCTCCTACTGTAGGCATGACATGATTTGGTGCCTTCTTTACTCATGCCTTCCTCTCTTTGTGCATTCTCTCTCCCTGCCCCCCCTCCTGTTGTCCGTGCCTTCTCCCTCCCACCCTCCTGTTGTCTGTGGCGTATCGCCGCCCCGCCCTCCCGTTGTCTGTGTCTTCTTCCCCCCCGTCGGCACTCCCATTGTCCGTGCCTTCTCCCCCCGGCTGCCCTCCCTGCCGTTGTCGTGATGCCTACCATTTGCAATGCAATAGGTCTTGCGTAAATGCGAAACCTATTGCATTGCAAATTCTTGTTTACTCTTTCTATGTGTCCTACATTCTGAAGCACACATCGAATGAGCAAATCGTATTTAATGAGTGTTTATGTGCAGGAAGGTGTTCCTTCCTGCACATAAACAATCATCCCTGCCAGGCAGGCACCCTTGCACCATGGCGCATGGGTGTCTGCTTTGGCGCCAGGCAGCTTTTTTAGCGCTGTCGCAAGGGAAAACACAGGGGTTCTTTTGAATACGGTGCATTTTTGCATTTTTTTAATGACGCAGCGCTGCATAATTGCTTGCGGCGCTGCGTCATTTCTTTGTAAATATGGCCTCATATGTTCATATTTTTTTTCCTGTATACTTTTGCAAAATGCAAGAAAGGCTCAGGGGATGACCGTTCCACCAGTAACTACTGACTTGCGGAAACTTTAAATATATGTCTTGTACTTACGGATTGAAAAGGCTCTACCCCACAGGATTGCTATTGACTTCTCAAGGCTCTGAGTGGGGGGCAACCCATATACCCATGATTTTGTATGCACCTACTCCAAAGACATTTCAAGAGTTTTAATTATTCAAGTAGCTCCAAGGAACATATGTTGCACTGTAGTTAGAACGACAACTTTATAAATAGAAAAACTCTACTGGTGTTTGATATGCAAAATGCAGTTTAAGCGCAGATCATAACAAAAAATGTCTACAGGTGCTTACTTTGAAGAAAAAAGGATGCACAGTTTTTATTACTTTCTGCACATTTCTAACAGTCTGCATTTTACTTTATACAACACCATTGTCTATCCTAGATGGTGCTCCCATGTGCTACTAATAAACACTCTTTGCTTGGGATTAAATATTGCCTAATAGCTGAAGGACCAAAGAGGCTTGTGTTTAAATCATGGCTAACAGTGCACCAACTTCAGAGATTCTAGGCAGGTCCAAGTACCTCCTTGAATGTTGTATCCCTCTTGTGTCAGAATGCTTACGCTTTGCAGACTGTTAGGAAGGGTTGCTCATACCATTTCTATACAACCGGGTGTGCCACAGCACCTAAAAGCAGTCTTTACCTGCATCTACAAATCCCAAACACGTCTTTTCTGAAAATTCTGCCCCAATAAAAACACTGGATGCACAAAAGACAAATATTTGTATTATTGAAGAAGCAGTAATTACTACTATGTGCCCATTACAGTTCTCTTACAAGATATTAGGGCATCAAAATGTGTGTATCAGAAAATACAATTACATCAGAATGCGATATAGACATATCATACTAGAAAATCTCGTTTTATTAATAATAATATTAATTATTTTAGTGCGTTGAATACAAATGCAAATATACACTCAAAATATTCCAGAGTACCACCAATATATATGCATACTTTTCAAACATTTTAGGATGCGCTTCAAATCTTCAGATGCGCCACTCACAGTCAGTGTGTCAAACAGTCCGTCAAGGGTCCTGCTCCATTGACCCAGTGATGCTCTGTGTACCAGTGGTAGTACGGAAATATGCTTTGACTGCATACAGTGTATGTCAGCTCAAGGGTTCATGGTTATTGACTGTAATATACTTCCCTTGTGATACAGATTTTTCCAGGCCTACAGCAGTTTCATCACTGGGTTTCAGCTATTACCGTGATGCCATTCTGCACATTGCCCTGCCTTGGCATACATTTCTATTGAAGCTACCTATTGTCATTTGGTGCACAAATGGACCACAACTAGAGTAGAGTAAGACATGTGAATAGCTTGCAGCCAGACGCATCACAAAGCCACAAAGGAAAGACAGCAGAGTGCATGGCTGGGCAACACCCTGACCCACTGACAGTTCTTTCATGGAACGTGGACTGTCTGGGTTATAAAGTCAATAGAGGGGTCATAGCACACTAAGGCCCAGATTCTGAAAACTGTCACAGAATGCAGCGCAGCCCCCAAAAAGGGGAGCCAGCAGGAGAGCGCCATATTCACAGAGATATGGCGCTCCTATCCTCTCCCTAGTGCTGATACTGATTTTAGCTGCCTTGGGCAAGGCACACACCTTAGCGCCATAGTGCTAGGCTGTGTGCCTGAGTCTAGCATAGGTTTTGTACAGGAAGGGTACCCCTCCTGCACACAACACTATGCCCAGACACACTTCAAAGCTTTCCTACTTTGTATGTGTGCTGAAGTGCAGCATGCATGCTAAGTCGGTAAATAAAGGACAAATTAAAACACTTCTCCTTTTAAGGCCTGCTTTATAGTGGCGTTAATGTTTGGTGCTGAGCCCTTTCTATTAATGTTAGCAGATAGGGTTTAGCATCAAAAAGCATGGGTGATTGCATGGGACCGCCCATGTACCACCCATGTAACGCCCCTTCATGCAAAGCAGTGTTTCACGCTGCTTTGCACTGCTTTTCCATACAAACCCAACGCTAATACCAATTAACGTTGGTTTGTTAGTCCCCAAATAGGTTTAGCTTTGGGTTAGAATTACAAAAGTAACGCTAAACCAACACTAAACATTTGTGAATCTCGGTCTAAATCCGTGGGCACTCCCCTGCCCGATACTCATGCAAGAGATGCGCCTGCTGGGTAACCCTTGCAAGTGTCTGTACCGTACTATGCTAAACAATACACTGGGCAACCTGGGGTCATGGAGGGAACATGGGAAGCTGATGTGGGGACATTTGTAAGATGCAGATTGAGAGGCGGCGTTGATGCACCCACGAGAGAGGCAGGCTGCGCCTGATTCAGTTTAATATCCTTTCCAGGTCATATTCTAATAGGTCCCGGCTACACAAAATGGGAAAGGCAGAGAGTCCCACGTGCCTTCGCTGTGGGGAGGAGGAGGCCAACTTTTTTTTTAATGACTTGGAGCTGTTGGGTAACTATTTGGGGACATTTGTAGCAGAATTGGAAGCTGTGGTGGAGACCGCTAATCCCAAAAATCCCATCTGATTATACTGCGTACACCTAACAATGTTGATCTCCCCAGAAAGCTAAACAGTTAGCATGCTGGACTTTTTGCTAGCAGAAAAGGATGTAGTTAAGTCGCGGGGTGAGGACTGCACCTCCATGAGAGTCATGTGGCGAGAAGGAATGAATCGATGCATGGAGGTGGAAAGAGTGGTCTATGAAAGTTGAGGCTGCCCCAGTAACAAAAAAATGTGGGGCCCATGGAGAGCCTTCCATTGACTGGAGAACGCCCTGATGACCTTCCTTGTGGAGAGACCCCACCATAGCATCATTGCCCACAGAGAGGTGCCAAGATGGGTTGTGCAGCTTGAGGCGCCGGGGGCAGTCAAATCTAGTGACAGGTGCTACTTTGGGGCAGGAAAGGGAACAAGGGAGGAAAGGGACTGGTATATGTATGTGCTTGAATGTTTAATTCGTGGGTACTAACCACTGTTTGTGTAAAAACAATAAAAATATTTATTTAAAAAAAAGCCATAAAGAAGAATCTATATACATATCACTCCCATTTACAAGAACACTTTCAAAAAGAACAAAAATGTCTCTTTGGAGAGGTGAAAGAATACCTGTAAAGTGAAATCATGTTTAATATCGCCATTTGACAGTGTTGGAATCGAGCTCAATATTGAATCATACGCTTGCAAGTACTTGAAACGGAGAAATATTTGGTGACACGTAGAGATCCGTCCGCACAGATATAAGCTTATTAAAGATGACAGTGACCAAAATGTCTACCTTTCTGCTGTTGAAAAGTACATTTGCAATGCACCAATATGGCTTCTGGCTGTTTTTTTTTCTCACAGTTCTCTCTTCCACCTTTCTGAGCCTATGCACCATCTGTAGCTCTCATGTCTCTATTACCTTTTTTCCTCTGACCCCATCACCCTCTCACTCATTCTTCACTTTTTCTACTCTCACCAACACATGTAAGTCCCCCTCTTGCCTGCAATGTTTTCTTCTTCTTCCTCAATCAATCCGGTATTTATTAAGCACTGCTCTTCACCCCAGATAGTACCCAGACACTGAGGTCTGCTGCTGACAGTCAAAAAGCCAGGTCTAGAGTACCGTTCTGGCAGGGAGGGTGATGTTCGTAGGTGGAGTGGTAGGTTGTTCCTGGCCTTGGAGGCGAGTTAGGAGAAGGAATGACCTCAGCTGTGGGTGTGTTTGCGAAGGGCTAGGGACGTGGAGCGCAGTTGTCAGGTGGGTTGGTGGAAGTTCAGGCGGTGGTTGATGTATGCTGGTCCCTGGTTGTGGAGGGCCTTGTATGCGTGCGTCAGTATCTAGAACTGACATCTCTTCTGGACGGGGAACCAGTGGAGGTGGGAGTTGATGCGGGTCCACTTGGGGTGGTTGAGGATGAGCCCAGCTGCTGTGTTCTATATGGTCTCGAGTCTCTTACGGAGTTGGGCAGTAATACCGGTGTATAGTGCGTTTCTGTAGTCTAGAAACTGGTGACCAGGGCCTGGGGGACAATCTTTCTGGTGTTGATAGGGATCCATCTGAAGATTTTTCGGAGCATGCAGAGGGGTTGGAAGCAGTAGGGAGTGACTGTGTTGATTTGGCATTTCATGGTGAGTTTTCTGTCAAGGATGATGTAGAAGTTGCGGGCATGGTAAGTTGGTGTGGGTCTAGGTCCGAGCTCGGGGGGCCACCAGGTGTTGTCGCACAGGGAGGTGTTCTTCTTGAAGATCAGCACTTACATCTTGCTCATGTTGAGCTTCAGGCAGTTGGCCCTCCTCCAGTCAGCGACACTGGTGATGGCATTGAAAAAGTTAGTTCTAGTGGTGGAGGGTCTTCGGTGCAAGAGGATGAGTTGGGTGTCGTCTGCATAGTATATGATGATGTCCGTGGGGTCTGAGGATTTAGGTGAGGGGTGTCATGTAAGTGTTCAACAGGGGGGGCTGAGGGATGATCCTTGGGGGATGCCGCAGATGATGCTCTTGGGTTACGAGGCGCAGGGTGGTAGGCGGATTATCTTAGTTTGTCCTAAGAGGAAGGGTGTGATCCACCATTGGGCGCCGATGTAGTTGAGTCTGTTGATGAGGTGGTGGTGGGCTACGAAGTTGAATGCAGATGAGACGTTAAGGAGGATGAGGGCTGCTGTTTCACCCCAGTCGAGGATGGTTCTGATGTCGTCAGCGACGGCTATCAGGGCAGTATCGGTGCTGTGGTCGGCACGAAAGCCGGATTGGGAGGTGTCGAGCAGGCTGTTTTTTTCTAGGTGACTTTGGTGGGGAATGGCATGCCGCGAGATGGGGCAGTAATTTTTGAGTTGGCTGGGGTCTATGGAGGGTATCTTTAGGAGGGGTCCTCTCCTTCTCATTCACTTACCTCTGTAACTAACAAGTCTTGCACTTGCCGCTAAATCTCTTGAGTTTCTTTGCATTGCCATCTCCATTAATAGTTCACTCTATCACTTTCTGTTCGCTGCTTACCAACTGGTGCTTCATTTAAAAAAGCAAGAAGTGCCAGTCGCCAACATTAAAGAAGGCGACCGTATCTTCCTCACAATGTAATCAGCAGATGCCAAACCTCTGCTGGCTGGAGCCCCTGATCACCGCTGAAAGCTGCAGTCCTGTCATCAAGGAAAGCACACTATTCAGGAGAGTGAAAAAAAGTTCTCTTGCTTCCACTCTGGTTTGTAGAAATAGAACAAGAGCTGCCAATACAAAGAACGGAGAGCGATCACTTTATTGGATCCTCTATTTCAATGACAACAGTAAAAATAAAATAGGTACCGGCGATTTGTTGTCTTTTGCTGCTTCGGAGATTACAACTTGAACCGAGTAGAAGGTGCCAAAGAGTACAGGACACCTGAAATAAGTATTATAAAAATAACTCCCTCTGGGTTAAATTCAATTCAGCACTCACACAGTCTCAGCCTAATGTGATGTGATATGTTAACCTAAACCCCGGTTTCACTTATAGTACCACAACACAATGTATACTATTAAAAGCAGCTTTATTCTAGAATTAGGCATGCCAACACTATACTATTAAATGAAATTATTTTCATTAAAATGTTTTTTAAAATTTGCCAAAGCTATAATCAGTACAATTAATAGATACATGGCACCACTTAAACCAAAAGTAATAAATCATCAATATGCCTTTTTTAATCACTGTAACGTAAAGAAAGCATATGGCAATACACTTGAACTTATTGTTCGTTGACTGATCAGTGAGGAAACGCGACATTCACATCCGTTAAACAAATCTTTTTCTGTTTCTCTCAAGTACGCCAATATTTTCACTAGATTTAGTTACATCAATGTGTCGGCGCGTTTCGACGGTATTAAACCCATATAGACCACCTTTATCAAGACCAAACTTGTTCCTCTCTTTTTACATAAAAAACCTATGCAGTAGACACCTGTGTAAAATATACAAACATCAAAATTACAATCCATATAGATACATGATTACATAATAGCATACAAATATACCGGAATATAAAAACAATACAGCATGATACTCATAAAAAAACAAATACGGTCAATAAAAACCTTTTATATTCATTAAGAAAAATAGCCCCATAGGATCTATCCATTAAACATACAACCACCCGTTCAGGCATACATCACTTGCTATTCAAACCCACACTAGCAGGCACTCAACAAGATTTGTTCAAATACAACTTATTATACAAACGGGACCCCAATGTCTCTTGTCGTCTTACCGCTAAGCCTCTCAATATAATCTCATCAATCTATTGGGTGACTATTATGAGATAGGTCATGTCTCCCTTGCATCTGTTCCTCTAATAGTCTCCTTTTATGTATCATACATAGAATCTAAAAGTCGACAAAGGAATAGTGTTACTTTACTTTATGTACAGGCACATATATTAAAAAACAATCAAAGTTGTTGAAAATAAGTGCCTGCAGTATCCCACCTTAAAGCTAAGATGTAGTCACCACAAGAGAATTCCTTCTAGAACCAAGAACCGGGAAAGCAAATGGCTTCAGTTATGCCACAATGGGTCCTTAATTTCAGTCGTGGACGGCATGACTCGCGGGTGAGAGAGGCAGGGGGTGGTGGGGGTAGTTAGGATCGTGCAGGGGGCGGTTTTAATTTTAATTATTAAAAAAATTACTTACCTTAGCAGATTCGGTCCCGCGTTGTCTCTGCTCCTCGTAGGAAGTAGGCAGCCTCCCTCCCCTCCCCTAAGCAAATCACAATGCTGCAATGGCAGTGTTGTGATTGGTGGGGATGGTGCTCATGGGGAGGCCATTTTCTCTATGTAGGTTGCATGCAGCCTACATGGAGGAAATGGCAGAGTGGGCATGACTGGTTTGGTCGGCCCCAGAGGGTCGACCAAACAGTCAGGGCCCACAACATTGGGCTGGCCACTCCTCCCATGCCCTGTTGCAGGACCGCCCAACCCCAACAAAACCCTTCTGCATTCTCGCAGTGCGAGAAGCAGTAACAGAAAATGGTATTTATACCATTTTATGTTACTGATTCTCACACTGCGAGAAAGCAGTGGGGCGACGCTCCTCCGCCCACATGGAGGAGCTGCCTCTGCTTAATCCGCAACAGAGTGATGCTGATTTAGATGCAATTATCACCCTGACCTCTCTCTCTGTTAGTTTCACAAAAAAGAAATATAATATATAGGCCAATTACCATTGTCTAATACCTTCCCATTATTTATGTGACAAAACAGATAGCCTACACTGACCGAAACACACTTACCGGCTCACTCGAGTAAAGTGCAGCATCCAACAGGATTGTTACGTTTGATGTAGTTGCCCGCGCCATCTTGGGGCCGTATTTAAATCTGCCTCATGATGATGCCTATTACCAGCAAGACGTAACCCTGAACGGGAGCACTCTTTTTCTTGTTGCTCAAGCGCTGACACATTGGAATAGTGCTCAAACAATATAACCTCTGTATAGTTTTAACCTTATCTGAATCCTGCCAATGAGAGATTATTACGAAGATCTATTGCACATAATTTAAACTGAATTATACTCTTATTATGTGTACAGATCTAAAAAATCTTAAAATAATCATCATTAAACACATGCCTAGCTTCCTATTCACTTACACAGAGGCAGGCCAAGCTTGGGGCACAGGTAGCCCCCATGCCGGTCCCTTTGTATTGTAAAAACAAATCTTTAAATAATGAAATATATTATGCTTCAAAACCATTAGTGTTATGAAACCCTTATTCGCTCCTGGAATTTCTCCCTTGTCTAAAATTCTCTCTATAACAGCAATCGTATCATCCTGGGGGATGATGGTATAAAGGGCTTCAATATCGAAGGTCACTAATATTTGTGTTCCCTCGTTGAAGCTTCTACCTTCCAGGATAGATATGATATGCGCTGAATCTTTAATGTAAGATTTTTGTTTGGTAAAAAGAGGTTCAAAGTAACAATCAGCATATTTATTAAGTGGTTCCATCATGGAACCAATACTGCTCACAATAGGACTCATCGGGGGATTAGCCACATTTTTGTGAATTTTTGGTAATTCATAAATGTCTGAAATGGTAGGATTATTATTCAACAAACATCTAAATTCCTCCTCACAAATTCAGTCATTGTTTTTGGCTGTAGTAAGAAGTGTATATAACTTATTTTCCACCATTTTAAGTCTTTTGTCTGGTATCCTAACATGGTGCTCCCTGACCTCAAGGAGTCCTAGCATCTGCCTATCATATTCATATGTGTCAAACACGACCCCACCCCCTCCTTTATTGGTAGGCTTAATTGTAATGCTAATATCTTCTCTTGGAGATATCAAGGTCTCTCTTTTTATATTTGACATATTTTAGATGACACCTAGAATTCTCGAAGATCTCTACTTTTTTGTTTACTTGGTTAACGGAAAGGGTAAACTTAGATTTAGGCTTTAATCTAGAATTGTTAACCATAGCAGGTCGTTCTCTACCTTCAAAAAATCAATTTAACCAAATTTTTCTAAAAAAAGATGTAAAGTCCCTCTCTATATCAAAAAAGTTCACATTGTAAGTGGGAGCAAAACTAAAACCTCTTTCTAAAACCTCTTCTTCCGTACAGTTAAGTTCCCTCTTAGATAAATTAATAGCAGGAACTCTTCTCATCTCCAGTGACTCTGATTTCTCGTTTTGAAATATTCCTCTGGAGAAAAATTCCTCATGGGTTGATCCCTCCCCTGATTCGGGTTGTTCCTATGGCCTCTTCTCTGGCGCTGTTCTAAGAAAGACTCATATTCGGGGTTTGAGCTCTGTACACTCTGTTCCTCTCTTGTGGGTTCATCCTCCCTGCTAGAGCCTGATGTTTCAGAGAAGGTCACTCGTTTTCTGCAGCCGCTTGAGTGTGCGGGTCTATATTGCTGCTGTCTATCCCAATTACGTTCTTTTCTCTGCTGGTAGTAATCTTCATTTAAATATGAATACAGAAGTACAGAGCTGAATATACTGACATCTTTTTTCAATGTATTCGTTTCTTTATTTATCAGGTACACTCTATCCAGTTCCTCTAGCTTTCTTTTAGCTCCTTCTAAAGCTGTACACTCTTTTAAACTAGATTCCAACTCCTCAATCGCTTTTCTTTCTAGTATGATTGTTCCATGAGCTGTTTCGACAATTAGTAAAATCCAGTCCCTACTGCTATGATTTGCTATTAGTATCCAGGTCTTCCAAGAATTTCTTATTTTCAATAAATAGTCCGAGTTCGTTTTTAATTTGTAATCCAATTGGAATTACACCTGTTTTCACATATTCAACCAAAAATTTAGAAAGGAGTTATGTTCATAGTAATTTCTTCTTTAGGTTTTGGATCTTTCCCCATTTCTCACTATTGTTAGAGGTAACTGTGAAAGGTTTCCCACTTTTATCATTCATAGTAATGATTTTGTTGTATTGGTCTTCTGAAAACCCAAAGGTTTTGAAGGAATCCATAATGGTTTAAAGTTTATAAGATAGCAAATAGAGAAAGCTCGATGGCTTAAATAAAATTAGACTCTTCGATCATTCGATCGTACTAAAACATAAAAATGTTAAGAGAGCGGTCCCTCTGGGTTAAATTCAATTCAGCACTCTCACGCATGTACACGCAGTCTCAGCCCAATGTGATATGTTGACCTAAACCCCGGTTTCACGTATTGTACCACAACACAATGTATACTATTAAAATCAGCTTTATTATAGAAATAAGTATGGCCAACACTATGCTATTGAATACATTTCTTTTCATTTAATTTATTTTTTAGGTCTTGCCTGAGCCGGCGCATGCGCTATCCTAGCGAGATATTTAGTAGCTGGGTTTTAAAAGTGCTACCCACAGATTTTGCCGGCCACCAGCTTGCTGTTACGCGCACAAGCACGCAGGACCTGCACAGCTATGCCTCCCTTCTTTCGCGCGCACCTCTCACGTTTCTTTTAGCACATGCATGCGCGCACCCACAACTCCCGGGCTCTGTTCCTCGCGTGCGGCCAATGCTTGTCTGAACATGAGCCATAGCGATGATGCCTTCATTCGCCGATGCGCTAAACACATCTTGAAAAGTATTGTTCAACCAGTCTTCATAGACATTCTTTCAACCCACACAGCTATTACAGCCTTTAAATGCTTATTAGATTTGTTTAAATAAAAAAAGACTCTGTACACTTTAAATAAACGTCTTCCTAATGAAACACAACAATACATGCAATGCCATTTATATCAGACATTGCGTTGTCGCTTACTTCCTTTCCTTTCAGCTGTAAATGTGAAGGGGGAACTGACTTCACCACTATGTTGCATCTGATATAATTGCTAGAGGAAAGAGCACTCCCCTTGTGTTATGTCAATGGACCTGCCCAGGCTTTTTCTGCTCGTTTGCCAGCTGCCTCCCCTCAGTGAGTTGCTGCCTCACTGCCAGCCAGAGCTCCCTCACAAGCCTTTGTCTTTGCGTCTGAGGAGATCTCTTCTTCACTGGTCGCCATCCCCGAGGCATGGCAACGTACAGGAGCCGGCGCAGATGCCCGAGATGTTTGTAACCTTTAAACCAGCGCCGTAAACGGGCCACTTCAGGCACAAGGGCAGGTGATATTTTGACTCATCGCTTAATATTAATGTATGTGCTACTTTGGTGCCTAGTATATGAGAAGTGAGGGCAGGTGTGCTAGCTTTTTCTTTTGTTCTTGAAATATGTACCGCTAAGAGAATATACCATGAAAAACCTGCACAAAAAGCCTTCCTTTGTATTTGCAAGAACCCAAACAACGCTAATGGTAATGACGTGCACAGCTGCGCAGAGGCGCCATATGGCTTTCCTCTCACTTGGCCAAATGCGCGCACCTCGCTTCAATGCCCCCCCCCTCCCTCACCCACCCCACAGAGCACGTCTAGTTTTAAAGTGTTAATGGTTAATTCTATTTCGATAGTGGAAAGAATACCTCACCTGATATTAGACTTCGCCTGCACATCTTTGGGTAATGCTGCAGCTCGTGTCTTCTTTGAATCTCCCGGCAGTTGAGTTTCAGTTCTTATTTGAGATTTTGCTCGACCAGATAGTTGAAGAAAACCTAAACATCGCTATCTCCAAACCCAATTTTAAAATTGTTGTTTTTAAAACGTATAAAGATGTACAGCTGTTCTACATTCATTCCAGTGAGTGAAGGCTCTCCCGGAATTTCCTCACTTGCCATGGAACTGTGGGCCTCATTTATGAAAAGTGACGCATCGCTGCGTGAAAACAAGTGATGCGTCACTTTTCACTGCGCTCTCCCTGCGACACTAATGATGCGTCATATTTACAGTATGGCGCATCATGTCGCAAGGAGTTCCAGATACGTCAGTATTTCTGACGTATCTGAAGGCGCAAAAGTGACGCATTGCTGGAGTTTGTCACAAAAGTGATGCAACTCCAGCAATGTGTACTTTCACATGGGGCAAGCCCCATGTGAAAGGGCCTGCGTCAGTCTTACGCCTGCCATGAGGCAGGCGTTAGATTTTGACGCATTAGCGTCCAAGAAATGGCTCAGTGAAATCTTATAGATTTCATTGCGTCACTTCTATGACTCTTTCTTTCGACAACCCTTGCATACATTATACCTGGCGCAGGTATAATGTGGCGCAGGGGTTTACAAAGTGACGCCTAGATGCGTCACTTTGTAAATGCGGTGCAACAAGGCACATTTTTTACTCTACTGGTGCGGCGTAAAAGTGACGCAAGGGATCATAAATCAGCCCCTGTGCTTTTATATCTCTTTGGGGTATCCACTTCGCAGCAATAAGACCCGCCTCTTTCTCTAATACACGTTGCCGTCGAGAAGCAAAGAAGGTTGGTGATTGGCCGCTACCTAGTGGACACAAGCGTCATTCTCCCCTTCCACCTGCAAACTGTATTTCGCTTCGTTTTAGATGTAAACAGGTTAATCATTTAAAGAAGAGCTTTGAAATGGCTAGTCTTGACTTTGCCACATCAACATTAAAACCTACAAGCGCGCGTTTACCACACGGCTGCTGTATGCTAGCCTTGCTTCTTTTATAATACCTAAACGGAGAGAGAGTCCGCTCTTATAACGTGTGCTCCACTAGCCCTACAAACAATCCAAAATATATATCAATTTCCCTTTGACGCCGAGTACACTTACTCACAACAGAGGGAATAAACGTTAGCATAGTAAACAAGCATTTGCATAGCCAATAGGTCTCGCCTTTGGGACCTTATAAGTGTTTAGCCATGTAACAGTTAATGTTGTTGCAGTAAGGATATTGTGCTGCATAACTAAACACTTATAAAGACCCAAAAGCGAGACCTACCATATTTACAGACCCCCATCTATGCATTTGGAGTCGACCATGATTTATGCTGTTGTGTATGCAACAGAGGTTCCTAACTTCTGCAAGAACCCCTATCAATAAAGGAATGCAGGTACAAAATGTGTTGAATGTACTTGTGTTTCTGTTTAAAGTTGCCATTGTGAAATATGCTGCCCATCACTGTACACAAGATGAGGTGTTCCTACGTAATGCATTCACAAACCAAGTAGAAAGAAAAGCTGTCTCTCAATGGTGAAACTGCAATGTGTGTTTAAGAAACTGATCTATTTCCTGTGCCTGCTTTTAAAAATCTACCTGTGTTTACAGTAGTGGGCATTCGATGTTTACAAACAGGCATTGATCAAACAGATCTGTAACAAGCATTGGCAAAGCCAATAGATTTTGACTTTGGGGCCTATTGGCCTTGCCATTCGTTTTTAGTGATGCTGTGCTGCATGGCTAAAGAGGAAACTAAAAACAAAATAGGGTGATATGATGCAACCACTTCGGCCGCGGCATTTTGTGGGCACGTGCAGCATGCATGCACATGCCTAAAAAATGTGCAAGCGCCTTTGTTTCTTTTGATTTAGTGAACCAAGTTGTATTGGTGAATAAAGAAATAAAAGATAGTGTAAATCAATAAATACATGCTTGGGAGAAGCAAGAAGGAGAGCAGGGGTTTATACAACATGAATGGCACCGATCAGTACTTAATATGAGCCCTAGGGCAAACCGTCATAAGTGGCGGTGCTGAACCCCAAAAACGGTTCAGCACCCCCACTTATGATGGTCTGTCACATGGTGGCACTGTTTGACTAAATTACAGCTGAACATGACAACAGTTGTTTATTATTTCAATATACATTTAAAATTACTAATACCTGCCACATAGGCCATTCTCATAGCTTTGGGGGCCTGGAATAGTCTGAATTGTCATACTTGTAGGATGTGAGGGTTAGTAGCTGTGATGGTTCTGTCCTTGGTGTCGCTGGTAGGGGCAATGGTGGTGCAAGCTGCAGTGACCTCCAGACTGGCACTTATGTTTTTTACAAATTTAGCACTGGAGCTGTCATATAGATATGCTTTGCCTTCACACTGTGTTAAGTTAGCATGAGCTTATTAGGAGTTTAAACGCCATTTTACCTTTCTGCTTCTTCTGAACACAGCACATATTGTTATTAGAGCTTTGAGCCTAGTAGAATATGTTGCTTCACACGAGAATAATATGTTTTGCTATTGTATCAGCTTTGTTTGGTAAGCTATGGCTGTACAGTGAGTGCCGAGGCCTTCAAGATTATTTCAACACAGTGGTTGTTGTGAGGTCTGATCTTCGCACATCCTAGACATAACATATATGCAGCTGCAGCCAACTCTGGCTTTAGGCACTACACAGAGCATGCCAACACACTTGATGATGCTTCGCATGCAGAGAGCTGGTGGAAGATGATGTGATCCCTTTTCACTAGGATCAGAGGTATGGGGCCACCCTTCTAAAAACCCAAAGAGACCTTCTTTAGATATAATATAATATACTAGCAAGGGAGGGTATGACTTAGGTGCCATTTAGCCTTCTTCCCTCTAGCATTTTAACATGCTTTCTCCCTTTGTATTTTATGGACTAGTAACTATGCTGATTACTTTGTTTCTTATAATATGTTTGCTTGTATTAGCTAAGATACTGCGCTTGAGAAAACTGCATTAGAAATAAACATTTCAAACTTGCACGTTTCTTCATTACTCCTCGTTCTGGATTGATGGTGTGCAGTCTAAATATCGAGTTTTTTATTTCGAATGGACATAATATCGACTCCAGAATATCGAAATGGCATTAATATCGAGGTAAGTAATATCGAAGTTTTTTTTATCGATTGTTATGTATGTTAAAAAATATCGATAAATAAAATATTGAGTATGTAATATCGTTAGTAAAAAATATCGAAATTTTTAGTAGTTAAAAAATATCGAAAGTTGTGTTATCGACAGTCATGATATCGACTGTCATGATATCGACAAATAATATGGATATAAATAATATCTAATAGTTAAATGTACACTGTTTTTATGTTTTATAAATACATTTATTGTTAAAATATATGTTATTTATTTATTTATTTATATAGAAATAATTAAAAAAATAATTAATAATTTTAATAAATAATTCAAATACTATAATAATTTCTAGGAGCGGGTAGTGGGTTTTTAGGGGAATAGGGTGGGAAGTATTTTAAATATAATTAATTAAATATGTAAATTTATTAATTGGTATTAATATTTAATTAATTGTTAATAAACAAAATTAAAAAAAATATATAATATTTAATTGGTAATTAATTAAATTAAATACATTAATTGCTAATTATGCTCATTCAAAAAATGTATGTTATGTAGCGGGTTGTGGGTTTATAGGGGAATAGGGTGGGAAGTAAATTAATTATAAATAATTAAATATGTAAATTAATTAATTGGTATTAATATTAAATTAATTGTACATTAATTAAAATATGTTAATTATCTATAATTTAATTGGTAATTAATTTAATTTAATTGAATAATTGCTAATAATGAAAAAGTAAATATTTTATGTCATGTAGCGGGTTGTGGGTTTATAGGGGAATAGGGTGGGAAGTAATTAAATTTTAAATAATTAAATATGTAATTTCCTTAATTGGTAGGTAAATTAAAATAATTGTTACTTAAATCATATATTTAAATCATATAAAATGTAATTGGTAAATAATTTAATTTATTAATAGCTAATTATGTGAATTTATAAATTGTATGTCATGTAGTGGGTTGTGGGTTTAAAGGGGAATAGGGTGGGAAGTATTTTTATTATAATTATTTACAAAAGCTTAAATTATTAATTGGTAGTAATAATTTAATTATTGTCAATCAAATAATGTATTGAAATTATATAAATTTACATTGGTAATTAATATAATTGTATTGAGTAATTGCTAATTATGTTATTTTAAATAATGTATGTGATGTAGGGGGTTGTGAGTTTATAGGGGAATAGGGTGGGAAGTAATTTAAATATAATCAATTAAATATGTAAAATTATTAATTGGTAGTAATATTTAATTTAATGTTAATTTAAAAATTATTGTTCATTAATTAAAATATAATTGGTACATTATTTTATCTAATTGATTATTAGCTAATTATGTTATATTAATTATTTACTTTTCTGTAGTGGGTTGTCTGTTTATATGGGAATAGAGTGGGAAGTAATATAATAATAAATAAGGAAAAAATAATATTTACTTAAGGTATACAAAGTTTAGCACACAACGTTTAAAATTCAATACCCTTACAATTAAACTTTTACAACGCTAAAACCATAGCAACGCATGTATTTAGATCAAATGTTTTTAGTTTGCAGGTATTTTTACTACGCATACCATTACAACGTAAGTGTTGGTAGATATATAATTATATTTAAAATCTTATAGCTTTGGATTGTTGGCTAAAGGGGTATTTTTAGGGTTCAGGGTCAGTTTTCAGTTTGTGGGTAAAGGGGCATTTTTAGGGTTCAGGGTCAGTTTTCTGTTTTTGGGTAAAGGGGTATTTTTAGGGTTCAGGGTCAGTTTTCAGTTTGTGGGTAAAGGGGTATTTTTATGGTTCAGGGTCAGTTTTCAGTTTGTGGGTAAAGGGGTATTTTAAGGGGTGAGGGTCAGTTTTAAGTTTTTCGCTAAAGGGGTATTTTTAGGGTTCATGGTCAGTTTTTAGTTTGTGGGTAAAGGGGTATTTATAGGGTTCAGGGTCAGTTTTCAGTTTGTGGGTAAAGGGGTATTTTTTGGGTTCAGGGTCAGTTTTCAGTTTTTGGGTAAAGGGGTATTTTTATTGTTCAAGGTCAGTTTTCAGTTTGTGGGTAAAGGGGTATTTTTTGGGTTGAGGGTCAATTTTCAGTTTCTTGCTCAAGGGGTATTTTTAGGGTTCAGGGTCAGTTTTCAGTTTGTGGGTAAAGGGGTATTTTTAGGGTTGAGGGTCAGTTTTCAGTTTCTTGCTAAAGGGGTATTTTTAGGGTTCTGGGTCAGTTTTCAGTTTGTGGGTAAAGGGGTATTTTTAGGGTTATGGATAAGTTTTTAGTTTTTGGGTAAAGGGGTATTTTTAGAGTTCAGGGTCAGTTTTCATTTTGTGGGTAAAGGGGTATTTTTAGGGTTCAGGGTCAGTTTTCAGTTTGTGGGTAAAGGGGTATTTTTAGGGTTGAGGGTCAGTTTTCAGTTTCTTGATTAAGGGGTATTTTTAGGGTTCAGGGTCAGTTTTCATTTTGTGGGTAAAGGGGTATTTTTAGGGTTCTGGGTCAGTTTTTAGTTTTTGGGTAAAGGGGTATTTTTAGAGTTCAGGGTCAGTTTTCATTTTGTGGGTAAAGGGGTATTTTTTGGGTTCAGGGTCAGTTTTCAGTTTGTGGGTAAAGGGGTGTTTTTAGGGTTCAGGGTCAGTTTGGGGTTTTAGGGTAGAGGGGTAAAGGGTAAAAATAAGGTCAATTTAAATTTTCATTAAATTAATTAAATTTTATTTCATTTTATTACATTATTTTCTATTAATTTACATTAAATAATATATTATATAATTATAAATACTTATGTTGTAATGCTATGCGTTGTAAAGGTATTTGCTTTGTAAAAACATTCGTTGTAAATAAATGCGCTGTAATGCTATTTGCGTTGTAAATAATTTGTTGTAAAGGTATGCGTTGTAAAAGTATGTGTTCAAACGTCATACATCTTTTATTTTATTGTATTTAATAGAAAAAATTTTACATTTAATTTTTTATTATCAAAATAATTATTGGTAATTAGTTGTAAATTAGTATTAATAGGTAAGTAATAGAAATAATGATAGTTATTTTGTAATTTGGATATATTAATTATTATGTTAAATTAAATAGTTAATCATTTGTTAACAAAATTATATTGATAATATTTTGTTATTTATTTATTAATATATGAAGTATTGACTTTCCCTACTGTTGCACCCATTGGAGTGGAATTAGTAATTAGTATGGGTTCAGTGTCCAGCACCTTCCATGACTTTACAATTGGTGAAATGGGAATTGTAATTTGTATGGTTTTAATGTGTAGTATGGTTTTGTAAGTTTATAATTGGTGCAGTGGAAATAAGAAAACTTTTTTTATATAAAAAATATTATTGGTAGGATACTATAATAAAGTTTTTACAGTACATAGAAAAATGTTGTTTTAATTATAATTATTGTTATTGTAGTACTTAAAAGATTAATACACTTTTACAAAGATTACATTTTAAAATGCATTTTTATATAGAATATTTCATATGCAATTTATATTTATATACAATAATAAAGACGGAAACATACACAGGGTTAAATGCAATAAATGAAAAACAGTTTATTAACATTTAATAAATAAATTGTAAGTAGAGATTTATTTTTTATTTCAATTGAAATTTTTAACTAAACAGTTTTTATTATCCCAAAAAATATATGAAGTGCATATATATGTTTTTCACACATAAATGATATTAACATTATTTTATGTTTATTAACATATATTGTAATTTAAATAGGTAAAGAAACAAATTGGTAATATGTACTTTTCATTTAATAACAATTATTTTATTCACATACACATTGAATATATTGTCATAGATAAATATGAACATTTCTTTTATAACAGTTACATTTTTGTTTTTTTACAAAGAAATCATATATTTTTCAAATTAATATTATGAATATTGAAAATATTTATAATATTAATTTTTACATAGATAAACACAAAAATACATTTTTATATACATACATAATGTTTCAACTAATATTTGCTATTTTTATAAACAAATTATTTGTAACAAAGTTATAGATGCAATTTTTTTACATATAGATTATTTTCAAAATGTATATATAAATCATCAAATATTATTTCAAGTATCATATAACAGTTGAATAATTATTTGAAAGGAATGTATATTTAAGAAATAATTTTCTACTAATTAAATAATTATTTACACTTAATATAATACTCAGTGTATTTTTTTAAGTGTTGGAATATAGAAATTAAAGAGGATTTTGCTGTATACAGGGACTACTTTTTAACCGCGTAATGTTACAAAGGCTTATTTGGTGCTTCAACAGATCGCGGTTGGATGCTGCTTCGCGTTAGAGAGGGTAAGTTTGTTTTAATTGTATTTTACAAGTTAATGAAGTTATTGTTAGTGTATGTGTGGTGTGTTTAGGTTTATGTAGATAGGGTTATTAAGAGAAGATTGTGTGTTCCGTGTTAGGTAGAGTGTACGATATTTGATTTTTACCGCGTTTTTGTTGTAGGTGTGTGAGGTGAGGTAATATGTTTAAATGTTACTAAGATAATATGTTTGGTGTACAAATATGTGTATTTATATATGCATGGGTGTTTTTCTGTGGGTGGGTATGTATTTTATTTTTTCCAGGTTATCGTCGCGTTTTACTGTTTTTGAGGAGGTCCTTCTTTTTCGATCAGAGTTGTGTGACGAGTATTATATACTCGTATTTTTTAACACAATCTTTAGGGATTTCAAGTTATCCTGGAGCGTTTTTTTTTCAACATTATTTTTTTCGGGTTTTCTATCGTATCTCGTGTCTATTACATTGGAAAGGAGTCGCTATGGATTTGCTTGTATTTTAGCATTTTTGTTTGGGCTTCCATGGATTGTATGGGTTTTTGCAATGGTGTCGTATGGATTGTTTGGAATTGGATTACGTTTGAAGCTGCAACAGAAATGTAAGTATTTTCTAATAATTTTATGGGTGGGTAAACTGTTTTAAATTTTGCTTTAATTACGTTGTATGTAACATTTTGTAAATACATTATCTAAATACATTTTATATATGTTAATATTATGTATTTGATAATTTAATTGCAAATTGTTACATGTTAAAATCAAGGATTTTAGAAAAAAAATGCTTAATTTAATGTGTATAGTTATGTAATGTTTTAAAGAATAGTTTTGGCAATCATTGATAGATATTCTAGTCCTTTGCTAGTTGGATAGAGGGTAACTTGACTTTGGAGTGTGTTATACATTTTTTTACTTTCTTTGGTGAGTTTAGGCCCGATCAAAGTTACTGATTGCTCCATTCGGAACTCCTGGTAACTCTGTTCTTTTTGTAAGGATTGTATTAATTTGTGAAGGGTAGGCGTTCCTCGGCCTGTAGTTGCTTGGAAGGCATTGTGCCATCCTTCAACTGCATTGTTTGTTTTAGCTTCCTTATTTAGTGTGCTAAGGTAGACATTCCACCAAGCTATTTGGTATTTGGGTTGTCTTCTATGGCCTGATCTGTGTAGCCTTCCTACCCATGTGTCTTCGAAGTAGTCAAGCATAGGGCTTAGTCTTTCTTCGTTTCTTTTATAGTAGGGGCTGTCTATTAATAAGTTATAGTGCTCAGTTACATCTGTTAGTGGAACATAGGCTAGGGCGATGAGTTTTTTTATTTGATAAGCAAATGTGCTATCAGTGGCGTATTGGATACTCAAGGTTGATTTTTGTAGATGTCGCCAGATACATTGATTAAAATGGTAATAACAACCTTGTATTGCTGTGTGTGGGTATGTTTTAAGGATGCTGTTTATCATTGCTTTTTCAAAGTCAATGATAATTTTTTGTGGAAAATAGTTGTTAGTATGTTGAATGACTTCAGTTAGTATTTCGTGATAGGTAGCTTGCTGTTTGTTTGGTAGAAGGGCATAAAGGAATGGAATATTTGCATTTTGGAAATGACCATGGATGGTGTATAATTGATAAAAAGGTTTGGGGCATACAGAAAAAGTACCGTCCATCATCCAAGTTTGGCATTGGGTAAGTTTAGTCATGTTGTTTGCTGTGGCAAACACTATAATTCTTTTATCTTTAGATTTGTTGTCATAGAGTATAAAATTATCTTTATTGTGAGTTACAGAGAGTTCAGGGGGAATTTGCACTTCTTCAAAAGTTTTTGGTGTGGGAGGAGTAGTGCATGTTGCTCTTTTTTGTCTAGCTACAGTTCTTTTAAGGGATTCGATAGATGGTAATTGGCTAGAAGCATGTTGGGGAAGTACACTTAAATGGTGTTTCAGAATAGCAGTTGTTGGTTGATCTGTTCTAGTACTAGCTTCTTTAAGGGAATCTAGCATTTGTCTAATCTCTATTTCTGTTACATTGGGTGGGTGATTATGTTCTTTAGTATAAGTAACAGTAGTTTCCTGAGTTATAGCTCTACCATAACATTTGTTGGCATAATATTTCGTACACTTCCAAAACACTTTCAAATCTTTTTGTTTCTCTTGAGTGTAGACATATCCCATGTAACAAAGAAGCATTTTCCCTTTTTGTGAATAAATGAATTTAGCTCCTTCAGTCATGATAGTATTGTATTTCTAGGAGGTAATTAAAAGAGAATGTCATTACAATTTTAGAAAAAATAATGTTGTATTCTAATAATACAGTTTAATACATTTTTAATTTACCTGTAATTCTTTTGATGAATTCAAGTAGTTCTTTTCAGGTGTTGATGTTCTTTAAACTGTTATTTTCTGTGTATATCTTTTTGTACCTGTGGAAGTAGAGAAAATGTGTACAAATATTTTATTACTATTTATGATATTGTGATAGAGGTGTTTTAGCTACTTTCTATTTAGTTACCTATCTATTAAATGTCTAATTTACATTTCAATTATATACTTACTTATTTATATTAAACTTTTGATGTCCAGGTGTTGTGTAGGTCTTCTGTATTTTCTTTTTGTCTGTAGGATAAGTAGTAAAAAAAAAACATATTTTAGGTATTTGGCTTTAAACATAGGTGTGAGGTTTGAGAGTTACATTTTGGATGGCTAATAATGTAGTAGTACTTACTTTAGATAGGTGTAGCTGTCTTTATGTTGCAGTCAATCAGTTTTCTTTCAGAAATCCTGCAGAGTTTCGTCTTCCTTTAGTTAGGAGATGTAGCCTGCATTTTTAGTTTGTTACTCACTCACCCTCACTCACCCTCACCACTCACCCTCACTCACCCTCACTCACTCACCCTCACTCACCCTCATCTCACCCTCACTCACCTCACCCTCACTCACCCTCACTCACCCACCCTCACTCACCCCTCACCCTCACTCACCCTCACCCTCACTCACCCTCACCCTCACCCTCACCCTCACCCTCACTCACCTCAACCCCTCACCCTCACCCTCACTCACCCTCACCCTCACTCACCCTCAACCCCTCACCCTCACCCTCACTCACCCTCACCCTCACTCACCCTCAACCCCTCACCCTCACCCTCACTCACCCTCAACCCCTCACCCTCACTCACCCTCAACCCCTCACCCTCACCCTCACTCACCCTCACCCTCACCCTCCTCACCCTCACCCTCACTCACCCTCACTCACCCTCACTCACCCTCACCCTCACTCACCTCACTCACCCTCACTCACCCTCACCCACCCTCACTCACCCTCACCCTCACTCACCCTCACCCTCACTCACCCTCACCCTCACTCACCCTCACCCTCACCCTCACCCTCACTCACCCTCACCCTCACTCACCCTCAAGCTCACTCACCCTCACTCACCCTCACCCTCAACCCCTCACCTCACCCTCACTCACCCTCATCCCTCACCCTCACCCTCACTCACCCTCACCCTCACTCACCCTCACTCACCCTCACCCCTCACCCTCACTCACCCTCACTCACCCTCACCCTCACTCACCCTCACCCTCACCCTCACTCACCCTCACCCTCACTCACCCTCACCTCACTCACCCTCACCCTCACTCACCCTCACCCTCACTCACCCTCACTCACCCTCACCCTCACTCACCCTCACCCTCACCCCTCACCCTCACCCTCACTCACCCTCAACCCCTCACCCTCACTCACCCTCTACCCTCACCCTCACCCTCACCCCTCACCCTCACTCACCCTCACCCTCACCCTCACTCACCCTCACTCACCCTCACCCTCACTCACCCTCACTCACCCTCACTCACCCTCACCCTCACTCACCCTCACTCACCCTCACTCACCCTCACCCTCACTCACCCTCACCCTCACTCACCCTCACCCTCACCCTCACTCACCCTCACACTCACTCACCCTCACTCACCCTCAACCCCTCACCCTCACCCTCACTCACCCTCAACCCCTCACCCTCACTCTCACTCACCCTCAACCCCTCACCCTCACTCACCCTCAACCCCTCACCCTCACTCACCTCAACCCCTCACCCTCACCCTCACTCACCCTCTACCCCTCACCCTCACCCTCACTCCCCCTCTACCCCTCACCCTCAACCCCTCACTCACCCTCACTCTCACTCACCCTCACTCACCCTCAACCCCTCACCCTCACCCTCCCTCACCCTCACTCACCCTCACCCTCACTCACCCTCAACCCCTCACCCACCCTCAACCCCTCAGCCACCCACACCCTCACTCACCCTCAACCCCTCACCCTCACCCTCACTCACCCTCACCCTCACTCACCCTCAACCCCTCACCCTCACTCACCCTCTACCCCTCACCCTCACTCACCCTCAACCCCTCACCCTCACTCACCCTCAACCCCTCACCCTCACTCACCCTCACTCACCCTCA